>NC_142038.1:22540629-22840629 GCF_982192425.1 Myodes glareolus
CGGGTTCCCACCACTTCTTTGGAGTGTATAAAGAGACTCTTGTCTAAAATGCCCTCCTCTAGATTCTCAGCCTGGGGTGGAGTGTTGGGGAGGATCTAACAGTGTCTTGTAAACAGCTTCCTCCGGGGTTGAACATACTAGGGAGATTACCAGACCAGCAACAGTTTCAACAGGTTCTCTGAAATTAGGATTAAAGCCACAGAGAAAATTCTCTGTGAGAACCAACTTCCTCCAATTATTTTAATTCATTTCACTTCATTTTAGTGTGTGAGGTACAGGGTGTTGAACGGAGGGCCTCACTCCAGGCAAGCACCTTACCATGAAGCTATAAGCATAGTCCTTCCATTTAGTTGTGTAGACAAGACCACTCCTAGCACACCTTTGAATGCCCCAAGCTCCCTCCTTCCCTCTGGCCAGAGAACCAGTAATAAGCCAGTGCTTGCTTAGTGCACTCTGACAATATACATACAAAGAGACATTTTTCCAGGAACTTCGTTCGGTTTCAACTATCTCGTCCAGTGGTTTATTTGTAGCCGTTAAATGATAGAAAGTAGAAAACATACCACTTAATTACACAGATGTGAAGAATAGTCTCTCAATGCTGTTTTCCGCTTCTGTTCCCCAGGTTGGTTGGAAAGGCATCTGGCCTGTGCGCAGTGTGTGTATGACGTGGGACCACACGCCATAGCTTTGCACCAGCAGGGACTGAAATATCCCCTCTTCAGGATGATTGCTAGATTTCAGAGTGAATCACCGGCTCCTTAAGTCACTCTGGAGCTCTGAGTGACTGCTCCCAGGGCCACCAGGTAGAAGCGCTAAGTGGCAGTCTGATTCTGTTATGAACTGCTTCCTCCCTCGCGAGAAGATAGAATCAATCTATCTGACTTTAAGTCCACTGATCTAATCAGGAGGACTTGAAACTGATAACCAGAGAGGAGGGGGTACCTACCCAACAAAACAGAGCAACCGGATGCCGGGAAAGATGGCAGGCCAGTCACAATGAATCAGAGAACAACAGAGGAAGTCCTCGGTAGTTACCGAGGAGGAAGAGATCAGATATTTCCATATCAGTGGGCAAATCAGGGAAAGGAGAAGAAATCAACTCGAGTTTCAGTGAAAGAAACGAGAGGAGCTCAAAAACTAAAACCTGCAACAGAGTAAAGCAATATTCTTGAAAAACAAATTCTTAGCCAAGACTCAAACGGATGAGCATCAACAAAAAGATCCTAAAATTTATATGGAGTTTCCATTCCAAAGAACCAAAGGGGTCAACAATATTGAAAGCAAGAGAACAAAGTTACAAAGTTTGGAAGACTGGAATTTAACTTACAAATCAAGAGCGGAAGGAGTTGGGGCTATGGCTCAATTGGCAAAGTACCTGTGCCCAAGCATGAGGACCTGAGTTCAGAACCCAGCACCCACGTAAGAAGCCTAATGTGGTAAAGTAGTGTGCGTCAGTAACTCTAGGGCCAGGCGAAGGTGGTGGCTGGCTTGGAACTGAGCAGATTTTGAGAGCTCATTGGCCAATAAATCAAACTGAATCCATAAGCCCCAGATTCTGTGAGAGACCCATCTCAGAAAATAAGGTGGCGAACCATAGAGAGAGACATCTGATGTCAACTTCTGGCCTCCACATGCATACACTCACATGAACATGTACATACATACATACATACATACATACACAAACACACATACATACATATACGTACACATGAAGGCACTGGGAAAGTAAAGCCAAACTTATCAGTAGAACAGAATAGAGAAAAAGAAGCATACAAATTTAGCCAAATTTGCCTACTGGCAAAGGTGAAGAGGTAATACACTGGAGAAAGAATAATCTCAATAAGTGTGCAAAAAAAAAACCGCAAACGAAACAAAACAGATGCCCACACAAGCATCCATACTCCTAGCTACAAATCTAACTAGAATCAATCTCAAGCTTCCATACAGAACACAAAACTATACAACTCCTAGAAGGTAACACAGAATAAGACCTAGATGCTTTAAATATGGCCTTACAGCAATCATTGGGAAACTAGGCTTCATCAAAGTCAACAACAATTGAAGACAATGTCAAGAGAATGATAGTTACTGGGAGAAATGTCTCACAAGAGAAAATTCTGTTTAAAGGGCACTTACTCAAAATATAAAAAGAACTCTTAACAGTAAGAAAGTAATTTAAGATGAGCAAAAGACCAGAACACTTCACCACAGAATATACGGGTGAAAAGTAAACATTGAAAAGGTCTTCAAGATGATATCAGGAAATCAAAATTTTTAAATGAGTCAAGGTGCTGGCTCAGAGAGTGGTCAAAACACTAAAAAAAAAAAAAAGTGTTGGTAAAGATGTGCAACCAGAAAGGCTACTGTTTAAAAGGAGAGTGGGGCAGACTGCATGTCATTCCAGCTCTGGAACATTCTGTGGAAGGCAAAACCATGGCAGCAAAGCCAACAATGTCTTCGAAGAGTTGGAGGCAGGATGGGAATTTTTAGTACAGTAAAAATACTGTCCGAGACTATAATGACAAATTTATCATTTAAAAAAATGTATTTACTATTATTGTGTGTATGTATGATGTGTATGTATGTGTATTCATGTGCCATGGCACACATGTGGAGGTCAGAGGACAACTTTATGGAATCTCTTCTCTCCTTGTACCTTTAAGCAGGTTCCAAGGATCAAACCCAGGTCATCTGGTTCACACAGCAAGCCCCTTTACCCATAGAGCCATCTTGTCAGCCCCAATCCATCTTCGCACATGTATCGAAACCGACTGAATGTACAACACCGAGAGAACTCTAATGCGAACTGTGGACTTCGGGTGATGGCAGAGCATGTAAACTGTGATATGTGTATCATCATGTGATAGGGTATATTGATATGAGAGGTGATGCATACAGAGTGTCTACTAAGTCTCTGTAGCTTCCACTCTGTTTTGTTAAGAATTAAAAACTGCTCTAAAAATAAACCCTATCAAAGATATAAAATTCTGCCATGTTGGAGAGGCCGTATCCCTTAAATCATTAAGCCCGAAAAGAGGCTTATGGTAGAGGTACCTGGGTGTCTTAGGGTTTCTACAGCTTTGATGAAATACTATGACCAAACAGCAAGTTGGGGAGGTGTGGTGATATTTTGTTTGTGCTTTAACAAATAAAGTGTGGCGATGCATGCCTGTGATCCCAGGACTTGGGAGACAGAAACAGGTGGATCTCTGGGAGTTCAAGCCCAATTTGGTCTACAGAGCAAATTCCAGAACAGGATCCAAAGCTACAGAGAAACCCTATCTTGAAAATAAACAAGCAAGCAAGCAAACAAACAAACAAATAAATAATGAAAAATAAAGTTGGGCTGGAGGTCGGAGTGCAGAGCTAGCCACACTAGTTAGTCATAGAGGCCAGGCAGTGATGGCACACACCTTTAATCCCAGCACTTGGGACTTGGGCAGACAGATCTCTATAAATTCAAGGTCACCCTGGGCTATGTGAGATTGAATCAGTTTAAAAGAAAAACAGAGCTCACACCTCTAATCCCAGCACTCAGGAGCTCACGCCTTTACTCCCAGTACTAGGAAGGTGGAGACACGGGTGAAAGGCTGGGCAGAGAGAGGGAAGCAAGGCAGGAGGAGACAAGAGCTCAGACCATTCAGTCTGAGGATTCCTAGGGACAGGATTGTCCATTGGGTCTGAGGATTCGGTAGAGGTAGGAACTAGTGACTGACCGCTCTTTTTCTCTGATTTTCAGGCAAGCTTTTTATGTTACAGCACACACAAGATGTCACCACAGGGAGGAAAGGCTTTATTTGAATTTGGTTTACACTTCAGAATTGCTGTTCATCACTGAAGGAAGTCAGGACAGGAACTCAAACGGGGTAGGATCCTGGAGGCAGGAACTGATGCAGAAGCCATGGAGTGGGACTGCTTATTAGCTTGCTTCCCATGACTTGTTCAGCCTGCTTTCTTATAGAACCCAGGACCAACAGTCCAGGGGTGGCACCACTCACCATGGCTGGGCCCTTTCCCATTGATCACTAGATAAGAAAATGCCTTACAGCTGGATCTCATGGAGGCATTTCCTCAGCTGAGGCTCCTTCCTCTGATGACTCTAGTTTGTGTCAAGCTGACACACAAAACCAGCCAGTACACTAAGTAATGAGGGAAGAGGCAGGTAGCCTTGAAGAAATCCTAACGTCTAATGCCTGATTTTAGATATCACATAGAAGAAGCATCCCATTTCCCCAGTGGGCACAGAGCTGGAACAAAAACAAAATTCACTGCAATAGGGGGTTGATTTTCCTGGTCACACTAAAGCATCATTGGACTAAGAGCAAAGACTTGAAAAAAAATGTCCCTGTCCTAGAATAAGTCCCCTAGGCAGGGAGTTCTGAACAGGATAGGAGAGGAGAAGTCAAGCCGAGCACCAGCAAGCAGACAGATGGGCGTGTGTGCACGAATTTCCGTCTGCTCTTCACTATGGATGTAATGTGGCCAGCTGTCTCAAGCTCCTGCCAAAGTTACATCCCCGTGGTGATGGCTGTAACCTGGAATTGTAAGTCAAAATAAGCTCTTGGTGTTTCTCTTGGTATTGTACGTTTTGTAGGTTTCAGCACATGCAGGAAGATGCATTGGGGCTGGCAAGACGACTCTGTGGGTAAAGGGGCTTGCTGTGTAAGCCAGATGACCAGGGTTTGATCCCTGGAATCTGCTAAAAAGGTACAAGGAGAGAACAGATTCCGTAAAGTTGTCCTCTGACATCCAAACTGAGTGACATTTGTTTGTTTGTTTGTTTGTTTGTTTTTTATCATAGCAACAGAAATAAAATTAGGACAAACATTAAGTTCAGAGAAGGGGCTGGAGACATGGCTCGTGGTTAAGAGCACTTGCTGCTCTTGCGAAGAACCTGAGTTCAGCTCTCAGCACCCAAGCTTAGGTGGCTTACAACAGCCTGTAACCCCAGCACCATGGGCAGCCAGCACTTCTGACTGCTACAGGTGCATGCACTCCTGTGCAGATACCCACACACATAATTAAAACACAGAAAAACCTAAACAAACAAGCAAAAGGTTCGGGGGGAACCTAAGTGGGATTTTATGATCAAAGATAAGAGTTAAGAATTGTGGTGCCTGCACCACCTGGGGAGTAAAGAACACACAGAGACACAGGTCACTCTTCAAGCAAGAATGCCAACTTTATTATGTTCCAAGGCAGTTTATATAGTGTTCTCCTTAACTAGTGGCCACATCCTAGCTCTTGGGATTTTTCAGCTGCAAGCCCACCATAAACCACTTCCTTATTACCAGGAACTCATGAGGGTTCCGTGCTCAGAGCAGCTGCAAGCATAGAAAAGGAAATTGTTTATTCCATCAGTCAAGGGGGTCAAAGAAAGTTCAGGGCCTGAGGGTCCGCAGCTCCCAACAAAGAACATTCCAGAGGATCTAGAGGAGGTAAAGCTTTATTACAATCTAGATGTCTAATCAGTTCTTGGTGCTGATCCTAACTCTGGAGACAAGGAAGGGGGTCAAGTTGGCTACCAGCTGCTCAGTGGTAAACAGAGGTCATGCTGTGACCCGAGAGCCCTCTTGCTGTTGACACTCCCACATTCCACCATTTCTCACATTTGAAACCGAAAACCAGCTGAACCCAAAGCATGGTGAAGGATGGCTCTCTGCCCAGAGTTTCAGAATAAACTGATTGGCCAAGACCCTGGGCCAAAGGCTGCTCTGTAAGGTGCTCAAATGTAAACCAGAGGACCACTAACAGTGGGGTTAGCATTGTCTTAGGTGGGGATATGGAAAGAGAGAGAGGTGTAGGGATACAGAGTACCTCCTCCTTCTTCTTCTCACATGACCTTGAAATGACTTCATGAAGACAAGGAAACCTGAATAGCCAAGGGTCTTAATTAGCCCCATTTTATTCCCAATATGTGTAGAAGTTTGGTTTTCCTTGTTCTAAATTCTGCATGTTGGTCACCTAGGGATGGCTTTTCAGGAGGTCATGTATCCAGACTTGCTTCCCCTGGCTCAAAGATTCTCAGACTTGACTTACTTAGAAAGGTCATGGAACAGGAGAAACAGCTCAGCATTTGAGAGTACTTGTTGCTCATCCAGGGGAACTGAGTTTAATTCCCAGCATCCACATAGAGGGCTCACAACCATCTATCTGTAACTCCATTTCCAGAGGTTCTAATGCCCTTTTCTGGCTTCTGAGGGCACCGTACACACATGCTACATAGACATACATGATGGCAAAACACCCATACATATAGTATAAAATAGAAAAAAAAATATTTGAAAGAAAGTTCAGAATTCAGCTAGGGAGTTGGCTCAGTAAAGCTCTTGTCACACAGTGTGGGGATCTGAGTTAACATCACCGGACATCACATAAAACTAGATGTGGTGGAGTGGATCTGTAATCCCAGTCTTTCTTCAGCAAGTAAGGAAGCAGAGGCAAAGGTCCCCAGAGGCTCGCATGGAGCATGCAGTTGCAAACAAAAGACCCCGAGTCAAAGAGGGTGAAAGCCAGAGCCAACACCCAAGTTGTTCTCTGACCTTCACATGTGGCATGGGCATTCCCTCCCACCTCCAGTATATTGATACATTTTTTTTAAAAAAAATTTAAAGGTCAAAATTCCTCTTTGTCACAATGGTTCATTTGCCTGACTTTGTTGGGACAAAATATGTCCCAATTTTTAATAGAGGGATTTAGTGTCTGTGTTCTGGCACCGGCCTGTATGTATATGTAAGCACACACTTCAGTCATTGTCTGGGGTTTGCATAAGATTAACACATAGATTACTGCAGTGGGAGGGTTTGAAGGGGAGGACTGTGGCCTGCGGGTTAGGAATAGTTTTCACACTCACCTCTGGGAAAGCCAGAAGCTTACTCCACAGCAGAATTTGCAGAGTTTGGGTGACAACCTAAATAGACTCTAAACGCAGTGAACAAATGCCATAAGTTGCTTTCAGAGGCATCATAGAGCAGCAAGTCCTGTGAGCTGTCCGATACAGGTGGTATCCTGAAGTCCTTGCATCTGGTTTCTAGACTCCATTTCCTCCCATCTTTGTATTACAATTGACCTGTTAGCTTTTTTTGGGGGGGGGAGGGGTTGAGGTCACATTCATTTGTGGAGACCAGAGGACAACATGAAGAAATCTGTTCTCCCATCTACCATGTAGGTCGGAGAATTTCACTCAGTTTTTCAGGCCTGTGGCAACCACCTTAGCCTGCCGAACCATCTTGCCAGCCTTCACCTGTTACTTCAATGCCTCGAAGCTATCACCCAGTCCTAGGGGAAACTTGTCATATGCCATCAGAAAAGTGCCGGAGGAAACAGGAGACCTACCTGAGGGATAAGCCACAGCTCAGAGAGTTCTGCTTCTTGTTGGCGTGTCCACATAGTGAGGCTGTAACTGAGATGCCCTGGGCAAAAGAAATTCAATCCAACACTAGCTGATCTCATCACTTCCATTTTGTAAGGACCAACGGCACGGAAGGGGTCCTAACAGACCTCTCTGAGGCCGAGATGGCTGATGGGAACATGCTTGCCGGGCAGCATGGAGTCGGAATTCAATCCCCAGCATCTGTGTAAGTTAATTTTCTTCCTAGAAAGTTAGGTTTGATAGTGTTTGCTTGAGGAGGTTAGAGGCAGGAGGATCCCTGGGCTCATTGGAGAGCCAGCCTAACCGAATTGATGAGTTCCAGGTCTCAGTGAGAGACTATCTTAAAAAAAAAAACAAACCATTAGATGCCTCTGAAGGAACAGGACCTGAGGTTGTCCTCTGGGTTCCACACATGTGTACACACAGATATGTGTCTTCATACATTTATACACACACATACAAGTGTCTCCCTATAGACATGTAGAGACATGTTCACATGCCTCCATACAAACATGCACACACATACATGTGCCTCCCTATATACATGCACACACATACACGTCTCCATACATGCATGCACACACCGTACACATGCCTCCATATATATGTGCACACACATACATGTGCCTCCTTATATACATGGACACACATACACATGCCTCATATATATATATATATGCACACACATACATGTGCCTCCCTATACACGTGCATACACATACACACACACATGTACAATCCACACAAACACACATAAGATCTTTCCAACCAACCACAATAAATGGCACTAGCTGAGCCTTGCTAGGACTCCAGGTGGTTGTATGTCAGAACATTAAGCAAGTTCAAAGAATTTCCGAAAAGTTCAGTCATACTGATAGTGAAGTTGTCCAGGGTGACAGGAACAGATTCTCTTCCTCTACGGATTTAAAGAAGAAAAAGCAGTCTCGGTACTCAGAGTTTTATTGAAAGCAGAACTGCCCACACACACACAACCAGGCACACAGAGAGTCAGACCCCCCCTCGACGCTACACACACACACACAGTGGTACAGAGGGCTCCGTATGGTTGAGGTTTGGGGAGAATCCAGACCTAGGAATCCAACTTTGTCTGGCAGAGACAAAACTTTTATAAATCTTTGAGGGTGAGACGGGAGCTCTTCTCCCCTCAGGGAGAGGAAAGGAAGCTGGTTGGGCCCACCACAAGAGCCTCTTCCACGGGAGGTTTGAAAGTCCCAATGAATAGTTCTTCCTGGTGGGAAAAACCCATGAAGTCTCTGTCTTGGAGAAGCAGGAAGTCAGTCACCTTAAATATTTTAAAGGAAAAGAACCATCTACCTACAGCTTCTTTTTCCTGTCTGCCTGCCTGCCAGGAGTCTAGCATTCAGTACCTTGGTAACAAAAGCCCTTTTAAAGGTTGTATGAACTAGAGCCCCAAGAGGATGATAAAATTATCAAGTTTTGACCTAACATTTTCAAATTCTTTTTTAGGCAAGGAACGAAAACTTGATTTTCTGCAACAGTTTACTAAAGGATACAGGTGAACAATATCTTTGGGAAGCAGTCTGTAGCTTTTTTTTTTTTTTGACCGATTTTAACAAATGGGGCCCATTATTGTTGCAACAGCCTATTTAACAGACCGAAAGGATGGGGAGGCTGGTAGCCCCTGGTGTTCACCATGTCAGAAGCCCCTGCAGGGGAAAGAACTGGGGTATGACTGGTACCGGCTTGCACTGAAAAGGAAGTACCCAAGGAAGGCAGGTCAGAAAGAGGGAAAAGCAAGAAGCCTGGGGAAGAAGGAGGATCCCTCTGCATGGAATCTGCTTGAAGCCTCTTGCCAGCTGAGAAGACTACCCTATAGGCAAAAGTATGACTGAGCTGTGTCTCTCTGGCTGGCCCTGCCACCACTACTGGCAAAGGGGCAGCACTTATTGAGCGTGAAGTGTGTACGGGTCAAACCCTATGCTTCCAGCACTCTGTATTGCTTCATTCCTGATGGCCTATTTGGTAAGTACAGTTTGTATCTTCCATCTGTAGCTGAGGGAAGTCATTTGCCTAAGGCCATGGAAGTAATCAATGAACTTCAGAGATTTTAAGTTCTTAGATCCAGAAAGGAAGAACACCCAAAGATTGACGGTGATTAAATTCTGACTCAAACATGGATGTCACCGTGCTCAGAAAACAATGGAGCATAGTCAAACACCACTGGCTCTTTTCATTTCTCTAACACTGGCTGTGCAGCCCGCAGTCTGGGCACCTCAGCATCCCCTCCAAGAGGATGTTACAATATAGAATCACAGACCTTCTGACCCAGAATCCATCAGCACAGCCAGAGACCTGCAGGCTCCAGCGGATTTGAGAAGAACTGGGTTGACTTGTTTGAATTGCAGATGCTGTTCCTGTAGGCTGGAGCGCTCTTCCCCAGGACTCTCATGCTTGCCGTAGTAATATCTTTCTGAAAATCCATCTTGCCTTCATTTAGGAGGCATGGAGGTCCTCACACTTAGATAAGCACCAGGGAACCAGGAATGTTAAACACACAGGGTTATCTTTTCAAAGGGAGAGATTGATGACCTGTTCTCCACCCACAATGCTGGGAGCAGACATGGTTAATAACCTGAGGACTAGGCCTCCCCCAAACCCTTATCTAGAGCATGTTTCCAGGAAATCTATAGAGCCTACCTTTATGAAAGATGCCACTTTACATAGAGTTTCGAAGTAGTCATGTCTGAAGCTTCATTGTGCACATGGGATTGAGTTAATTATCACCAGGAAACTGCTTAAATGTGCCTAAAATGAACTACTCAAGGTCAGACTTTCAGCACTGGCCATTGAGTCATGTTGAACTGAACTGCCTTCTCGCCTCTCTCAGATGGATGCCCCCTACTGGTTGTGGTGTTTGTGGAGACTCCCCACATCTTCCAAGAAAATGAACTTTTGCCAGACTCTACAGCCAAGTCAATAATATGCCTTGAGATAATTTCAGATTATGTATTCAATCTTCTATCCTGCTGTGTGCTCAGCCTGTGTCAATCTAACTGGCTGTAAAGAGTGTTCTCTTGTTATGTCACCAATATTACTATAATTTATACCTCCCATGTAATCAGCTTTAATCTAAGTATTTAAAGGTTTAAGCTTTAGTTATGTATTTTTCCATGCCCCAGACCCAGACTAATGTACATGTGTATGTGTGGATTGTGGTACTCATTTCCCGAAAGCAGCCAAGCTGAAAGCAACCTCAAACAACAAATATCCCGGACGTTTTGGAAGAGACATGGGCACAGTTGATGTCTGTGATTAGGGGTGCTATTCTGAGTCAGTTGGGGTCAGTAAAGTAAGTTCTTTCATTGTAAAACTGTTAAAGATTTCTGTAGAAAAATATTTTCATTTCTTTTTCATACCATGTTTTCTGTGCTGATGAATAAATATAGAGCTAAGCCCTTTTTTAGAGACAGGGAACAGGAACAGACACAGAATGCACATGACAGGCCACAGACCACAAACTGGACAGACGGAAGCTAAAGGAGAGAAGTGGCGAATTCAAATTCAGATTCCATCTTGATTCAAACTATTCTTTTGCATTCTTTAATGTAGCATCAATGCAGCTTGTATAGAGAGAAGCTTCCCTGGGCTCCATCTAAGTAACTTCTTTTGTATGTGTGTGTCTGTGGAGAGTTGTATGTGTGTCGGTGCACATGTTCACATGCAGACAGCTGCAAATGTTGTCTCTCTTGCTTTTTGAGCCTGGAGCTCCCTGATCAACTAGGCTGGGTCATCAGTGAGCCCTGGGACACACCTGTCTCTGCCACCCCAGTACGGCTTGAGTGGGCTCTATAATCAAGCACAAGTTCTCATAGTTATACAGCAAGCATGTTACCATCGAATTATTCCCCCAGACCTTCTATCCTGTGGTATGTTTTTCCCTCAGGCACACTCATCATACACCATTTTTCCTTTTCTTTTTTTGTTTTTAAATCTTTTTGAAGACAGAGCCTCTCACTGGCCTGGATATCTTCTAGTGGACTAGGCTGTTTGACCAGTGAGTCCCAAGGATGTATCTGTCTGTCTCCTGAGTACCTCCATGCCTGCGGACCAACCTCTGGCCCTTATGGTGCAAGACACTTTACTGAGTTATCTTCCCAGTCCCCCCGCACACCAACTCAAATAGTAACTTCTGACACCTTCCATTTGCTTTTCCTGTTTAATCTTTGTTCACAGTAATTATTGCCAGCTGAAACTCCACATTTGTTTATCTTTTCCACCGACTATACTGGGAGTTCCATCAAGGCTGGAACTGTGTGTCTCTGGCACCTAAGAGAGCTGCAGGAGTCTCAGTACTTGCTCAATATTTCAATGAGAGATTGTTTTTGATACAAGCAAGTTAGAGTAGAAACAACTAACTCCACCAAAGAGATCCCTGAGAAATGGAAAGGACTGAGAAGAAAAAAAAAAGACTTCCCTTTTTTTCTGTATTCTCACAGTTTTTCAAAGGTGTATGCACTGTCCTA
Source organism: Myodes glareolus (assembly GCF_982192425.1). Classification (NCBI taxonomy): domain Eukaryota; kingdom Metazoa; phylum Chordata; class Mammalia; order Rodentia; family Cricetidae; genus Myodes; species Myodes glareolus. Next base: position 22,552,513 of record NC_142038.1, read on the forward strand.
TAAATATTTATTCATTTGTCTATTTATGTGTATGCATATCTGCCAGGGAATGTATGTGTGTCATGTGACTGCAGGTGCCTGAGAAAGCCAGAGGGCATGAGCTGTCTGACATGGGTCCTGGAAACCAAACCTGGTTCTCTGCAAGAGCAGTGAGCTCTCTCAACCAGTGAGCCATCTCTCCAGCTTCCGTGCTGTTTTTATAATTTGCCGAATGCTTTAAATAGCTGCACAAACCATCCCAAAATACATCACAAAAACAAAGCAGATTGCATCTCCTCCTTCTAAAAGGCTGTAGACTTCAACTTCATTTGTTTATCAGATTATGCATGAATGAATAAAAAGTCATCCTATTCAAAGAGCTTGTTTCCCTCAGACACATCCTTCTGTAAGCGTGGAACTTTATCTCTGAAATCAGTCCCTGGATGTCTCATGTGGACTGCGCCATGACCCCTCTACAGGCCAGGCCCCAACACATGGCCCAGTGTCTAGAAGTGCTGCCGACCCGTTCTAGAAGAGCCACTACCGCCAGCCGCTCAGAGAATGAGCAGACTCCAATCAGAGGCCACAAAAGGAAGCCATCTTTACTGGTGAATCATTTATTTGGACAAGACAAAACTGTCTCCACCTAGTTTCCCTTTATACAGAAAGTGGAACATTTCAAATATATTAGCTTTTCTCTTTTTCAACAGAATTCATTTCAATCTGGTCCCAGGAACTGCTTCTCGTGTTAGGATTCACGTTTTAGCAGCACATAAGCGCCCATCACAGCCAAAAGAGCATACTGTAAAGAAAGCACAATGGAAAATCATCGTGAGGTCTACAAATAAACTCGGGCTCACAGTGTATTCAGATGAAGCCTGCTCAGTGCTGGACTGAGGACAGACTCAAAAGATGACCTCTTTCCCTTGTTCTCCAAATGAGCTGTTCAATGCACACTGAATAAAGACCCAAGCATGCGCTGATGACTCGGGATCAAATACCTGACAAACACAGCTAATGCCTATCTATCCCTTTATAGGCTTCCTATTGTCTTTCAAGCGGTTTCCTAAAATAGAAATGCCATTTTTGCTGCAGTTGGTTGATAAATATGAGCAGGGTTTTGATGCTACTTCAGTTTAGGTTGAAAAATTTCCATAATAATCAACAATCCTATAAGCACCATTTTACAACACCGTTAATATAAAAGGTAAAAGTAGCTGTCTTAAATAACTAATCTAAATGTTAATAATTTAGGCTACTATGTTAATTTGTGGATAAACTACAAATGCGCCACAGAAAAATCAATAAGAAAACACTTTACAATGACTTCCTATTTACAACTGCACAGGTAAAAGCTCCAATATTTAAAAACACTAAGTAAACACACACACACACACAAATACCTACCTTGAATTTTGGATAGTCGTTCATTATAATGGTGACCATACCAACATAAGGTAAGAACCTAAATTGTGGGAATGAAAAGCAAGAAATATAAAATTTGTTTACTATATGATGATACAGCATTCAATGCTCTGTACGTTGGCCTCATGACACCAGTCCTCCCAGGGTACACCACGGTAGCCTCACTGGTGCTCACTCTGTTCTCAAGGCTTGGCAAAGCATATGAAGCTAAAGACTGGACAAGTTTTTAAGTGGTTTGAGCAGCAAAGCTCTCAAGCTGTTCTTGGTACCATTAAAATAATTAGCTGAACCATTTGTACAAGTAGGGGAAGCAAATTTTATAAACCTCGCTGATTTTGTTTTAAGGAAGAAAAGTATTCTCAGGTGGCCGATGTAAAAACAGTTACTAGAAAAAGCTTCAAAAAACAAAAGCAAAAGATTTATATGACCTGGAAAGAAACCAGACAACAAAGCTTGAAAGCACACAGAAAATCATCTGGAGTTTAGATAATCATCATGATTTTCATTTCAGTGCTTTTCAGATGTAACAAATGAGTTTACTGAGAAATGAACACAAATGTGGATCCCGTAACTTAGACTCAAACATGACCATGGTCCTGAGAGGACGATTCAGAGCAGTGATTGGCCACAAGTTCAGCATCAATATTGAAACAGTGTGCTCCAGTCCCACTGTCTGTACTGATAAGAAGCAGGTTCCACATCCACAGCACCTTCCAGTCAACACCCAGTGGCTTCTGCCTCTCTCCTGTCTGTAATCTTCATCAGCATTAGAAATACAGGACTGCATGGGGGGGGGGGGGGGTGTCACGTTAATCCCAGCACTAGGGAGGTAGAGGCAGTCGGATCTCTATGAGATCGAGGTCAGCCTGGTCTACAAGAGCTAGTTCCAGGACAGGCTCCAAAGCTACAGAGAAACCTTGCCAAAAAAAAAAAAAAAAACAAAAAAAAAAACTGGACTGACTAGCAGGAAGTTGCTCTTATGTCACCACCTGATTAGGGACGATGACCTTACACACAGAAGCTGTTTGGCCTGCCTTGTGTAGCTAGTGAGACCGAGATAGCAAGTAGACATTTCTAGCAGGGGTTTTAAACTTGACTTATTATTAACAATTATAAATGGGTCGATGAGAGAGGAGAAGCATCTCCTTTATAATTTTTAAAATGAGATGCATTCTATACAGCATCAATCATAATTAATTCTTAAAATAATCATGCATTTAAAAATTTACCACAAAACTTACTAATTGTGAGAAGCAAATATAAAATAATCCAATGTCTATCATAAAAAGTCTTCCAAGGTGCTTGCATATGAAATTATGGGTGCCAAAAGAACAGCACTTAGCCACTTAAAAGGGTAAAGATGTAGATTTGACACAGAAAGCTACTTCCACTTACTGTTGGAAGAAAGACTCAACCCTTCCAGTTAAACTGTTACATGTGCACACATCTGTTGGGAGAATGTTCAGGACATTCACTGAGATGCTAAGTAGAGGCCATCCCTTGGAAGATTTCTAGTCATTGGCATTTAACCCCGCACTCCACAAATAACTAATCTTTAGGTGAAGGTGTGTTTTGGAAAAGAACTAAACCTAGAATATATGTAATATATTCCAATTCAGTTATAGCTTTTAGGTCCTTGGATAGCTTTAAGTTTTCTTCATTAAAAAATTATTTATTTTATATGTGTAAGTGCATTTCCTGTTTGTGTCTGTGCAGTGCTCTAGGAGACCAGAAGAGGTGTCAGATACACAAACTGGAGCTGCCTTGGAGGTGTTGGGAATTGAACCTGGGTCCTCTGGAAAAGCAGCCAGTGTTCTAAACCACTGAGCCATCTCTCCAGCCCTTGAACATGTTTTGTTGGAGACAGGATCTACCTCACTGGATAGACCAGGCTTAGGTTTTCTTCATTAGTCTTCCGAGCACAGCCTAGACCTGCTTACAGCACTGCGGATGTGCCGGGCTTGTGACAAATGATTCTATTTCTGAAGTGTTTCCCTGCTGTCTGAAGCGCCTGTAACGAGTTCATCCTCACCCTCGTGCTCGCCCCACCACGTCCTTCTTCTCCAGCCAGTTCTGGCCTTCTTTGTACAAGCCTCTGTCATCAACTTCATTATTGTCCCCTTTAGTCAGAAATTTGATGTCTCCATTATCTCTGGAAAGCAAAATGACGTCCTCTCAGAAGTCATTCTCAGCACGGCATCATTAAAAACATATTAGTTTAACCCAGACATTACAGCCAGACACGAGTATTTAGAAAGCAGTTGAGGAAGACTTGACCTCTCGTTGGTCTAAGCTGATTGCTTACGGATAACCACCGAGCTGAAGCACAGATCTAATGACAATTTCATGGACTTAAATTCCAAAACATTCAAGTAACCCTGACAACCAAAACACAAAGCAAACACCAGGGCAACGCGGAGGCAATGATGGTACACAACGTCACTTTTTACTCAGGCGTCCTTGTACTGTAACTAGGGCTGGTACTTAACTAATTTTTTAATCCAATAACAAGAGTATTAGTGTCATCCATCAGTGGGCAAGATCATAGGACTCGGTCCTGTCCAGGTCCACAGCACTCCAACATGGAACTGGCGATGAACTTTCCATACTTACTTCAGTTGTTCCTCTCAAGTCTGATTCAGTCAGAAATCAGATGACGTTGACTCACTGACCTGCACATGAACTGTCATTGATCCTTAGCCCTCACAGAAAAGTCTGGTAAGATGGTTCTCACTCTTATTCTTCATATGAACTTGCCCAAACCACACTGCTTTGAGGATAAGGAGATTTAAATGTGGCCGTGCTTTTTTTCTTTTGAATGGATCTTAAGCTTACCGAATGTACAACTATTAATGCTTTACGTCCTTCACCACTAAGCATAGTGGTGTAAATCCCATCTGCAAGGAAACGGTCACAAATGGCATCAGACAAATATAGTCAGCAGACAAGCGGGATCCATTAAGTGTTCTAAACGGGCGCTCACTGTAAACCCGGAAGCACACACCTGTAGCGCCGTGTGGCTATAGAGAGAGTCTTTCGGGAAGACAGGTGCAAACAGGCACCATTAGAATGAGGCGAGAGGCTGGAGCCTGCAAGCATCTGAAGCCATGGCTAAAGGAACAGGCTGATTTGTAGTCATGGTTGTACAGACTCAAGAGGGCAAACATCCTCTGTCACAACTGTGGACGTGACGGCAAAGCCATCACTGTCACAACGCTGAACACATCTTCATCTTTAGACATGACTTTCAAATGAGGTGAAAGTCCCATCACACCAGCCCTGCTTCTTCCTCAGGAAGTTAGCAAGCAGATGGAACGCCATCTTTCAAACAATGCCTGTCTGTGAGCAGTTTGTACTCAGTCTGGATTAGTATTTTCTGGAGCCCTGGAAGTCACTCTCAGTCTCTCGTTGTCCTTCTCACCCCCTCCCCCCATGGTGAAAACGTCACTGTCTTTGAAAACACAGACATACATATCTAAATTTAATTTTATAAACCATGTACATAAAAATGCTAATATGACAGCTGCACAAAGGCAAAGGTGCACACCAAGTATAGAAAAGATCAATCTCCACACGAAAACTTCCTGTATTTGAGCTACAATTCAATGTTTTCATTTAAAAAAAAAAAAGCAGACATTATTAAGGTCTTAGGCCATCCCTGCTACCTGAAGGTGAGGCTGGCTTGGGAGTGGGGGCTAATACAGGACACGTTATGCCCAAATCATGAGGTGCCCTGGGAAAGGAGGTTTTTACCCACCAAGGGCTGAAGCTACTGCTAAAAATGCCACAGTGACACAGAGAAACAGCTAGCGTTATTACATGTCAGAAGAAAACTCTTGGTGTCAAAGTAATCAATCTGGTTAGTGTAATTTTTTTTTCTTTGAGACGCCTTCAGACAGCTAATATAACAGCCCCTTCCATTTGTGCAGCAATCTGGGTTTGTTTTCTGTGTCTACATGTTTTGGTAAGCATTAGCTCACTTAGGTCTTGTAACAGCCCTGGGGGTTACTGTGGGTCAAACACTGGCCCTCCCGGGTTACAGACCCAGTCAGGTCACTGCTGCAGTTTCCCAGTTAATAAACGGCAGAATGAGGACAAATCCGGATCTTTTGATTTTCTCGCTAATCTTTAAAACCATCCACTGAAATTGACAATACCAAAATAAAAACAAACAAAGCCTCTTTACTTTTCATGAACCTTGATTACTCTGTGAACTATCGGAATGTCTCTTCCTTCAACTTTAAAAACAACTATTTCACCAGCTCTGATGGGGGCCTCCCGGAAGTTTGTGAGGAACAGCAGGTCTCCCCTGTGAAAGGCCGGCTCCATACTGCCACTGGAAGAAAACACAAAGTCACCGTCAGTGGTGCCGAGTGTCCAAAGGGTAGTCAAAGTAAACTCCCAGCCATGGTTGGATCCACATTCACAAAGGGTGCTGGTGCCCACAAGCTTTCCAGCAGACAGAGGGCAAGGAGGAGATATGTAGCCTGCACTGAGCACATGCAGGGCTCTGTGTTTGTTACAGTGAAACCTGTGCTCTGAGTATAAGGGGAAGGGCTGACGACAGAACTAAGGGAGAGAAAGAGAATGGCTGGGAAAAAAAAAAAATTGACCCCAACATAGACTCTCATTGTGCCCCCCTCTGAAAGCAAGCTGTGCTTCAAACTTCTGTTTTCTTTTACAGAACAACAGTCAAAATGCCTAATTTCTCCATCAATGGCTTCATCTTTATTTCTTCAACAAATTTCCCAAAGCCACCAGCAAAGAGGCAGTGTTAAAAAACTCTCTAGGTCGTGACAATGGATTGCACTGACAAAAGACACTCCCTCTCAAATACCAGGGGTGAGGGGGGCACTGTAATCCAGCAATTCTCCAAGGTCAGTAGCATTAACTTGCAGGTCTCCTTCCATGGCAAGGGGCCTCCAAGCGACACAAGGACTTCACCAGCTCATGACTTCAAGTCAGACCACTTTAAAGCTATAAACGATGCTGTTGTTAAAAGTCCCTGTGTACTGCAATCTCACAGAAATACCTGTGTGCACATGTATGGTCTGAAGGGAGCCTGGTAATCTCTGATCCAGTGTTATTCTACCAAAGATAATCTTGAAATGCTTGAGACTTGCCCTCAATGGGCCTCTGCGTAAGAGGGTCCATCTAGAGCCCTCCTCCACCTCTTGCATCTGCAGACTGAGCACACTGCCTCACACATGCCTCACAGATGCTCTGCCACTGAGATCCATCCCTGGCCCCCTTCTCCTAAAAAACTTGAGGGTTTTTATTTCTCCTTATTTCTTCCCTTGATTCCTTCCTCCTGGTCCCTTGCTAAGGATAAAACTCAGGACCTTAACTTGCTTTGCCAATAAATGACATCCTAAGCACTCTTTCAAAACAAAAGAAAAACCCCTCCAAGCTATCATCCCTTTGAACAGTCTCTGACCTGAAGTATAACCACCTAAGTACATAAAGCAGAGTTACTCCAATTGAAGCAGGGTTATGGGATCCAGAACCCAGAAGCCTGGTCCTTTTCTCACTCCTAATGCACCACAGGGCCCCCAGGGCACTCCTGAAACAGTGTCAACACTGATGAGTCAAGGATCCCTCTGCTCCTCTGTGAGCTACACTTCTTCAGGCATGTACAATTATGAAAACTGCAAATCCATTCCTTGGCTAGTCACACAAAGGTGCCCTGGGGAAGTCTAAACACAGCTGCAGCCCAGCAGAGCCCAGTGGAAGGAGAGGCACTGGTTTGGGAGCAAAAGCCCTGTAGTGTGACCTTGGCTCCTGGCTGATCAAGTGATCACAATTGCCCCCCTTCTGCCCACAAACAACAAAGAGGCTCTATTGCTACCAACAGAAGAGACTTAATGATGTCAGACACAGTGGACAAAGCGCCATGAAGCACCTGCTGGCTGCCAAACAGGGCCATTTGATTTCAAATGGACTGAAGATTCTCCCCTGAACAACTTTACGGCTGCACAAAGTTGGCAATATTCACTCTTCTAAAGCATAGAGATACATTTTCATAAGCATGACAGTCTCCAGGAGCCAGAGGCCATCGACATCTGACTCTAGGAGACTGGAGGGACACACGCTCGTTCTACTGGGCATTGCTTAGCATTTTAAACTAGTTAGGTATAAAGGTCAATTTGTATACCAATCATGCATTATCCCACTTTGCTGAACTGTTGTTCCAATACACTAAAAGCACCGGCATCAACAAGCTCCAAACAGTGGGTCATAACCCCTTTGGGGGACAAATGACCCTTTCGGGGATCACCTAAGACCATCGCAAAAAACAGATATTTACATTACAATTCATAAAAGTAGCAAAATTACAGTACAATTCATAAAAGTAGCAAAATTACAGTTATAAAGTAGCAATGAAAATACTTTCCTCACCAGAACAGGAGAAACTGTAGTAAAGGGCGGCAGCATTAGGAAGGTTGAGAGCCATTGCTCTGAAACATCATTTTAAAAAGATAACATTTTTCAACAAATGCCAGAAAACAAAACACACTTAATGACCTTCAATAAAGAAGCTTGAGTATTTTATCCCAATAAAATCTGAACTCACGGCTGTCACACAAGGCACGGGGAATCAGTGTGAAGGAATGAGGGCCAGGATCAGGACCTACCTCAGCACCACCACGATGGGACTCTCGCTGCCCGTGAGAACAATTAAGCCTTTCCATATCATGAGGGCTGAAGACACGATCATGGCAAAGTTTAAAACCTGGTAGTAGAGCTGGAACGAAAACGCCAAATCCAAAGTGAAAACTGACAGCAGAATATCCAATATGCACACAACAGAGTTTGGATGTACTTACAAAATTTAACAAGATATGATTTTAGGACTAGTAGTATTTCAACTCTTACTCACTGGATAAGCCTTCCAAATATCACTTCCGAGTCAGTGAGAAAAGGGGGAAACAGCTGTCTCTTTGACCAGTTTGATCAGCCAAGGACTCTGCCAAAGTGACTGCTACACACCCCTCACCTTCAAAAGCCCTGTACAACAAGGGGGCTCTACTGCCACCGGCAGTGGGCCTAATGACCTCAGACACACTGGACAGAGCATCTTAGGCATCTTCTTTCTGGCTCCCAAAGACGATCACTTGGCTTCAAATGGACTGAAGATTTTCCCCAAGGAGGTTGGTTATAGCTCTGGGATTTCCTAGCTAAACATTTCAAACACTAAACATTTCTCCTAGCAGAATTCAACCACTGGCAGCTTCCATTGCAGCTTAGTACAGATGCAGCTTAGCATCAGCTAGCTGTGCAGCCCATGTTCTCATCCTGAGAGTCTGGCATGTCTAAACTTCTCCTAAACTGAGCCCTAGCCCATGGCTAAACAGCTCCAAATGGAACCTAAACAGTACTATAAAGCTCAAACAGTAGGCCTCTGCTTCTGACACAACTTTAAAATACCTGTTGGTTTAAATGCTCTATAAATACTCTAAAAGATGAACAGTAAATATTTGGTTAAGAACACAGGTACAGGAGTCACAAAAGTCAACAAGGCAGGGCTCACTCTGGCTCCTGCATGTGTGCCGAGGTGCAGCCTCTTCTTTGCCCCAGCTGCCTGCCATACCTGTCAACCCCAGGAGTCTAAAGGGCAAACCAACATCTGTACACATCCCAACTCCCTTCCAACAGTAGCTGAGCTATCATCTGAATGCCCTCCATCCTTCATGAGGCCACACAAACTAAAGTTACCCTTCTTAGCACTACTCAATAGGCAAGTTCCTCAGGCCCTGCCCTTCCTGCAGTGCAAAGAAGGCACCTGACTTTGGTACCTATCTGCCTCAGTCTTCCTCCCACAAGCCCTGGAAGTGTCGAGATGATTTGCAGAACCATGCGTATGCTGTTGACTCAACCCTTGACCCATCTCCAGCAACCTTCTTCCCTTCCCTTGCCCTGGAATGAAAACTACTTCAAGGCCATATCTCTAACTCAGGGCTCCCTTCTGCCTGGCACTGACAGCTGTGGGCTGTTCCTTCAGGACTTCTGCCCCTTACCTAAGCTTTCGAGCCTTGGCACACAGCATGCGCACACTGGTGTCCACACCTTCCACAGGTCTGGCAGCCTTTACTCCACATATTTTTGTTTATCTTTGCAGGGGATAAAATTTCAGTCTTCCATCAGGGAAAAGAGGCCCCTTGGGTGGAATGGGTAGGACTGGGTATCTCACATGACTCCATTTTAGGGAAAGGAGGAGATCTACTTCAGCCTTTCCTCTTTCCCTTCTTATTTCTAGAGACATCTGCTACAAGTAATTGAGTCTCAAGGATTCCGCCACAGGAAGCATCTTTACTCAGCTTCCCCAGAGCCTTTTTTACTTTCTCAGACTACTTCAGTTGCCATTTTCTCCTCTGTCTTCCAGCTCCTAGAACCTGGTGATCTTGTTTCCTCCCCTGGACTCCCTATTTTGAAACAGTTGGTGACTAAACATCTCCTTTTAGTGTGCTTCAGAAGAAGTGAAATTAGCTAAGCTAAATCCCATCTTAAGAATCTATCAGCTTTGCATACTTGCTTTTGGAGTGAGTTTGGAACAGGAACCAGATCACAGGGCTCTGAACATCACTTCCGCAAATATTCTAATTTAACTTTAACTAAAACAATGTGGAGAAATGGACAGGTTTGGGGTTCTGGTGCTCTATCACAGTGAGATGTATTGTATATTTTGAGATAATGACAAGATTTTTTAATTAATTTTTATTGAGCTATACATTTTTCTCTGCTTCCCTCCCTGCTTCTCCCCTCCCCTCCCCTTCAACCCTCTCCCAAGGTCCCCATGCTTCCAATTTACTCAGGAGATCTTGTCTTTTTCTAATTCCCATGTAGATTAGATCCATGTATGTCTTTCTTAGGGTCCTCATTGTTGTCTAGGCTTTCTGGGATTGTGATTTGTAAACTGGTTTTCTTTGCTTTATGTTTAAAAATCACTTATGAGTGAGTACATGTGATAATTGTCTTTCTGTGTCTGGGTTACCTCACTCGATATGATGTTTTCTAGCTTGGTGCTGGCATAATTGGATATCAACATGAAGAAGAATGAAAATAGATCCATATCTATCACCATGTACAAAACTCAAGTCCAAAGGGATCAAAGACCTCAACATAAAGCCAGCCACACTGAACCTCATAGAAGAGAAAGTGGGAAGTATAATTGAATGAATTGGCACAGGGAACCACTTCCTAAATATAACCCCAGTAGTACAGACACTGAGAGAAACAATTAATAAATGGGACTTCCTGAAACTGAAAAGTTTCTGTAAAGCAAAAGACATAGTCAACAAGACAAAATGGCAGCCTACAGAATGGAAAAAGATCTTCACTAACCCCACATCAGACAGAGGTCTGATCTCCAAAATATACAAAGAACTCAAGAAACTGGTCATCCAAAGAACAAATAATTCAATTAAAAAAAAAATAATGGAGTACAGACATAAACAGAGAACTCTCAACAGAGGAATCTAAAATGGCTGAAAGACACTTAAGGAAATGTTCAACATCCTTAGTCATCAGAGAAATGCAAATTAAAACAACTCTGAGATTCCATCTTACACCTGTAAGAATGGCCAAGATCAAAAACACTGATGGCAACTTATGCTGGAGAGGTTGTGGGAAAAAGGGAACACTCCTGCACTGCTGGCAGGAATGCAAGCTGGTACAGCCGTTTTGGATATAAGTGTGGCGACTTCTCAGAAAATTAGGAAACAACCTTCCTCAAGGCCCAGCAATACCACTTTTGGGTATATATCCAAAGGATGCTCAATCATACCAGAAGGATATGTGCTCAACTATGTTCAGGGCAGCATTGTTTGTCATAGCCAGAACCTGGAAACAACCCAAATGCCCATCTACAGAAGAACGGACAAGGAAAATGTGGAACATTTACAAAATGGAGTACTACACAGCTGGAAAAAATGACATCAAGATTTTTTAATGACAAGATTTTTAAAGCTTTGGCAGAAACAAGAGATAAATGTTTGAAGTGACAGATACACTCATCACTGGTTTGATTACACAATGTAAACATGACTGAAATTTCACACGGTACACCATAAAGTGAAAAGTTAATAAATGTTTAATATGTAACAAAATACGTTTTTAAAATGTACATGGCCTACAGAAATGCAGCCAAGGACACTGAGGAAGGCCTAGCAGGGAAGGGTCCAGACTCCTGAGTGAGTAGCTCCGCTCTCTTCACACTGCAATTGTCTGGCAGGCGGGAGGGAAGCATTGCAAACGAGCTTCTAGATGCCACCCAGGCTACGAGCTTGTGCCCACGAGGGCCATTGTACTTTACTACTGGTTTTCAACAGCATCTACACATTGGAATCACATGAGCAAGCTTAGGAAAGCTTAGGAATTCACGACAAGAAACACCAGCATCCATGTTTCCCACACATTCGCTGAGAGACTCTGATGTGGGGGATGAGGAGAGGGACTAGCCCACTGTTCCAAATCTTTCTCATCCAATCAGCTTATGCCACTCCACCGTGAATTCTTCCTCCATCTTAAGCCGTCTCCTTCAAGGCCAAAGGTCTCAAAGTAGCTGCTGCCCTAGGTAGAAACTCCATCCACTCTGAACACTTCATTCTCCTGCCAGTCCCTCCTCCATCTGAACCTTCAAATGCTGCCATCAGCACCATCCTCCCAAGACTGAGGTTTCCAACTGCCTGAAGTACTGTGACTCTTTAAAGGTAACTCAAACAGCTCATGTCAGAGCTGGCCTTACCTTCTCTGGGCAGCCAAGTAGTTCCATTGTCATGACTCTCACCAAGTCACTAACAGAGCCCCACTGTGCCACTGTAAGAGCATCTATGGGTCTTCTAACCCATTCCACAGCCATGCTTGCTTTCAGGGTCATCTGGATACCTCCGCACTGTGCATAAGTCCTTCAGCTACAGCTCACTCTCTAATAAGGCCTCAGACGCGCCCTGCCTGACAGAGAGCCTCACCCCCAGCTTCAGCCAGTGAAACTCACCAAGCCCAGCCACACTTGCGCTATCTATCAGCGCTTCAAACTGTACACACGCCTTTCTACTTCGAGCCCTTCACCCGGTGGTGTGCTCTGCCCAGAAAGCCTTTCCTGGACTCCTGGCATATCCAAAGCTCACTCATTCTCAAGTCCCACTTTTAGCATCAGTGCCCAGGGAAGCCTCCCTCTATGTACTAGACTAGGAGTCAGCAAACTTCCCATTTAAAGGGCCAGACAGTAAATAGTTTAGACGGATAGGCCACATTAAAACTATCAAGACCACTTAGCTCTGCCATTGGATTGCAAAAGTAGCCACAGACAATATCTAAAAGAACTTGCATGGCTGTGTGCCAATCAAACCTTATAAAAGCTGGCAAAGCACTAGAACCTGCCAGTCTTAGCTGTAGGCCAGTCTCACGTTCTCACCATGCAGCATCCATCACCAGTGAGACACATACTCCCTTCCTTATCTTTCCCACTAGACTGTGAATTTCACAAAGGTGAGGATCATTTCACACCTTGTTCAGAACTGCGTTCTCAATATTCAACCCAGGTCTGGCAACAGTCAGCATTCAATTTGCTAAATAATGACAAACACCTTTAATAAACACCGAATGCAAACAAATCAAGTATAGGGAAACTAGACTGCCAACAAGAGGTAAAAACTTAAAGCTGTAATTTTCCAGTGAGGAAATATAAGCAGCAAGTAAACACTTGAAAGGTTCAAACCCATAATCCTCCCTCTCCTTCCCCGCAAATACAAAGTTTCAATTTTTTTAATGCTAACACTCAGGACTAGTACCAAAGGGTACACTGTGGGAGACCACAAGTTAATGTAAGCACTCTCAACTAGCATTAATGTCAAGAGATTACTATCAGCCTTGGATTCCTGCTTGTAAGAAACCCATCTAAAACAGCTAAGAAATTAGGCTCCAACGATATGTATATCAATCTCATTTCTAATAATGAGGGAAAGTAGAAAATGGCAGATTAGCCCACTATTTCAAATAATGAGTAAACAACTTTCGTATCAAACACTAAGTATACTGAGTAAAATGGTGTCACCTGCAAAAAGACCTTGGGCAAACTGTAAGCACAAGGAGGTAGTCCAAGGCACAGCCGGAGGCGATCGTAGGATAGTGGAGTTACAAGTCATTGAGTTTCTGGGTGTGTGGAAGCAGAGAGCAACCTCAGGGGCCATTTCTCAGGATGCCATTGTGGTAGCCTGAATGGAAGTGGCCCCCATAGGGAAATAAGGAGTGACACTATTAGGAGGGAAGGTCTTGATGGAAGAAGTGTGTTGCTGGAAGTGGGCTTTGAGCTTTGAAATGCTCAAACCAGGCCCAGTGTCACTCTCTCTTCCTGCTGCCTCTCCAGCACCATGACTGCCTGTGTACCACCATGCTTCCCACCATGACACCTCAGAACTGTAAGCCAGCCCCAATTAAATGTTTTCCTTTATAAGGGTTGTTGTGGTCGTGATGTCTCTTCACAGCAACAAAAGCCCTAACTAGGACACCATCCATGTGGATTTTTGAGACAGGTTCTCTTACTAGCCTGGGGTAGGCTGGCTAGCCAGAGAGTCTCAACGATCTGCCTGTCTCTACTTCTACAGCCCTGGGATTAAAGCATATATCACTGGATCTTTCACATGAGTTTCTGAGGTGGGGAGGGGGGGGTCAAACTCAGTAAAGCAAGCACTTTCTAGACTGAGTCATCTCTTCAGCCCCAAGCACTGATTTTCTTCTTGTGCTGGCTAGTTTTATGTCAACTTGACACAGGCTAGAGCCGTAGGAAAGCGGTAACACCAATTGTGATAGTACTCCCACTAGACTGGCCTGTGGGCAAGCCTTTGGTGAATTTCCCTACTTGATTGATGTGGAGAAGGGACCTAGCTCTCTGTGGGCAGTGCCACCCCTGGGCTTGAGATCTCCAGGGAGTGGGGTAGAATGCAGGCTGAGCAAGCCAGTAAGCAGCATCCTGCCGTGGCTTCTGCTTCAGTTTCTGACTCTGAATTCCGGCCCTTACTTCCCTAGACAATGCACTACACGTTGTAAGATGGAATGAGCCCTTTCCGCCTCACACTGAATTTGATTACAGTGCTACATGGCAACAGAAACCCTAAGTCACCTCCTCAAAATTTCGACGGTGAGCAGGGGCTAATGCAAAACTCTATAATGTATGGTTGGCCACTAAAATGATCACTTTGAGGAGTAATAAAACATAAAAATGTATTGAGACGATGTAACAAAAGAAAAGCAGAACTCAAAAATGTCTCTTGCCAATATTACCACCTGGTGAAAAGAGGTGATCTGAAGCGATCGTAAGAGAGTCGACTGAAAGCAGGACAGGAAAGGAAATGTAAAACAACTTACGGGATTCTGGTGCTGTTTACCGCTCTAGCTGGCAGTGTGAACCTGGGAAAGTGGGGCCTAGAAATGAGGTGGATTGAAGTCTCACGCAGTAGACAACTTTATTCAGAGCACCAGACAGTTTATACTCTGCAGGTAAGAGGAGTCACAGGAGTAAGCTGTTCAATCAAGGGGCAGGCACATGCTTTCCCAGAGGCGCATGAATAACAACAGCTGACGTGAACTCACTCCTATCCTCCACACCTGGGAGGAGCACAAAAACATTCCAAGAACAACTCAGTGCTAAAAAGGGGGGGAGCCTGAAGTCACAAGACTTTTGTCTTGTTGCAGCTGCCTCACAAGCACTCAGAATTCTCATTCGACTCCATTCTTAGACTGAGTTCCAAGATGGTGTAATTGATATGAAAGTAGAAAAAGAGCTATAACTAAATACTAAAGTCATGAGCCGTTTTTAACTTGGCTATTGTATCTATTTGCTCATTATGAAACTAGCAGAGTATTCCCAGGAGAGCAAAAAGAGAGGCATACTAACTGGGCCCCTTAAACCACAGCCTCTAAAAGCAGGTGTCACTGGCCTCAAACCTTCCCCACTTAGAAGGTCTGACTTAGAGAAGGGTGTGTGTCAACAACAGCTGTTTCGCTATGAACTACAGACTGGGTTGGGAAAGTCCCAAACCATAATTTTAAACAAGAATTGCCAATTTTTTGATAGGTTTTTAAACCACCGGTTTCTGTCTCAACAAAAAGCAAATTACGTGCTCGTACCACTTATTTCATAAGGACTCTGAGTTAAGACCATATTTCCCAGTATGATTCTCTGTGCCCGAAAACAAATTGCTGTGAGGTAATAAAATCAATTCCTTAAGAACACTTCCTCTGATAAAGGCTAAAGAGACAGCAAATACACAGAAAGCTGGCAATCGAGCTTGCTGCAAGACCACAGGTCATACTGCAGACACCCCACCGTTAAGGCATCCACAAAGCTGAGTGCTGCAAGACCACAGGTCATACTGCAGACACCCCACCATTAAGGCATCCACAAAGCTGAGTGCGCATTTGGCAACCAGGAATAGAAACATTCATTTTGATCGAAAAGCAGAACCCCTTCCAAAACACCTCAGCACACTTGTGTGGCGCCTTGGGTTGTTTGCTCCTCATTTTGGCTTACTAAATAACAACCCCAACAGAGTCTTAACGTAAGCCCACACCCCATTACTGAAATCAGCCCCTTGCAAGGAGTTTGAGGCAAACATTTCAGGCCAGATTATGTTGGCCACAGAGACGCAAAAAAACACCAGTCACTGTATTCCTTCCTCCCTTCCTCACTGCAGAGACAAAGAGCCCTTGTCTTGCGTGTGGCTCTTATTTAGGAAGTGGGACCAGTAGAGAAAGGGGTCTTGCTTCAAGGTCTGACAGGTGTCATAGGATCCTGTTATGAAAGGGAAAGACAAAGAAGCAAGCAAAAGACAAGTTCTTCCCAACTATGAAAAGGCAGTACGGAAAGTGAGCTTATGAATTTTAATTAGTAGACCAGCAAAACAACACAACAAGCTACTGACCCAAGTGATCCAACGGGCATGGTGGGAGAGGGATTGATACATTCATCTGAGGCCTTCTCTGACAGCCTGCAATGATAGCCATTACTAATCAGTATCAAAGATCTGAAGACTCTATCCAATAATCTAAATTTAAAATAAAGCTGTTCTTCCTATGACCAGCGTCCACCCTTGGGGCATTAGTTATTGCTGTTCCAAGCTAGTGATAATCCCTACTAAAACTCCTCTTAGCTACACAGACCACCGAGGCCCAGCAGCCCAACTAGACACAACCAGATCTTAATCACTTCAGAAAGTCCAAGTCACCAAACTGTCCCATATGGCTGCATTTTTCTGAAATTCTACAGAAAAGGGAGGGGTAGGAGACAGAGAAGAGAAGAAGGGGAAGGGGGGAGGGAGGAGAAAGACGAAGGAGAGAGGCTGAGGGAGGGAAAGGGAGATAATGTGCCCCCAAAATAAGCTGTGCTCTCTCGTCCTCAAAGCTGCCACCTCCACGCAGTGGAACAAATAGCTCTGAGGGTCCTCCAAATCATGAAAACACCATGTTCTGCCCTCTTCAAGAAAGAGCGCACTTTTCTATTTCTTGCCACAGTGTGTCATCATTGGTCATAGTAGTTGCTATCTGTCAAGATATTGGGGCACGACAGTACCTAGAAGCTTGCCTAATCCTACTTTTCCGGGCTGATGGAGGAAATGATGGTGCACAGTAAGAGATGAAGTGGGGGGGGGGGGGCACAAAAAGAAACTTTGTCCCGGCGGGCTTCTTACAGAACAGCGAAAAATGAAGCCCAGCTGTCCAACCCCTGCCCGCCGCCCCCCCCCCGAATCCCCGCAACCTTAACGGCCTTCTATACAGAGGGTGCTGCAAGATGTATGGAATCAGAAAGTTAGAAGAAACTTCCGCGATCCTTTTAGGAACGCTGATTCGGTCTACCTACGATGACTGAGCACCCCTTGGAACGCAGAAGCATCCCTGCGTCCCGATGCACGCCCCCAGAACACCAACCTCTCCCCCAGCGCGGAAGAAAACCCTTTGGGAGGCATCCTTCTGAGCAGCTCCCACTGTAAGAAAGTTCTTCCCTTCCCCTCTGCCTGCCTCTTAGCCCCGAGCAACGTCGCGCAGCCAGGCCTCTGGAGCGCCCCAGGGAAAGCTGCTCCCTCTTCACTCAGTGGCCCTCAAAAACGCGCGGACAGCTGTCACTTGCGCTCCAGTCATCTCTCCACTTCCGCAAGCGCGTGTGACATCCATTGCGCTCCCCTTCCCGCTCCCCCTCCCCAGTTTGCGCTAGCCAATGCAGGAAGGCAAACACTTGCCCACACGTGAGTCTGGGAAGATCTGAACCCGGATCCTCGGGAAGTCAGGGAGCTCCGGTCACACGGAGCTGCCCTTGCCGGAGCAAGCCTCACCGGGGAAGCCCCAACTCCTGCAGCCCCAGCGGGTCCCGGTGCACCCGGCGCGCCCCCGACCCGAACCTCTGTTACCTGTCGTTTGTTCATCTTCCTCAAGTCCCCAAAGATGTCCAGGCTGGACGTGGGGAGATGCGTCCCCACAGCGCCCGCGCGTACCATGGCGGGGTCTCTGGGGGCCCAGGCGGCCCGCCGGCTCCGTCTGTCACACACAGCTGCGGAGCACCGGCAGGCCCCGCCCACCAGCCCGCATCCTGGAGGCCACGTGACCAGAACTTCTCGTGCGCTTCTGGGAATCGTAGTCTCGTGAGGCTCAGATCACCCCTAGGCCCTGGAGGAACTTGGAGAGTGAAGAACTACAACTTCCAGAATGCTACGGGCGGAGAGCTTCGGCCAGTGAAGACCCAGGGCTCCCGGGGAGCGTGGCGAACGGGCTCTGAAGCCTCGGTCGACCCGTCTAGGAGATTGTGAGGCAGCCGGCGAGCTGCTTGTCTAGATGGAAACTCAGAGAAGTGACTGCTCGAAAAGAGCGAAACTCCAAGACTCTGGTCAGGCGCCAGCCGGACACCTAAAGCTCCCTCGCTCTCACCTAGCCGTGTATCTTGGCCATTGGATGACTGCCGCTAGGAAAGGCGGGGCTTCTGCCCTGCGGGCGGGCTGTGAGAAATTGGGGCGGGGCCTAAAGATGGGCATGTCGGGTGGGCGGGGCCTGTGAGAGGCGGGAGTTTTGAAGTGGTGCAACCGCGCTGTGGGAAAAAATAGTTGGATTCTGTTGCAAAGGAGGAATCTGTGAACGATGGTGTTAATGATGTTCTCAAAGCGGACATTCACTGAATAAATACGTAACTATCTCATTTTATACATTGTACATTCCCAGAAGGGTCTATGCCATGAGTCACTGTTAAGTGGTAGAGAATGGAATAAGTCTTGTCAAATCCCAAGTTCAGAATTTTCACAGTTCTGGTCCTAGGTTATCTTTGATCCACTCACCATCCTTTGTTTTATGTATTTATTGGTAAATCGCTACAAAGCAGCTACAGTGCACCTGATGGTGTTCTAGGTACCTGAGAAATATCGATTAAAAAAAAAAAGAAGAAGAAAAAGAACAAGCAAAAATCCTTACCCTATTAAAACTTGGGTTCTACCAGGGGTAGACACAGTTAAACTATATGGTATCTGCATTTTGATCTCAGGATGCAACTCATACAACATCTCAAAGTATTGCTGGCAGATAGGACAGCTGTGTGGAAACCAGCAAGCACAGAATGAAGACAAGTATTTTGGACATTAGGGGGAAACATATAACTACATTCATTATGAGAAGCAGTTTCTCATATTGGCACTGATCCTTACGAGAGCCTGCAAGCCCTCAGTTGAAATGGCCTTGGTGTTGGCACAGAACACACCCAGACACCAAATTCTCAACACAAAGGAGATTTATTACCTTATGGGGGACAAGGAAGTGGGGGAGCTGGAAGGGTGCCTCTGGATCCGACAAAGACAGTAGCAGGTGTTTATGTAGAAATGGTTTTTAAGTAGAAAAAGGAGGAGTCTTGTAAAAGGAGACTGTGCTTTTGTTTCCCGGTCACCCAGACCCGAACAATCACAGCAAAACTATAATTTAATTACAATTTAATTTAATTACAACAGTATTTGGCCAATGACTCAGGCCTATTATTCCTAGCTAGCGATTACATCTTAAATTAACCTATTTCTATTATTTTATATTTTACCATGAGACTGATGGTTTGTTACCTCACATCTTGCTTCTTGGTTACATGGCATCTCCTTGACTTCATCTACTCTTTATCTATATCTCTGTTCAGATTTCCTGCCTGGCTTTCCTCTGCTAAGCCATTGGCCGAAACAGCTTTATTCATCAGCCAATAAAAGCAACAAGTATCCAGAAGGACATCCCACATCAAAGTCTATGTGAGGATGAGCTGGTAAGTTCTGATTGGGCAGGTTGTCCAGTGTAGTCAAATAATGAATTTGAATTTCTATACCTTGGGATTTTGATAGCTAGACCTTGGAGTTCAGTTTCAGAAATGAGACAGTGCTCAAATAAGGGAATGGTCCTTGGGACCTAGCTGTAGGGATGTAATCTAATGGTTTAGCAAGGGAGAGGGTAGAAGAGAGGGCAAGGCCCACCAGTGCCTGCTGTGGGAGCACATTCTGCTCCTTCAGCCAATAGCAGTTAAGATACCAGTCCACTTGGGCATGGTCTTTTATACTATAAATGCAGCTATAGAGTGTGTGTGTGTGTGTGTGTATGTGTGTGTGTGTGTGTGCACGTGCTCTTTCTCTTTCTCTGTTTCTCTCTCTCTCTTGCTTCCAGATCTCACTTCCAGCTGCTAGACTCTGCTCCTGTTCCCCATTCATACAGAAGACTGATCTAGGACAGTGATCTGTAAATCTCCCCTGAATAAATAACCCTTTATTATTTATAATTCTGAACTAGTGTGGAATTATTTTGTGACTTCCGCCTTCAAGTGCCATGTTTGCATGCTTGGGCCCATTAGAACCCTTCACACAGTAGGACCTCAGATCACCATGTAGTCCAAGCTTCCTATCTGGTACTGTTCAATGTTCCATGTGGTCATTAGATTGGATGGATACAGCAGGTAAGTGCCTGGAGTAGACATGTTTTATGAGAAACCACTCTCAGGCAACTCCAGAGGGAGCAGTGACTTGAATGAACAGATGAATCTGGTTCCTTTAATGAGTGGCTTCTTATCCATCAATCCACACCTTCATTTCCCTCCAAGGATTACTCTGTGTGCACCTGTGAAGGAAAAGACTCAATCTAGATCCTAAGCAAGATCACAGGACTGTGAAAAGAGACAGCTGGTCAACACAAAGCTCCATGGAGTCACCCGAAAGGAAAATCTTCCCATAGGACTGTGAAAAGAGACAGCTGGTCAACACAAAGCTCCATGGAGTCACCTGAAAGGAAAATCTTCCCATAGAGCAGAACCCTAAGTAGGTCACTGTACAGCGGGATTGCCGGGAACATGAGGCTACATAATCTGTAAACTGACTAAGGAGAATGGGAAGGATCAGAATGATGACAAGGACATTTTGGAAAGGCATGTGGAAAGACCTCTCAAAATAGGCAAAACCACAAAAACATTCCTACCCCAACCGGATGCCTATTGCTGTCTCATACCAGAAACATACAGAAACATATAGGTAAACAAAATTAAATTAGCCATGAATATCAGTCATTTCTCCTCTCGTTCCAGCACTTGTTCAAAATTCCCATCACTTAAGTGTACACAGTGGCAAAACAGATTATACATGGTCTAGCAACATGGACTGACCTGAATAATGCTACTGCAGATTGACTACACTGAAAACAGTGGAGGCCAACAATGAACCCCAATCCGGCAGTTTCTTGGTTGGAGTAGCCAGCCACCTACTCCTAGACTTACTACACTGGCTATCCTATTGTGGACAGAGCAGAGATTTGTGCTCCCTAGTATAGTCACGTGGTCTGCCCACAGATTTGGCTTCTCGTCCCTGATGCCTCTGCCAGCACCGCCACCTGTGCCTTACTTACTGTTGCGTCACTCTGCTCCACATCACTCTTGCTTCCGATAAGAGGATGGAGCTGATATCAAAGAACTAGAGAAATCAGCTCATGCCTGTGCAGAAAGCTGCTTCTTACTACATACTCCATCACTGATGAGCAACTGGACCGAGCAGAGAGTGGCACGGAAGGCTGGGTGTGGTGGCACACACCTAGAATCACAGCACATTTGAGGGGCTGAGGCAGAAGGATTTCGTTCAATGCTAATCTGAGCTACATAGCAAGACCACGACTCAAAAAAAAAAAAAAAAAAAAAAAAAAAAAGTTGAAAGATTCTACAGAGTGCAGAATGTTCCGCACCAGACGGTTCGCACTGATGCTGTTTGTTTCCCGGTGCTGTCTCCGCGGCCAGAGACCATGGCCCAGGAATTACGCTGAGTAACCCCTCTCACGCTTACACCCAATGGCCCGCTCTCAACAGTTTGCTTCTCACTTCCACAGCTAAAGCCTCACTTGTTTGGAGATTTTATCCCTCCAAGAGGAATGCTTTCAGAGAGGACACAGCCAATAAAGGAGCCTTCTCGTCCCTTGTGGTTCCTTCCACTGCCAAACTAGAGAGCATTAAAATGGCTGGAATAATTGGCCCTGATTACCAAGAGAAAAACTGGCTTGCTGCTGCATAATAAGAGAAAGGGTGACTATGCATGGAGCCATCTGGGATGCCTTTTAATTCTTCTGTGATCAAAAGGAAAGGTTAATTGAAAATTACAGGGTGTGGATGTCACATTAGGGAATGAAGAGAGAGACTTCCTCTTAGAGCGGTTTACACCAAGCATGAGCCCAGATTTGAATTCTCCACTTCTCTCCCTTTGTCTTCCATCTGTCTGTAGTTTGTAGCCTGTGGCCTGTCTGTTGTTAGTCTTTTGTATGTGCTTGATGTCTGTCGACTGTCCCTGAAAGGGAGCCTTGCTCTATTTTTATTGAACAGTACAGAAAAATGGTATGGGAAAGGCATGAGGGATACCTTTTGTTCTTTACAGAAATCTTTAACAGAGATTTACAAAGGAAGAAGTTTCTTTACTGACCACCAGCTGACCCAGAATAATGCTCAACACCATGTACAGATGTTGTCAGCCTGGATCCACATGTTGTTTCCATTGTGTGTGGGATATTTGTTGTTTATGGTTGCTTTTAATCTGTTGGCTACTTTCAGTAAATGTGTACCACAGCCCATACCTACAAACATGTGCATACACCTGTATACAGTGTATGTGCCCTCATTTGGGAGGAAGTAGGGGCGCCCCTTGTACAAAGGCTTGTTGCGCCTCCTCAGAAACACTTCTCACCTTTGTCTAGAAGTTCAAATACGTACAGTGAGCCAGTGGCTTGTGTCTACTCTCGGTTTATGTCATCTTTCCAAATCTGCTCCTATCTGCCCTGCTGTGTAATAAAGAGCTGAGCGCTGAAAACCTCTCTCCTGTGCCAGCTGGCACCGTGCTTTGCCAGTAGAAGGATGAGGTAGAGATTTTTTTTCCTTTTATGAGCTTTTGTTCAGTTTTTGTTCTTGTGCTACAGAGCCAGTGGCTTGCAGATTCCATATGCTGCTCAACCTCCCGATCACTGTGACTGCACATGTGTCCCACAGACAGCCTGCCATTGCGTTTTTATCAGTGCCTCCGCTGGCTTCTTGGTGCCCCCTCACTGGGCAGCCCTCCAATGGGCAAACTCCTCGCATCACCTGTCCTGACTGACAACCTCAACCCAACGCAGCCTCGAACCACCCGGAAAGGTTTCAGTTGAGTAATTAAGTATACTCGGGTTTATGAGCCTGGAGAGAGGTCTCAGTGGTTAAAAGCACTGGCTGCTTCCTCAGAGGAACTGAGTTCCATTCCCTGTACCCACATAGTAGCTAGCAACCATCTGTAACTCCAGTTCCCAGGAATCTGATAATCTTCTGGCCACCATGGGCACCAGGCACACACTGTGGTATATCAACATATATGAATATATTTATACTCTTAAAATAAAAATCTCAAAAAAATAAGATAATCATGTTGTCCCTCTGAGGGACTGTCTTAATTGTTAACTGATGTAAGTGAGTGGCTCCATTTCTAGGCAGGTGGTCCTGGACTGTATGTAAAAACTAGCTGAGCATGCGCCAATGAGTTAGTCAGCAAGCAGAATTCCTTCATGATTTTTGCTTCAAGTTCCTGCTTGAGATCCTGGCATAACTCCCTCAAGTGAAGGATTATGACCTGAGAAAAGCCAAAGAATAAATCCCCTCCCCCCGACACACTTCAGTTGCTCTTGAACAAGTAGTGTTTCTTCCCAGTAACAGAAAGGACACCAGGGTACCATCCCAGCTTGCCACACCCCTGAGAACTTCTCTACCATGCAGCAGGCACAACAAACCCTCTTGCCACTTGGAGACAAGCCTGTCCCAGGTTTGTTCTTGGTGTTCTGGCTAGCATCAGTCATGATTGCCTCTTTCCGTGTCTATCTTCCCGTAAACTTCTCTTTTTACCCTTCACAGTTAATCCACTGCTAGTTTTACTTAACTTTTTTGAAGGTATTGTGGTGATCTGTGTCTTTACTAGACCCTGACTGATATCACTGAATATTCCAGAAGCAGCGCAACATTATCTTCTGATTATGGTTTCCACTCCTCCAACTCCTTCTAGTTCCTCCCTGTATCACCACCAACCCAGCTCTGTCTCTCTCCAGACACCCTTTCTGTCTCTCATTAGAAAACAAACAACAAGCATCTAAGGAATAATGATAAGATAAGATAAGATAAGATAAAGCAAAACAAATCTGAATAGGATAAAACAAACAGAAAAAAAAGGAGCCAAGGAAAAAGCACAAGAAACACATAAAGACACAAAGACACACGCATTTGCACACTCAGGAATCCCATAAAACACAACTGGAAGCCATAATAAATATGTAAAGGATCTTTAAGATCTTTTAGCTTATTTGAAGACAAATAACCTCCAAAGATGTGACATTGGGTTTGTTTTCTATTGGCCGTCTACTTCCAGGCATGGGGCCTACCCTTAAGAGTGGATTGCTTATTGCTTCCCCAATGAGCTTCCCTTGGAGAAAACTAATTTTTCATTTGTAGTTGGTTATCAGTTGGAGCTAGGTTCTGGGTTAGAGATGGAGCCGTGTCCATTTTCAGTTATAGGACCCTATCTGGCGCAGGTCCTGGACGTCCTGCCTCCGTGTCTGTGAGTTCATCCTTGCATCCTCAGTTGTGTGTGTTTAGAAGGTCTTGTCTTCTTGGTGGACTCAATTCCCTGTTCCTCTTAAACTCTTTTTGTCTCCTCTTCCACAGACGTCCTGAGCCCTAAGGGGAAAAATTTGATGGAGACATTCCAATTGAGTGTTCTCTCCATATTGTCTGGTTCTGGGTTTCTATATTTGTCTCCATCTGCTGCAGGAGGAAGCTTCTCTGATGATGACTGAGCAAGGCATTGATCTAAGAGTATAGCAAAATGTATTAGGAGTCATTTACTGCTACTTTCCTTTAGCAGGAATCTTTAGTATTTGATTTTCTCCTAGGTCTGTGGACTATCTAGACTCAAGTTCTTCCTACCCAAGCAATGTCAGGCATAGATTTTATCTCTTAAATCCTATCTTGGTTGGTTGTTCCCACAAGCTTTGGAGCACTGTTGCAAAGGACACCATTGGCAATAGAAGGTTTTTAACTGGACTGGTGTTTATGTTTACCCTTTGGCAGCTTGCAAAGTGCCTTCCAGTGACATGAACATTGGTCCATAGGGTTAAAGGCTCTAGGTAGGTACCACCTCAATTCAGTGAATTGTAGGGGTGTTGCCTTCCACAGCAGGGCCTTACCAGCAGTTTGTAAAGAGCAACCAATAGCCTTGGTACTAGTCTGGGCTATTTAGAAGTTCCCATGAGATCCCTTCAGCCAACAACCTGATTAAATATAACACATTCCTAGTACTGAAAGCTTTACTTGGTGACAAGAGACGTCCAGTCGGGCCTCTGTATCCTCTGTTAGGCACCAGCTCAAGTTCTTCACGCTCAGTGAGTGAGGTATTAAAGTCTCACTATCACTGTGTGAGGATCGATATGTGATTTCAGCTTCAGTAGTGTTTCTTTTATGAGCGTGGTTGCCCTTATGTTTGGTGCATAAATGTTTAAGTTGCAATGTCCTCTTGGTGGGTTTTTCCTTTGATGAAAATATAGTATCATTATCCTTCCCTATCTCTTCAGATTAGTTTTGGCTTGCAGTCTGTTCTGTCAAATACTAAAATGCTACACCATCTTGTTTCTTGGGTTCATTTACTTAGAATATCTTTTTCTGTCCTTTAACCCTGAGGTGATGTCTATCCTTGATGCTAAGTATATTTTTTAGATGCTGCAGAAGGAAAAATCCTGTTTTCACATCCAGTCTGTTAATCTGTCTCTTTATTGGGGAATTGAGACCATCAATGTTGAGAGTTATCAATGAGCAGTGTTTGTTGATTCTCATTATTTTGTTATGACGTTATGGGTTTTCCCCCCTTTTTTGATTTGGTCTAATATTATTTATTCCTTAATTTTTCTTGGGTGTGGTTAACCTCTTGAAGTTGAAGTTTTCCTTCTAGAGCCTTCTGTAAAGCAGATAGATACTTCTTGAATTTGGTTTTATTGTGAAATATCTTTTCCCCATCCATCATTTTGCTGGGTATAGTAGTCTGGACTGACATCTGTGGTCTTTTAGTTTGTAGAACATGTATCCAGCCCCTCTGGCTTTCGAGTCCATTGAAAAGTTTCATTCTAATATGTGTGTATTTAAATATTATTTAAACTTTTTCCCTTGCAGTATTTAATAACTTTTGTGCTGTATATTTAGTGTTTTAATTATTATGTGCCATGGGGATTTTCTTTTCTGGTCAAATCTATTTGCTGTTCTTCATGCATCTTGTACCTTTATAGGCATCTCCTCTAGGTTAGGAAAATTTTCTTCTGTGATTTCATTGAAAATATTTCTGTGCCTTTGAACCACCCAGCAATTGGCCAACTGTCCTATTCAGGACTTTAACATCCAATACTTACAAGAGACTGACTCCATCAGGATCAAGCTTCTACCAGCAGTTCCTCTGGCAAACTGGGCAGTCAGAAAGCCCCTGATGATATTTGATGAAGCACTAATTCCCTAGTGAAAACAGAGCAGGAGATAACCACCCTTAAATATGGCATCCCATGCTGTTGAGCGTGCTCCTGGTTGTAAGTAACAGTATACCTTTAAAAGAGCAGAAAGAGGCCTACCCTGCCAGCCTCCCTCAATGTCTGCAAAGCAGGGCACACTCTCAGAGCTGCAGTAAGAGTGAGACTGGAGTTCATTCTGGAGCACATTTTATTGCTGCTGGACTTCCATTTTTGCCAACTTTATTTGACCATATAAAGGAATCCATTCATACCAAATGAGGCTTCAGAATACCGCCTAGCCCCTGAAGAGCCTTCACACCAGCGTTCTGGGGACCAGACTTTCCCTAGCTCTGCCCTGTCTTCCTAGCACTTAAATTCCCCATCTGTGGACTGTGATCTCACACACAGGCTCTTCATCTTTGTGGGTCATTCCCTCCAGGGACCCGGGGACAGAAATGGAACACTTGTAGCTCCGCTGCCACTCCCTACAGACCTCCAGCATAGCTGGGAGTAAAAATCAAACATTCTTCCATTTATCTAGGTCCTCACAGTTAAAGTAGCCTCTTTGATTTATTTTATGCTTTGAATTTTCATTATTATGTCTTAAACAAAACACAATATTGCTTTACTTCCCCTTTTCTATGAGGAGATAGGCGCGTGAATTCTCCTTGTAAAGCTCCATGAACACAGGCTGACATCACACACCCTTTCTTAATAATCCCCCACTCCCCTCAGGTGAGATAATCAGAAGTGAAATTTCGAGAACTCTCACTTGAAGCTCTTTCAGCTTTCCTTGATGCATCAAATCGTGACCCCTTTGAGGTCCCATAGCAGATATCCTGTTTACCAACTATTTCCATTACAGTTCATATCAGTAGCAAAATTACAGTTATGAAGTGTAGTAAAAAGGCCACTTATTAATTCCCAGCCGCTTAGTCCCGAAATAATCACACAGAAACTGTATTAATTAAATCACTGCTTGGCCCATTAGCTCTAGCTTCTTATTGGCTAACTCTTATATATTAATTTAACCCTTTTCTATTAATCTGTGTAGCGCCACGTGACAGTGGCTTATTGGCTAAAGCTCCCAGTATCTGTCTCGGGGGGCTTCATGCCTTCTCCCAGCATTTAGTTTAGTTTTACCAGCCTAGCTCTGTTCCCCTATAGCTCTGCTATAGGCCCAAAGCAGTTCCTTTATTAACCAATGATATTCACAGCATGCAGAGGGGGATTCCACATCAATGAAGTAACAAAAAAAACATAATTTTATGGTCGGGGTTCACCACAACATGAGGAACTATATTGAAGTTTTGTAGCCTTAGGAAGGTTCCAAACCACTGCGTTAAATAATCTGCCTTTGGTCAGGCAGTGGTGGTACACACCTTTAATCCGGGCACTCAGGAGGCAGAGGCAGGTGGACCTCTTGTGAGTCAGAAGCCAGCCTGGTCTACAGAGCAAGTTCCAGGACAGACTCCAAAGCTACACAGAGAAACCCTGTCTCAAAAACAAACAAAAAAAAGAAAGAAAAATGGCAGTCCTTAGAACAATCAAATCTGTAGTGTGCAGACATGCTCACCATGTAGAGTAATGGATAAATTAGGTAGCCATAATCAAGGTGCATCCTCTAGTTTAGAAACCTGGAGCACCTCCATGCAGGCTTTTCTAATAGGATGAGTTACAGAAACAGGCCACTCTTATCAGTAAGTGCATCGATTTTATTCTTATAAATGATCTATTTCTTAGATAAGAGATAATTTCGAGTTCACAACCACCTTGCCCAAAATGAAAGGCTACAGGATAGCAAAGCTAGAACTTGAACTCAGGTCCACCAAGCCCAAGCTCGCTGTTAATCTACTGTCCTTCAGTTCTTACTCCCTTTGGGACCACATCAGCAGACACAGCCTCGGGTGGGTTCCACTTCCAGTCGTCAGAATCAAACTGGTGCCTCCACACTGAGGACCGCGAAGCCAGAAGCAGTTCAAAGTCACAAGCACCAACAGAAACTGTGGGTCCTGGTCTGCCACCACCTGATGGAGGGTTCATTCTTAAACGGAACTCTCACCGGATGGCATCTAATGAATGACTGGGACTTTAGTCAGCCTGAGTGGAGACATGGGAGCCAATTGGGCAGGATGGAGTCTAATCGTCTCAGGTCTGAGTCACAAGCACCTGGCTAATGATGCCAGACACCAGCCCTCTGAGTCAGACTCTGCCTTCCCCGTCTTCTACCGGGATATGTCTCGGAAGAAATACATGCATATCCAGGATGTCATTCCAAGAGGAGGAGTGATTGAGGCTACCTCTCCTCCTTCACAGCCCCTCCCTCACCTAAGTAAGTGTTCTTGTCAAAGTCATTACTCAAAATACTACCCTCTCCTACTCAAGCCAACTCTGATTACCTCCCATTCTCATGGGTTAGAAATAGCAAGGGAGGAGGGTGGAATGGGAAATGACATTCAGTCACAAAAGACACTTTTTGTGTCCCACACTACTTGATTATCATGAAACAACTGAGAGCCCTTCCGACTTGGCATCAAAGTTAAAATAACTTTTTAAAAAAAAAAAAACAGAATTTCACTGTGTAGCCCCTGGATGTCCTGGAACTCATGATATAGACCAGGTTGGCCTCCAACTCACAAACTCCATCTGCCTCTACCCCACCAAGGGCTAGGATTAAAGTGTTTGTCACTAGCCCTGTTTTATTGCTGTTGTTGGTGTTGTTGTTGATGATGATGTGTAGAAGCCAAGAGGGCATTTTCTTACACTTGATGCATTGATGGTTCTCAGTGCTTCTCGCATGAATCTGATTGATATCAGAAGACAACAGCCCAGGGAACAAGATGTAGGACATCTAGGTTGTCCTCTACCACGTCCACACAGATTGGAGACACTGAACCACCCACCTTACCACTTAGGCCTCAGTTTCTTTATCTGTAGAGACAGTGGTGCACTCTCAAAGGCACTCTGGCCAGTTTCCCAACTATGGCCTCCCACAAATGCAGAGGTTAGCTTCACCCCCGGTAACTTAGCGAGCCTTGAGTCTCCTGTCTCAGTAGCAACAGTCAGATACAATAACTACCCATTCTAAAGCCGGGTTAAAGTGAGATGACTTTGAAACTCCCTCCACTCCCTGCCCTTTGCCCTCAGGTGGCAGCGAGGTTCAGGGATGGAGCAGGGCTTGGGGCAGGAACTCTTTGTACCAGACTTGTCCTTCTGATGACCTCCTTCATGCTTGTCTGTCCTTTGAAGTGTAACCCATTTTATTTCATCCTTTAATCTATTTCATCTGCTTCATCTGAGTCGCTGGATTGTGTCCTTGCTGCCTCACTGGAGTGCCTGAGGTCCTGATGGGGCACCTGGCCTTCCTAACCACAAGCAGCACTGGTGACTTCACCTGAAACCCTAGTATTCTTCGAGGAGGCCCATTCTGTCTGTGTGCTCTCTTGGACAACGTCTTAACCCCATCTATATCATATTGCCCTCCTCTGTTATGCTTAGGGGAAACTAGCTAAACTGTGGACACCCACAGGTCCAAATGATGTACTTTCATGCAGCTTGAGTCTGGGAAAGGACAGGTGTTTTATAGCTTCTTCCAGTTCTGGGACTCAGCTGAGAGGTAGCAAATGCCAGGACAGCCCTTGCAACCTTTGTAACCTTCACCATCCTCTCCAGTTCCCCTCCCTGTGCCTTAGCTCTAAAAGCTGTGAAGGAGGTTCAAAGAGAAATGGGAGATTCTAGGTATTTTCTCCATTCACCTCCCTTTGATCTTAGATCTAAGTGGCACCTTTGACCTTAGAAGCAAAAAATCGACCACCTGAGTCTCAGACTTTGCAAGACTCCCTTAGAGCTGACGTTATTAGGACAGTATTTTTTAAGAGGTTCAAATGACAGTATTAAGAGAACAGGACATAGAGATGTGAGAAAAACACCACCTACTATACACCTATATGCAAATGTGACAGTTCAGTGACTCAATAACCCGACCCTGCAAACAGCGATTCTAAGTTCGCAATTAAGGGTTTATTACACTTTGCTCTATATGTGCATTTATGTGTTCTTACTACTCACCTGGCTCTAGAACCTGAGGATTCAGCCGTTCACATGCTTACAAAATATTTAATCCTAATAGGAAGATAGTAAGATGATGATGATGATAAAAATAATGTCATTTCAACCACTTCAAATGTTATAGTTGATGAGGAGGTAGGTATTCTTCACCCTGACGAAGGACATCCTGGGTATGGAGTCAGCAATTACAGAAGCCCTGAGATGGAAGAGACCTACAATATGAAGATAAAGTGTAGGTTCCATCTATGCAGGATGAAGAACTCATCGGGACACCAGAAAGACGTTGCTCATATACTGGAATTTGGGTGGAGCAGTGCGTTCTGATGAGACTGCATCCTCCAAAATTAGGACGATAGAAGGGAGGTAGGAACAAGATGTCATTACATCATTTATTCAGTTATTTATTCAAAGGATAAGCACTATGGGATGCTCTAGAGAGTTCAGTTTCCTTTTTAAACCTGGTCCTGGGTTAGAGGACCTGGTCTTCTAGACACTTATGAATCAATGTTTGGGGTACAGCCCAGTGGTAAAACATTTGGCTCTAAACTCCAATTCCAACACTGAGAATGAAAATCTTATGAATCGAGGAGTAATGGAGACATAATAAAAAATTGCAGCAAAGGTGCAATATCTTAAATGCACATGCATGAGCACACACATGCACGGTGTTTAGTGCATTCTAGTGGGTCTGGAGGAGATGAATTCACAGGTGGCCTGAAGGGGAGCCAGCAGCCAAGATTTCTGGACACTTGCTTTTCAAACCAGAGCTTTTGATGGATAGAAAACAAACAAACAACAACAACAAAAAAATCACTGTCTCATAAATTGGATTTCTTGTAATCAGAAATCCCAAGGCTGTGGTCTTTACAAGGAGTGCGACAGCCTTTGTGACTAGATGGCCCTGCGGTCTGGAGTCCAGTTCCTAGAGAAAAGACCAGAACCGTGAGATTGATTTTAAATGATGCTTAAAGTCTCTGTAAGTTGTCAAAGGACTACACTAAATGAAGAAAAATGTCTCTTCAGGAAAAATCTGCCAAAGCTCAGTAAGAATTCTAAGAGCATAAAATAAACGACCACAACAAAATCACCCCATCCAAGTCCAGCTTGACTGAACTGCCCCCTCCAGATGGGTGTGGCCAAGAAAGTGAACCCACCTGTAGCTAGTTCTGGAAGTTCAGAATTCTGGAATGAAGACACCAGCAGAGTGAATATTTGATCCAGACTCTCTGTGCTTCCTAGATGACTACTATACAGATTCTTTCAGTCATTTTATAAGGTCACTGATCCAGTCCATAAAGGCAGAGCACTCGTGACCTAATCAACTCCTAAAGGCTCCACCCTCAGTACTGTGGCATTGGGGACTGAGTCTTGAAATGAATTTTCAAGAGCTACACATGGTCACAACATAGCACTAGCTGGTTCACCAGAGAGAATCAAGGAAGGAGATCGTGCAGGAGGGCCCTCTTTGGGTCAGGAAAATTGCCCACTGCTCGTGGAAATATAAAATGGTGAAGCCATTTTGGGAAACTGTCTACCAATTTACCAATTTTTCAAATGATTAAACAGAGATACTAAATTGTTATTTCTATCCCTAAAGACCGTAGAGAGATGAAGCGCTGCTATAGCAGACAGTTTCTTCATCACATGTCAAATGCCTAAGATAGGAACAGCTTAAGAAGGAAGATTGATTTTGTTTCACAGTTCCAGAGATGTCAAGCCCTGGTCAGAAGGCTCTATTGATTTGCTTTCTTGATGGAGGCAGAGTATCGTAAGAGTGTGAGTATGTGTGTGTACCAAAGGCTGCCTTCATCATTGGCAGCCAGGAAACACAGAAGATAAAATAGAAGGGGATGTTGACAAGAGACATCTTTCAAAGGCACACCTCCCAATGAACCACTGCCTCCGATTAGGTCCCACCTCCAAATAATGCCATCATATTGCAAATCGGTCAGGGATTAAACCATAAATAGATCAGAACCCTCAAGGTCCAAATTCTTTCAAAAGCCCGTGCGTTATCTGGCAATCAAACCCCCAGCACATAGCTCTCAGAGATTTCCAATCCAAGCCACAATGCATACACCCAGGCAAAAATCTCTGTGTTAAAGCAGTACTATCCGTTACACCAAAAGGAATGGAGATAGTCCAAAACTCACCGCCCGTCAATGAACAAGCGTGTATCCAGCCGCACAAGGAAATAGTCTTCGATGATGTAAAAGAAATACAATATTGACACAAGCTCAAATATACATAAAACCTGAAAGCATTGTGCTAAGAAAATAAGTCAGTTAAAGAGATGTGATATAAAGATCTATGGTAAGACTCCATTTATAACAGCATCTGGAATAAGTGAATCTATGGGAACAGCGCTGCGTTCTCTCCAGACACAAGACTGAGAGCGCTGGAAAGCGGAGGATGGGGGTGTCTGTACCTAAAGGATGTGGCGTTTCTTTCTAAAACAGTGTTGTTTCATAACTCTGTGAGCACACTAATAACCCCTGACTGTACTCTTAAACAGTGAATTGTGTGGCATATAAACTATGCCTCAACCAGTCTGTTTCTTTAAGATTTCTTTGAATTTAATCACACCTTTGTGTGGGGGGTATGTGCCGTGTAAGTGCTCTCGTGCCCAGAGTCTCGAAGAGGGCTGTGGGGTCCCTGGGGCTGGAGCTACAGGTGCCTGAAAGCCACCCAGCGCAGGTCCTGGGAACCGACTCTATCCTCAGCAAGAGTAACGCATGCTCATAACCACTAAAGCCATCGCTCAGCCCCTAGAGCTGTTGTCCCATCCGTGAAAGAACACACTGTACACACTTGTGGCTCTTTCTCTTTTTTTAAAATATTTTTAATTGTATGTGTATGAGTGATTTGACTGCATAAATGTTTGTGCTCCATGTGTGGATCTGGTGTCCACGGCCAGAAGAGGCCCCGGATGCCCTGGAACTGGAGTAACAGATGGTGGGGAGCTGCCAAGTGGGTGCTGAGAATCAAACCTGGGTCATCTGAAAGAACAGTCAGGGCTCTTAACTGCTGAGCCATCCTTCCAGGCCCACTTTTCTCTTTCTTCCTCCTTTCATCCTTCCTTTCTTCCTTCTTTCTTTTTTGCTGTCTTTCATCCTTCTTTTTCTTTCTTTCTTCCTTCCTATCTTCCTTTCTCCCTGTCTGTCTGTCTTTGTTTGTTCCTCCTTTCTTTCTTTTTCTAGAAAATAGCGAAGACCCAATTTACCAGCTTTTTAAAACCTAAGGCTAACATGGCAATACCTAAACAACTGACAAAGTCGCCAGCATTCATACACAGAAAATATTCCTCATTTATACTGACCTAGAAATGTATTGCTGTATTGCTGTTGATACAGTAATACCTTTCCTCACTAAATGCTTAAAAAAAAGTGAACTATTATGAGTAAGAGCTACCTCCGCTTAGTTTCGCAGCAAGTGGACACTGCTTCGTTCACAACGGGAAACAGATCCATGTGGGGTTGGAGCACAGCTGTGTTAGCCCCTCCCCTGGTCAGCAGTTACAGGGTTAGCCTTGGATTGTATTTCTAAACCCTATTGGGCATAAAATTTTGAGTTTGTGATCGGGATTATACAAAAAGAACCTGTGTGTGTGTGTGTGTGTGTGTGTGTGTGTGTCTTTAAAATTATAATCTGTTTGTTTTTCTAAATCCTTTTTAAAGATTGATTTATCGTTACCAGGAGAGGATGTGCCACCTTGAGTGTGTGGAAAAATAACTTGAAGGTTCAGTTCTCTCCCATCTTTTTGAAGCAGGGGTCCTCCTCCTCCTCCTCCTCCTCCTCCTCCTCCTCCTCCTCCTCCTCCTCCTCCTCCTCCTCTTCTTCTTCTTCTTCTTCTTCTTCTTCTTCTTCTTCTTCTTCTTCTTCTTCTTCTTCGTATGGTGACTTTACTTAAAAGACAATTTCCTTTCTTTTTTTTTTCCATTTAAAAATTTACACTTCCTCCCCTCCTCCAGCAGGGGTTTTCTGGCTTTGCTATGCAGCATCCTGCAGGCTGACTGGCCCAAGAACTTCTAGAAGAGCTATCCCCCTGTCCCCACCTCCCATCTTGCCACAGGGGTACTGGATGAGAGCTGTGAACCACTACATCTGACTCTTTCTGAGACTCTGAGGTCAAACTCACACATCATCAAGTCTGCATAGCACATATTTTTATTCTGATACATCACACCAGCCAATAAAGTTGCTTTTTTTTAAAAGTACCTGTAGTAATTTGGTTGTTACTGGCTATAACCATATATAGAAAGCTACCACTTCTCCATAAGGTTGGGCACAGGCTGGGGGTTGGGGTACAATTGGAATAAGGAAGAGAGCAAGTCAAGATTCAAAGGTTGTGAAAACAGACTCTTCCCCCATAGGGAACAATGAAGACTTGTATATAACACATGACCTACCACGTATGTTCTAGCCTGTGCACTAAAACCACTTTTATTTTTTCTATTTAATTCCATAACAAAACTTTTTGGCTTTTAAAGACATAGAAATTACTGGAGAAGATTTATATCTGAATATCTTTCTATCTGCTGCTGGAACAGGACACCTTGGATTCTTCAGCCCCTATGGGTAGATCTTGGGAGGTACTCAGTATATCCATATCTATCAGCCCCCCCCTAGTGGTAGAAGAGAGAACAGCAGGTGTGTACCTGAAACACCCCACCCCCACCCCCACCCGCCTGGGGTCTGGTAAGGCAATTTGTAAGGACAGAACATCCAAGCAGGCAGGGATGCTAGCACAGAGGCTGGAGCAGGTGCTGGGGGACTGGTAGTTGGCTGACCAGGAGCATGTGGCAAGGGAGCAGCTCATACACCTGTCAGAACTCTAGGAGATGCATTTTGGTGTAGGAATGTAAACTAGTCGCCACAAAAGGAACTTAAGCCCCAGGTCAGCCAGCAGCTGATTCCCGGATCGGGGCTTCTCCTGCCTGTAACTGGAGCCTTGTGTGGACCCTGGACCGATGTTGAGCCAGAGAGAAAGAAGTCAGATGTGCGCTGAGCGCTGTTCTCAGTCACAGAACTGAGGACGCTTTCACGGACTGAAAATTGCCTGTAATCATGAGGGCACCGGAAAAGGCGCCAGGTGAGAGCCATGAATAGAGGATTCTCGGCAGAATCAGCAGTCATGAGCCTGTTGCTCATGGGGCTGAGAATGGAGGCCTAAAGCAAAGTTTCCAGTGGTGAACACAGCTTTTGAAGAAGATCCTGGGCAAATATCAGCACATAAGCAAGAAACTTCAACAATAGAGAGGGAAGATTGCAATAGAAAAGCACAGTGGGACGGGACAAGTCAAAGGAGTGGAAACTGCTTAGGCTGTGACTCAGAGGCCACGCATCAGCAGGAGGAAGGTTGGATTCTCAACCAGCTGAAACCTGCTGGAGAGAATAGCATTAGTCCCCAGAAGGAAGAACCAGAACACCACAGGGGTAGAAGCTGTCCCTTTAAAACGATGACGGATGTATCAATCCACAGTCAGAAAGAGAAACAGGCAGGGGTGTGAGTCTCTGGTCCTCAGAAAGCTGGGAAACAACAGGAGAAATTCATGCATGTGATAAAGCAGATCAGGAAGAACTCTCATGACCTTCTCCCTCACAGATGTGTGTCCTTCTGAGGCCTGACTGGCAACGCAGTGGGACTAGTCAGCAAAGGGCTCCTATGCTGAGAGCGCCCTCTTGCTGCAGGAACTTTTCCTAGGGTGATGTAAACAGCTACCAGATTCTTAAGGAGCATCAACGCAGACCCAAGTACAATTCTGCCAAAGTCCTGCTTAGGGAACCAATAGGTTTATGGGACTTACTTACATAGCCTGGGGGAGGGGCTGCCTCCAGGAGCACGTGTGGCCCCGAAGCAGCCACACCGACAGAAAGTCTCATCCCAGCACGGATTCCGACTTCCTTGTAGCTAGCTTCACAGACAACTCCACTTCAGCTAACCTTCCACGGTCTGTGTACTCCAGCACCCCCTTAGACAAGGAGGCCGTGTAAAAGAGTCCACTTTGGTTTGAGCTCAACAGAATGGAATTTCTGTCCCTGGCTACCAAGAAAGCCTAAGCCACCCGCAAACATCTATGTAATATAATGGGTGGGCTTTGTTGGACTGTTGAGAACAGAGGTGGGGTGCCGGCTGTAGACAGAGGGATGGGCTGGTACGCCTCCTGTCTGACCACCCACAGAGACTGGTGCCGGAGAAGTCGGTCAAGTTACTGTGAAGCTGGTCCCTTGGTCAAGGAGCAGATGTTGCACAGTACAAAATGTGACTTAATTTCATTAGCAATCTTCCATTTGCCAAAATGTGTTCTTGCCAGAAGAGGCAGCACAGCAGGGTTGTGCGTTTGCTAAAACGGAACAATCTCCCATGAGCCCAGAGGAGAGAGAGTCGCCGGCCATCTGACGGATCATCTACTGGTTTTCCCCAGCAGGACTACAGGACTGAGCTGTCCCGGGAGCTACTGTCCTCTGGCCATGGCCACACACACACACACACACACACACACACACACACACACACACACACACCCTCTGGACTGGGATGTGCTACAGGAACAGCTTTTACTGCTGAGTGGCAGCGCGGGAGGCTTAAGAACTGTCCTTGCAGCAGGACATGGGGTAGCACGCCCCAATAACCCTAGCATTCAGGAAGCAGAAGCAGGTGGATCTCTGTGCGTGTGAGGCCAGCCTGGGCTGCATAGGGAGTTCTATAATAGCCAGGGCTCATAGAAGAGGCCCTGCTTCAAACAAAACAAAACAAAAAGGAAAGAAAGAAAGAAGTTGTAGCTCGTTTTTTTTTTGGGGGGGGGGGCTGTTTGTTTTGTTATTGTTTTTACTTTTTCTCTTTGGGGCCCTCCACCCAGCTCCCAAAGAAGTACCCAAGGACTTATTCTTACTTATGAATGCCCGGCCTTAGATTGGCTTATTTCTAACCCTTGCTTTTCTTAAATTATCCCATCCACCTTTTGCATCTGGGCTTTCTCTTTTCTCTGTACCTTTTTTTCCTTCTTTCTATGTGACTGGCTG
The DNA here is from genome assembly GCF_982192425.1 of Myodes glareolus. Classification (NCBI taxonomy): domain Eukaryota; kingdom Metazoa; phylum Chordata; class Mammalia; order Rodentia; family Cricetidae; genus Myodes; species Myodes glareolus. Next base: position 22,590,022 of record NC_142038.1, read on the forward strand.
TATGGCTGGGTGGCTGGCCCCAGGCATGCTTCTCTCCTTCTTTTCTCATCCCCACTTCTCTCTTTTATTCCTCTCTGCCCTGCCTCTTTCTCTGTCCTGCCTAGCTATTGGCCATTCAGTTCTTTGTTAGACCAATCATGTGTTTTAAGCAGGCAAAGTAACACAGCTTCAGAGTTAACCAAATGCAAGATAAATGAATGAAACGCATCTTAAACTAGTGTTCCACAGCGAGAAATGTCCTCAGAACACCTACACCTCCCACACCCCGTCCTGCCCAAGCCCGCTCCTGCCACAGAGAAAGAGCCACCTCCTCTACAGTGTGTCGTCAGTTCACAAGAATGAGGCCATCCTCCCTTCTCTTCCTTGCTACTTTCGGGGTGGTTAAGCAGCTGTTCGCCCCCTCACACAGATTCCATGAGGTTTAATTACCTTCTTCCATTAATAGCAACCTTTTTTCTCCTTTGAGGCAAATGTTAATCTTTATAGTGAAGCAATGGGTTCAAAGAGTCCAGGGAAAGCACCACAGACACTCCCACGCACATGCACACACATTTGCAGACACCATGCACACACACTCACTTGTACACACACACCCCACATATATGCACACACACACATACACACACATGCACACATGCCCCACACACATGCACATGCACACACACGCACACACACACACGTGCACACATACTCACACACCTTGGGTTGTCAGCAGGAGCCCTGTTCCCATCCACAGTTTCACACACCATCTGGAATACAGACTACTGGGTTCAAAGCTTTTCACATTATCAGTAGCAAACATGCTCACTTGGGCCATTTCTCTCCACCTTTGGGTGGTCTTCTGAAGTTTTTTGGGGGCCATAGCTATTTATTCTGGGTCAGATATCTCTCTTCATTAGCCCTAACCCTGAGGTTAGGGCCATTTAACAATAATTTTGTCATGTATCCGCATCGCTGAATATATTTACATCTTTAGATATAATCCAGGTCAGGAACTGTCGGAATCTTTGTATGACGAGTAATAGACTTCTGATTCCGCACAGTGAAAGACAGAATCCTCTGGTTTTTACCACCTTCTAGGGCAGCAGTTCTCAACCTGGGGTCGCAGCCCTTACAGAGGTTGCATATCAAATAGCCTGCACATCAAATATTTCCATTACAATTTATAGTAAGATTACAATTTGTAGCAAGATTACAGTCATGAAGTAGCAATGAAAATAATTTTATGGTTGGGGAAGGTCACCACAGCATGAGGAACTGTATTAAAGGGACATGCTTTGAGGAGGTTGAGAATCACTGCTCTAAGGGAAGGCAGGGTGGTTAAGTCCTCAGGATTTTCTCTTCTGTCATTTCATCTTCCAAACACACCTATTCCATTCTATCACACTGGGGTTTCCCACGGGACCAGTGTCTAGCAGTCTGGAGTTCAGGGACTATAACCTTTCCAACTTTACTCCCTAAGAGGAAGGGGATCACTTGATTCCAGGGAGAAATTCTACCGGTTCTAGCTGGTTTGGGATGTGTGTGACTTCTGTGTGGCCTGGGCTAACAGGAAGGGCTAGGGCACCCCCTTTAAAGACTCATGAGCAGAAGGGAGGACTGTGTAGTAAGCTGTTCCCCCAAACAAGCCATCATTCCCACAGGATGTAGAAGGTTCTGGGAAGAAGCAAACATCCAGTGTGCAGGCTCCTTGCATTTTACAGAACAGAAGGAAGGGTGCCTTGTCTGAGACTGTTTCTCCAGGCAACAGCAGACCCCAGACCGGAAAGATCAAGTCCTCCCTGTGCAGTTATACCCTCCAGCCAAAAAACCAACAATATCTGACAATTGGTTGTACATTGGGTTATGTGCTGGCTAGGTTTATGTCCATTTGACATGAGCGAAAATCATTTAGGAAGGGAAAGCATCAATTGAGGAAATGCCACCAACAGGTTGGCCTGTGGGCAAGCCTATAGTGAGTTTTCTTGATTGATAATTGATGTGAGAGGGACCGGCTCACCGTGGACCCTTGGGCTGGTGATACTGAGTTTTAAGCAGAAATCAGGCTGAATAAACCATCCTGAGAAATCCAGTGATCAATGTTCTTCCATGGCTTCTACTCCGGTTCTTGCCTCCAGGTTCTTGCCCTGCTTGAGTTTCTGCCCTGACTTCCCTTCATGATGGTCCATGATCAGAGCATGCGGGAGAAAATAAATGCTTTCCTTCTAAGTTGCTTTTGGCCATGGTGTTTTTATCACAGCAATCAAAACCCTTTCTAAGATGGATCCATTAACATTTCGGGGTGCATGGGGAGTGACTAGGGCGGGGTGGCGGGACTGCAGATCAAGCTCAGAGCATCGCACATTCTAGGGAGGTACCCAACCACTGAACTTCATCTTCATCCTGGAAAGTAGACAGCTACGTAAACATTTAATTCAACATACAATCTTCTGTCTTTTTCCTTCCGACTCAAAAAAGAAATCCGACTTTAAGAAGAATAAATTCAAACACAATACTATTGTAGGGTATTGGGCTCCTTAATTACTGTTGTTACCAATCGTGGAAACACTACAAAGGAGCAAATCACTGAGGTCGGAGAACCATGAGGTAACCTAAAGGAATCCTGGTGAGGAAGGACATTAATCTCAACCCTTAGCCTAGCAGGTCAGTGTGTTACTTAGCTGTCTGCCTGGAGTCAGTCTGTACCGCTGCCTCCAGTAGCAGCTGTCTTTTCTAACAGAATGCAGATCTCCCATCTTCCCTGAGCAGCAATTATAGTGAAGGAAAGTCTACTGGAGTCTCCTGAGATATCCCTTGTTCTTATCTGGAAATGTAGTGTTGTCCTCTTGCTCTGGTTGAAGAGGACACCTGGGATCATATAGCCATCCTCCAATCAATGTGAAAAATGAGGTTGTTGCTAAGGATAGCAAGCAGGAGAAGTGGCCCATCGGTCAACTGAGGCTGCTTTGCTGCAGTAACAGAAGGTTCAGAAATGTTGGTGACGTCCAGTAGGTCTCCCTTCTTGCTGATGTTAAATGCCTAACTGTGGGAAGGCCTTGCCTGGGATGTTGGGGGAGCTGTCACCTCTCTGGAACCTGCTGATCTCCTGGAAAAGGAAAAAGGGACAGTGAAACCTTTCAAGGTGACACTTGAAACTGGTTTATGTCCTATGCTGGTTAGTTTTTGGTCAAGTTGACCCAACCTAGGGTCATCTAGGAAGAACCATCAGCTGAGAAAATGCCTCCAGCTGATCGGCCTGTAGGGGAGCCCATGGGGCGTTTTCTCCATCAGTGATTGATGTGAGAGGGTCCAGCTCCCTGGAAGCAGTGCCAGCTCACTACGAGCAGTTGGTTCTGGACTGCATAAGAAGGCAGGGTTAGCAAGCCATGTGTAACCTAGCCAATAAACAATGTTCGGCCATGACTTCTACTCATTTCTTGCCTTCAGATTCTTTATCTTGAGTTCTTTCCCTAACTTCCCTCAGTGAGAGAGTGTGACCTGAGAGTTGGAAAATGAAATCAACCCTTTCCTCCTCAGCATGCCTTTGATCACTGTGCTTTATCACAGCAATAGAAACCCTAATTAAGACAGGATTAATGTGGGAGGACCCAGCCCACTGTGGGCGGTGTCTCTCCTGGGCAGGTGGCCCCGAACTGTATAAGAAGGTAGCTGAACAAGCTGTGGGGAGCAAGCCAGTAAGCCACACTCCTCCGTGGGCTCTGCTTCAGTTTCTGCCTCCAGGTTCCTTCCCTGACTTCTTTTTAAGGTAGACTCTAAGCTATAAGCCAAAATTAACCCTTTTCCTCCCAAGATGCTTTGGTCATGGTCTTTATCACAGCAACAGAAACCAAAGTAGGACTCGTCCGTTATATTCACATTTCACTGGGCCAAGTAAATCACAGGACTAAGTCTGATGTAAATGGAGTGAACTGGCACGATCTGAACCCAAGAGAGACAGTAAATATTTGAGAACAATAATCCAACCTACCAACAATAGCAAGAACCTATCTTGGGTCCTTGTTGAAATGACTGAGTTACATGACATAGAGTTATAAGGTCACAAATCTCCAGAGTTACTGCTTTTGTTTTTGTTTTGTTTTGTTTTGTTTTGTTTTGTTTTGTTTTGTTTGAAACAGGGTCACAGTACGCAGCTCTGGCTGTCCTGAAATTCACTGTGTAGACAAGTCTGGCCTTGAACTCACAGAGATCCACCTGCCTCAGCGTAAATGCTGGAATTAAAGGTGTGCACCACCACACCCAGCTCTGAACTTGCTGCTCTGTACTATTTTAAAAGTCACTTTCTTCTCTTCTTTGGGGAGGCCAGTGTGTCTTAGAATTACCATTGCTGAGATGAAACACCACAATCAAAAGCTACTTGGTGGAGGAAAGGGTTTATTTCCCTCACAGTTCTATATAACGGTTCAGCATCAAAAGCAGTGTGGGCAGGAATTCACACAGAACAGGATCCTGGAGGCAGGAGCTGATGCAGAGGCCATGGAGGGGTGCTGCTTACTGGCTTGCTCCACTGAGGTTGCTCAGCCTGCTTCCTTACAGAACCCAGGACTACTAACCCAGGGATAGCACCCCCACAATAGGCTGTGACCTCTCCCTCATCGCTCACTAGTTAAGAAAATGCCCATACAGGCTTGTCTACATCCCAAGCTTATGGAGACATTTTCTCAGCTGAGGCTCCCTCCTTTCTGATGACTCTAGCTTGTGTCAAGTTGACATAAAACCAGCCAGGGCTGAATGGGGGGAGGGTCTACAAGTGTACGTGCATGTGAGCGTATGTGCACATGCATGTGAATATATGTTCATGTGCCCACAGGTGAACTTGCACGCCTGAATGTCCACCCATGTGCATTTGTGTGCACCCATGTGCATGCAAGTGCATGTGAAGGCCAAGGGTCAACGGCAGGTATCTTCCTCAGTCCCCATCCATTTTGTTTTTTAAGGAATGGTTTCTTTCTCATTGAGCCTGGAGCTCAGGAATTCAGCTAGCCAGTGAGCCCCAGAGACCTGCCTAACACTGCTTCTCCAGCGCCAGGGTTACATAAACATGTGCCATCATGCCTGGCTTTTTAACAGGGGTTCCAAGAGTGGAGTACAGGTCCTGATGCTTGCATGACAAACACTTCACAGACCGAGCCATCTCCCTGATCCCTGTTCATACTATTTTGATTTCAAGTACAGAAGTTTGATGTCCTGTTTTTCCTCTTTGGAGTCCATTAGCTATTTGCACATTGTTTTCCCTTTATCCCAGGAAGCTCAAGCTCTCTGATGCCATCGATATTGTATATTGACCCCCATAAACATCACACAGTGACCCTTAAGCTTACAAGCAGCCTCAAAGAGGACAGAGGAGTTTCTTCAAAGCAGACCAATTCGCTGCATGTGTATTGCTAGAAAACTGTCAAGACACGTGATGGCTCCTACTTAGCCAGGAAACAATCCCCCCTGGAAACATTTCCTCCTCACCCTCTTCTGTATGAACTTCCGGTGAGAGAAACTTGTACGTCAGGGTAACAACGACAGCAGCTCCTGAACTGTTACGGCCATGGGCAGTCTTACTGAACCGTCTGAAATGTTAGTGGTAAATAAGAGAAAAGTAACCCAATGCCAGCAGATGTAAGTGACGGGTTTTAGCAAGCTGCAGAGACAGGGCTGGGACTGGAGGACCTGCTCAGGACTTTTGAGTTAGCCTCAAAACTGAATGAACCCAGAGAACGTGACATATTCCATCACACCCCCCTACTCTCTGCCCTCACCTCTCCCTCCCACCCTCCTGTAACAGGTGAACAGTTTATAGCTCCACAAATTCTGGCCTTTGTAATGGAGTTAGCTAACCATGACCAGAACCCTTTGGAACCATAAGTCAAAATAAATAACTTGTCCCTTCAAGTTATTTTCTCAGATAACTTGACAAGTACAAAAATCTAGGAAACACTCCCCCCCACCCCGCTATCCCCTGTCAGCCCCCCACCCCACCCCCACCACACACACCCTGAGCTGAGCCCTGTAGGTAGCGATCAGGTTTCCCCAGCGACATTACAGCTCAGGCAGTAGGATAGAGTGGAATGACCTCTCGTGTCCTGTCAGCTGTGTGACCTTGGAAAACATTTCTAAGCTCTACACAGGGCAGCTCACCCAAGCTTGGGCTCCAGAGTTTTTATGGGGAGTCCATCCCAGCCTTGAGGTCCAGCTCCAGCCTCCCCCATCCCTACCCCCCAGGGGAACTTGACACTGTGTGACCCAAAGCATCAAATTGAATCCTGTTATTAGACTCCAGCGAAACCACAGCTTGGAGACGACATTGCTGTCGTGCCTGGCAATGTGAGGGCTCAGACATTACCTTAGACAGACCGTGACGAAAGGGAAGCCCTCTCGCCAGGAGACATTGATTCTTTATTGCAGTCATTAATTCTCATATTATGAGGTCTAAATGTTGCCTCACTAAACCCTGCAGGCAAAGCTCTGTCTTATCTCACCTCTTCATCATACCACCTAATTTGGGATTAAGCCTCCGGCAATTGTTCAACAAGTAATTGATACCAGATGAGTTGAAGCCTGGCATCCTTTAACACAGCCCAGAAAGTGGATGTCCCTCGGGCACACGAATGGCAAGGACAAGGGCAAGGATGGCTGAGAAAGAAGGTTAGAGGGAGAACGCTAGAATAGGAAACAATTCATGCATTTTGAATACACGGGCGATCTTTTTAAAAAATTAATTTTAATTGCATTTGCTTATATTTTTTTTAGTAAGTCTGTGTTCACATATTCAAATTCAAAACTTCCAAATTAGATGCAATGAGAAGTCTCTCCCAGATGGGCAATGTGAAATGAAATTCAGAGATAGGAACATCTGTTTGTTTACAGTCCTCACCTCCATCAAATATTCTGCTCCCCAGAACGACTGGAGGAGATATTGTTAATGATTTGCTTTTACCAAATGAGCTGCATATAAATAAACAACCATCTATATTTTAAACTCTCTGTCATGAACTCTGCTGGGTGACGTAGGGTTCCTGAGGAAAACACTTAACTCAGGTCCAGGGCCGCAAGGCTGTGATCCCAGTATTTGGAAGGAGCAAGTGGGGAGATCAGACATTCAAGGCCATCTTGGACAACTGAGCAAGTTCCAGAGAGCCTGATCTACAGGTTACAAGAAGTCTCTGTCTCAAGAAAGGAAGGAAGGAAGGCAGGAGGGAAAGAAAGAAAGAAAGAAAGAAAGAAAGAAAGAAAGAAAGAAAGAAAGAAAGAAAGAAAGGAAGGAAGGAAGGAAGGAAGGAAGGAAGGAAGGAAGGAAGGAAGGAAGAAAGGAAAGAAAGAAAAGAAAGAAAGAGGGAGGAAGGGAGGGGAGGGGAGAGAGGGAGGGAGGGAGGGAGGGAGGGAGGGAGGGAGGGAGGGAGGGAGGGAGGGAGGGAGGAGAAGGGGTGGGAGGAAGAGGCATTCTTTTTTTCTATTCTAACAGTCACTTACCTGAGACCTGCTGTGTGTTGTGACTGACCTGTGACACCTTCCTTGGGATGATCAGAGACCATCTGTCCCAAAACAAGGTCCTAAGTCACACACAGCCTTGATGTGGCTCTTTCTCTGACCAGCTTAGCCTTGTTGATTTCATTTGAAAAATGACATGTTGTCCATCATTTACGCCCCCTAGAGGTCTCCGTACCAATACAGTCTTTCAACTATACACCTGACAAGGAGAGCAGCAACAGAGAACAAGGCTAGCTGCCAGGAAACAGTGAAGACTCAGTACTTACAATGCTTGACTGGAAACCTGGAGCGTGCGTGTGTGCATGCTTGTGTGTGTGTGTGTGTGTGTGTGTGTGTGTGTGTGTGTGTGTGTGTTGTCAGAGGCTCACGTAGACAACACTGCCCTCATGCCTGCTCCACTTCCCGGCATCTGTCTTCAAACTCAGCAGCAAACATGCAACCATGCAGCTCCCCTGCCTTTTCTCACAGCCAGCGCCAGGAGAACAGAAGGTACAGAAACCAAATCCTCCAGGGTCAGTGAGCCTGTCTCCCTTCAGTCCTTCTCCTAATCCCACAGAGATGTCTTTCAAAGTGTTATTTGGTGCTCTCTCCTCCCTCCCCAGCAAACATTAGCCACACTTTGACCTCACAGTCTGAGGGAGCCATGGGGACCCCACCTCAGTTTGCTTTCTGGCTTTGTGGTATAGATCTGGTAGGTTTGCCATTCACAAGTACCAGTAACGGAGTGGTCTGAATTACAGATGTGATGGCTTACAGATCTGGGAACTAGACCCCTGAGATCCTGGTATTTCCAAGGCTAGTTCCTTCTAGATGTTGAGGGGAGAGTTGGTCCTAGGCTTGTGACTGGTCCCTGCCCAGATGCTGACACTTTTTTTTTCTGTTGTTGGTCTCATTTTCATCAACTCAGGTGTGATGGTTTGAATAAGGCTGCCCCCTATGCGTGCACATATTTGAGTGTTTACTATCTGAGAAGGATTAGGAGGTGTGGCCTATTGGAAGAAGTATGTCACTGGTATGTTTTAAGGTTTCAAAAAACTCAAGCCAGGCCCAGCATTTCTCTCTGCCTGTAAATCCAATATATAGCTCTCCAGCACCATGCCTGCCTGCCTGTCCCCTGCCATGATCATGGACTCACCTCTGAAATGTAAGCATGCCCCCTCTCAATTACATGTTTTCTTTATAAGCATTGCCTTGGCCATGGTGTCTTTTCACACAATACAACAGTGGGTAAGGCACCAGGCATCCTCCTACGTACATACGGGTCTATGTACCCAAGTGTCCCTTTTTGTAAGGATACAGGCTTTTTGAAATAAGGCCACTCTGCTCCTGTGCAAGTTCAGCAAGTTCATGTCTAAATTCTGAGCTCCTGGGGGTCAAAATTGCAACCTTTGAACTTCAGAGAGACAAACCTGGGATGTTTGCACCCTTCAAAAGCACTTATCAGGCGTAATTCATTCACTCTCTTTGCTTTTTACTTTGCATTTCTCTGATTTTCCACTTTCTTTTTTGTTTGTTTTGTTTTTTTTTTTTTTTGCTCCAAAGACCTGCTTATGTCTGTCTACTCCCTCTCTTTAAATGTCTTGTCTGTTTGCTACATGTGAATCAGAGATGGAGAAGCCAGCTTCCTCTCACTCAACACACGCTGATTCTCCTTCTCTTATTTACTCAACTTCTCTTTAATATGTGTGTGTATGCATGTGACTTTTGATTTAACTTTGTGTGTGTAAATGTAAGCTAGCTTTAACTCTCTCTCTCTCTCTCTCTCTCTCTCTCTCTCTCTGTGTGTGTGTGTGTGTGTAACTTCAATTCAACTGTGGGTATGTGCTCATGTAGCTATTGTTTAAAAAAAAAACTCTTTAAATACTACTAATGAGCTCTGTTCATTGTTTCTCCTCCTAGACCAAGAAATCAAGTCTCCAATACTTTAAGTTGGTATGTACTTTTAGATGATGATAAAAATACATGGTTAGACCTGTTACAACATATTGTATATGTGATTCAACTCTGCCTTAAAATATATTCTACCTAGTGGTAAAAAGTTCAGGTTAAAGATGTGTTTCAGATTAACAAAAGCTAGCTCAGAGATGTATGCCACCCAGCCCTTCCTGCAAGCTGTTTCCAAGACCTTCTCGATTGTCAGTTTTTAGTGTGAAGCTTCTATTGAAAAAAGGGAATTTCTCTTTACTTCTTTGTCCTTCACAAGCATAAATCTGACCTTAAGAATTAAAACCAGTTGGAGTCAAGCTGGAGGACTCTGGGTAAAACATTCCTCCTCAACCTCTCTGCTTGGATCCAGCTCTCCAGGCAGATCCTGACTGGTGTCATTGCTGTCATAACTCAGATAGATCCAACTGACAGACAGACCTCAAATGCTCAGAGATCTGGAGAATATGACATTTAAAATGTTTAACTAGAAAGGCTTTTTATGAGAGAGAGAGAGAGAGAGAGAGAGAGAGAGAGAGAGAGAGAGATCAGCTTCTGGCACCATTCCTATTTCCTCCGAAGAGACGGATGGGAAAAGAAGACCCTCCACCAAGAGCTTGCTTCCTACATGGCAGCACTAGCCACTGCGCAAACCTGCCCTTCACCATGACTGCTGCAAAGGCCTTCATCAGACAATGGACAGCAGGACACTGGGAAATTGACTGCCTCAAGTTGCCCGAGACAAGGCTGGTCCTCCCGTGAGTCCTTACTCCACAGAAGCCTGTGGGATCTTCTGGGGTCTTGGAGGCCTACCTCTGCCAGTCAGAAGACAGATGTTGCCTTGAGATCTCTAGAGGCCCTCAGCAACCATGAAGTACCCCGGGATGGCTGTCTAGGTAACCAATCAAGTAAGTCTCTGTCATTTTTTAATCATTAACCCAGGTAAAATGTTTTCCTCTTAGGACTCTGTTGCTGTTTGACAAATCGGCCAGCTTAGCAGCAGGGGCCAAGGCTTCAACTGCCTTCTCGGTTCTCTGTGTGAAAATTCAAGTCGCAGGCCTCACTCTCTGAGAGCCTCAACACAGTTCTCCTTGTACCAGAATCAAGAAGAGACAAACTGACAAATCAGATATCTCGTGGGTGTTAAGGTGATGCTATAATGGTGGGGAAGAAACGGGGACTTTAAGGTTCACATATGGAAAGATAGAAAAGCTTAAGACGTGAGGATCTAGAACTTTTTAGGGTCTAAGAAGGTGTTTTAAGGTGTGTAAATACAAGTTATAAAGGATAAAACGCCTTAAGTGCTGATAAAAAAGAAAGTGATTTAAGACGTTTAAAAGATTAAAACATGTCCCAGATTTCTCTCTCTTATTACGCTGCTGTTATATTAAGACTCCAAAAGTCCGTAGTCTTAACTATAGCTAATTGATGGAGTTCTAACTAGCTATTAATCCACCTCTGATGGAGTACTAAACATCATACTATACTATTATATGATCATAACTACAAGATCAAAATTTTAAATTCCCTTTGATTGTTTCCTAACTATAGACTTCAAAGGTGCTTTTCATTGTGCTAAAAACATGTCACAGTTTTCTGGATAGAAGAAAAAGTGTTAATGCTTTCAACCTAAATCGTTTCTGGCATGCTGCCATTTCTACAACGTAAATTTCAATACAGATTATAAAGAGTAAAAATGCTAATGTATCTCAAACTTAAATCTTTTTGCAAACTCAAAAAAATTCTTGTAAGTTCCAGGAAATCAACTTGGCTCCACACTGAACAGGTCAGATGCACCCACAATTACCAGGACCCAAAGAGCCTAAGCCTCCCCATTTTTCCCTGGTCTTGACACTCCCTTCCCTCAATTACCAGAACTTAAGAAAAAAAAATTTCTAAACTTAACCTTGTCCTCTGCTCTGCCAGCATCTTGCCAGGTCCAAGAGGTGCCAGACAGTTCCATAGAGCCTGGACAGCAGTGAAACAGCCCACCACTCCAGGACGTGGCCAGCACCCCAGCTTTCTTGTGTCTCCCGAAGATGGTTGACGCCCCACAAATTAGCAAGAAGCAGTCTTGCTAACTCGGAGCCCTCATTTTCCTAACCTGGCATGCATAACTCCTCACCTTTTTATAATAAAGAAGGGAGGAATGTTAGCATCCAGGAATACCTGGCCCCACCCCTTGAGGACCTGACAGAATGTCATGACCCTGTGTCATGTCAACGCACAAAAACTCCACCTACTTCTCTCTTTCTCTTCTTCCTCTTCCTCTTTCTCTCTCTGTCTCTCTCTCTCTGCCTCTTTCTTTCCTTTCCTCCCTTCCCCCCTTTCCCATTCCCTTTCTCTCAATAAAACCTCCCAGGTAAGCCCCATCTGCATGGCATGTCTGCTTCTCATCAGCCATGGGCTCTCACCTGCCACGGTCCCTTGTCTACAGAATCGTAACATTCACCTCACATGGAGTAAGTTTATTCTTGAGCCAAATAGGAGTGGCCATGGCCTGGGAACACAGATCCAAGGTGCCCTAAATAACATATTATAACGCAGAAGCAGTTTCATGATATTTTTGCCATCTAATAACAAAAGATAGTTATAAATCAAGGCGTTTCCCAAATGTATTGGAAACATGAAATTGGCAGGCTACTAGAAAGAGGCATCTCTGTCCTAAGCCTCAGGTGCTAACTGTTGGCATTCTTAGCTTTAGGGTTGGTAGAAGCTAATGGTCAGCTAAGAATGCCTTCCGAAGGTTCTACCTGATAGTCAGTAGGACGTGATGTCAGTCACAGAAGTGAGTATATAGCAGCTTTTAGGCAGACTATAGCCTGAGATAGCCTGTACAATCGAGCTGCTCTAGTCCTCGGTAGTCTTCGTAGTATCCTACCATGGGTGTGGCTTTTCTTTTCAAGGAACTTTGGCTTCTAATATGTAAATTTCAGAAAGACCCTTTTCTGAGCAAAGACTCGATTGAGGGAGGGTCTACAGAAACCACGGAAGTAATTGAAACAGATCCAACAAAAAGACATGAACATTAGAGAGAAAGAGACAGGGATGCAAACATCATGAGGAATCTCAGAGAAACAATAGGCAGCCCAGACCTCCCCTACGACTTAGGAGAAACGGGTCAAGAAGTCATGAAAGCCAGGAGTGGTAGTGAGCACCTTTAATCCCAGCAGTTGGGAAGCAGAGGCAAGCAGATCTTTGTGAGTTCTAGGTCAACCCGCTTTCATAAAGTTCCAGGCCGTCCATCCAGGAGCTACATAGTGAGTCTCTGGCTTAAATAAAATAAAATAAAATAAAAGGCCAGGAAGGACTGATGGTGGTGATGGTGGATCCCAGTGTTTAAAGTGCTCTTTGCCTGTACAGTCCTTGGTCCCATCTCCAGCATTGTGAAATAAATAGAGAAAAAAAAAAACCAAAAAACCAGGAGACAGCAGGACACATCTCCAGGGCAGTGCACATGGTATCACTGACTAGATGCAGAGCCTTGAAAGCTAAAAGCAAGAAGCCCTCAACCCTAATGTAAACTGCTGGCTGCCAAAGGAATTGTGTGTAATTTTCTGAGGGAAAGATCAAGACACAAGAAACGGGTTGCTGAATCCACCTGAACATGAAGGAAAAAAAAGGCAAAGATGGGTGTTAACCGCTCAAGTTGGCCATGAAACCTGGGAGAGTGGATCCTCAAAATGTGCCGGACTAAAGTCTCAAGCAACGGCCAACTTTCTTCAGAGCATCAGACAATTTGTACTCTGACGGTTAAGAAGAGTCACGTGAGTAAAGTGTCCAATCAAAGGGCAAGCCACATGTGGTGGGCAAGACATGGGCAGCAAAAACATGGTTTTCCACGGAGGCATATAAACAAATTAACAGCAGGTGGTCGTAACAAAGAAGCTGAACTAACTCATTCCTATCCCATACACCTGGGAGGGGCACAAAAGCATAGCCCAGGAACAACTCCATGTTTGTGAAGAAGCTGAGGTCACAAGATTCTTGTCTTGATTTCTTGAAGTATTCTCACAAGCGCTCAGAAGCGTCCTCACGTTCTTGGACTCCATTCTTGGACTGTGTTCCAACAGATAAGGGCAGAGGCAAGATGTGGCCACACTCTTCACCTTGGCCCTTAAAATTCCTAGGTCTTACCTAGGCCACATGAGGAGCTTCCTTCCCCATCACCTCTGGAGCCCCAGCTCTTTCTCTCCCCATCTGTCTCTCTTTAGACCTCCACAGCTCCTTGACTGGAGTTGTCAGAAAAGGCCGTTGCTGGAAAACGTCAGCCAGCAGAGCGATACAAGAGAAAATTCGTATTCCCTGTGGGGTAATTGACAGGACAAGCCAAAGGAAACGTCACCACTGCCAAGAGGCAGGTCACATGCCAACCCTTCCGACTAGAAAGACCGGAGTGACAGCTTTCCCTTCCCCATGGTCACCACATGGTACCTCAAATTGAGTCACTCTTGGCCTTCATGTGGAGACTGCCCTCCCACTGGCTCTCTACGTCATCCAATGCCACAGGCTTTCCTGGTGCCACTGAGTCATCAGACCAACAACAGATACGTTTAACAGTCATGGAAGAAGCTTGTGGAACCACATGACTGCTCCCTGCAGGGTACCTGACACAGGTTGCCCCTCAAGACGATTCAAGGCTGAAGAGTGAGGTGGGCCCACAGGTGTGGGAGGAGAACAAAGGCGCCTCCATGGAGCCTCCAACAGAGCCAGACAGGAGGACAAAGGACCAGTTTCTACCAGAGCTGCTGCCTCTACTGCCTCTTTGTAATGCATTGCAACATAACCATCATCAGGATGGAACCACGGAACACATTCAGTCCGTGTGCCCAGACAGGCGACACGTCCCAGACAATGAAGGGGATGCTGTCCTTGCTGGGTGATTGTTCAGCCTAACAACTTGAGAGGAAGCTAGCTGATAGACAGTAGTTCCATCATTTTCTGTCTTAAGAAAGGTTTCCTTTTCTACACTGGTCTTAGAAATAGGAAACACCGTTTCAAAAAGACTCTAAAAGCATCTTCCTTAGAAGCCTAATGTTGTGAAAGTGTTCTGGTTGAATTGTGTTTCCCTGAAATTCGTATTTTCAATTCCCCAGGACTTTGGAGCATGGCCATCTTTAGAAAGCAGGATATGGCAGTTGTGATTCACCCCCAGATCACCCTGGGTAAAGTGGGGGCCTTTGATATGTAGATTCTCCTGTAAGCTCTTATGCTGTTCTCCAACTGGGGGTGCTCTTTTTAGGAAAGTTCTGAAAACCTTGGCATTGTGTGGCATCACCAAAAGAAGGTCATTAGGGTAGGTTTTGGTAGGATCCATCTTGCTCCTGGATCCTTCTTGTCTCTACTTCCTGTCAGTAATGAAGTGAGTATCTGTCTCTGTCACGTGAACCCATGATGCTCCTCCCAGGCACACAGCAACCATGGATGGATCACACTAAACCATAGGTCAAAAGATTCTTTCATCTTCTGTCTTATTTTATGGGGTGTGGGGTGAACTAGAGCCGGGGAGGGCATCTGTAGCCCAGACTGGCCCCTGAGAAAGTTTTGGATCAGTCTGGTTCCCAAAAGTTCTCCACAAGTTTGAGGCCAGCTTGGTCCACATAACAAGTTCTAGACAAGGCAGAGCTAAATATCAAACCTCCTTCTCAATAAAACAAAAACAAACAAACAAACAAATAAATAAATAAATGATATATACATATGTACAAAAAAGCGGGGACCTTTGGGAGAAATGTGCAGAGTGAATGCCACTCAATGGTAAAGGCAGAGGTTAGAGTTCCACATCCATAAGCCAAGGGATATCAGAGATGTCAGAAAACTTCCCAAAGCGAGAGGCATCCCATGAGAGATCATCCCCCCAGCCATCAGAAAAACCCAACTCTGACACCTTGATCTTCAATCTCCAACTCTTGAAGCACAGGATAATGAATTTCTACAGAAATAAAAGCTTTATTACCACATTTCTGAAGCCCTCATACAAAAGTTATGAATAGATGCCAAAAGATAAAGCGTAAGTTAAACGAAATTATCTGTTGCTGGGTCCTAATCTATGGTTCCACGGGGAGAGACACTTCACTCCCAAGACAGAAATTGCCACTGAGGAAACACGGTAAGCGTTCACGTACCATGTCTCAGGGGCCGGCGATTTCCGACTTGCTTCCTTTTCTTTTTAAAGATGTATTTGTGGCCGTTTGAATAACAATGCCTTCATAGGCTCAAATATTTGAATTCTTGGTCACCAGAGAGTAGCATCATTTTTAAAAGGAGGTATAATCTTGTTGGAGGAAGCATGTCACTGGGGGTGGGCTTTGAGGTTCCAAAAGCCCATCCCACGCCTAGAGTCTCTCTTTCTGCCTACAGATCAGGATGTAGCTCTCCGCTCCTGCTCCAGCACCTGCCCATGTGCTGCCACGCTTCCCACAATGATAATGGATTAAATCTCTGACACTGCAAGCAAACCCCAAATTAAATGCTTTCTCTTTGGAGAGCTTCCTTGGTCATGGCGTCTCTTCACAGAAGTAGAATAGTATTTTATTCTATGTGAATATGTGCTTGGCCTGCATGTATGTATGTGAGTTAACCTCAAGTGTGCCTGGTGCCATGGAGGCACGAAGAGGGCGCTGGAGCTCCTGGAACTGGGGTTACAGCCAGTTGTGAGCCACTAAGCCGTCTCCGCAGCCCCTGGCTCCCTTCCTAAACCAGCATTACTAATGGGATCTTGCATTTCACAGTCTGCTCCTAGTCCCTTCTCAGATGTGGGGTCAATCCTGACCCAGCCATTGCAGCCAGGTTCTCGGCTCACGGCACTGAAGACTCTTAGTACTCCCCCCACTCCTCAGGAAGCCAGGATAGGGGATAGAGTTCAAGTGTACTCCAAGTGTCTTCTGACTGGACATGGCCGAGGCATCAGGCTGTCACAGACTCTGGGCTTTCTCCAGAGAACACAGATGACAACAGGTTTAGGTCCCAGAGGGTACAGAATCCCTGGGAGCACTCGGCAGGGGAGTTGAGAAAGGCCCGCCTATATTCAGCAGACAAGGGCAGATTATAAGAAGGGGACAAAGCAAGTGGCCACAGGCTCTGTACATTCCTCACAAAGCCTTGCAGAGCACCTTGGTCTCAGACCTGGAATGTGCTGCCCAGGATTGCCTGGAGGATCCTGGGAGGGACTGGAGAAAGGGCGAAGTCTGGGAACCAGCAGGCCTTGGTTCAAACCTTCTTACTGTTTTCCATGGGCAAGGGACCTAACCTGAGTCTCACTTTCCTCGGCTCTATTAAGTAAATAATAGCATGACTTCAGGCTGAATTAAGTTAAATAATCTGCCTAAAGCAATTAGCAGATCACTGAGTGTGTGGTAGGGCCTCCATCTGCTTAACTCATTAACAAATTCACTCACTCTCATGCGGTCACTACTCTCCTCATTACCTCTCTTCCCATCTCTCCCCTCCCCCCACCCACATTCATCACACACACACACACCAAAAAAATTATTATTTTGTTTTGAGAGAACAAACAAACCATGTTAGATATTGGTTAGGCTTATTTCTCAGTTGGGTGGAAGGAAATGGGATTTCTGCCTCCCCACGGGCAGAGTTTTTTCCATGTAAAGAGGACAGGACAAGAAGGCAGAACTGTTCTATCGAGGCCACTGCTCCATTTCAGTATACAAAAGAGGGAGAGAGAGTAGAAAAGAGAGAGGGAGAAAGAGAAAAGAGAGAAAGAAAAAAGGAAGGTGGAGCGGGAGGAGAAGAGACTAGAAAAATGCTAGGATGTTTCATGACCAGAGAAAATGCTGGGAGCTACATTCTTACAGAGATTACACCTTGGTTGGTGTAATCGACCAAGGAGAACCAAAAAACAGACAAACCCAGCATTCCTCCCATTCAAAGGCACCACCTCACACAGTCTCCACCTGGGCTGCACACAGTAAAACCCATGGGCCTCTACTTAATGAGTTGGGAAATGCTAAAAATTTGCTTTGAATCATGTATTGGAAACATTAGTTTCATTTTTAAGATTTTATTTTTATTTTTTGTGTATGCGTGCTTGCCTGTATATATGTTAGTGTACCCCATGCATGCACACAGCCTGTGGAAGCCAGAAGAGGATGCTGGATCCCCTGGAGGTGGAGTTACAGATGGTTGTGAGCCAACAAATAGGTGCTAGGAACCATACCCTTGTCGTCTACAAGAGCAGTCACTCCTTGTAACTGCTGAGCCCTTTTTCCAGCCCTGACATGAATTTCTGCTAGCCTGTATTTCTTAGTTACGGTTACTGTTGCTCTGATGAAACACCAGGACCCAAAACTACTTAAGGAGGAAAGGGTTTATTTGGTTTCTGGCCCCACATCACTGTTCATCCCTGAAGGAAGCTGAGACAGGGATTCAAACAGGGCAGGAACCTGGAAGCAGGAGCTGATGCAGAGGCCATGGAAGGGTACTGCCTATTGGCTCCCCGTGGCTTGCTCAGTCTGCTTTCTAGAACCCAGGACCACCAGCCCAGGACCGAGCAATCACTACAGGCCTGTTGTGAGATCCAAAGTTAAATACTGGAGGCTATTTATGTTTTCACTCCCTTGAACAAGTTTGTTTAGCTCACTCATACCTGCACCTGATCACATGTAGGCAGGAGGTCCGTGGGCAGGAAACACGCCAGGATGTACACTAGCCCCTGATTGAACCTGATGGGAAATACAGTGACCTGGCAGGGTAGCCTTTTTAAGCCTCTTTGCAAGGTGTGACTTGGGGCCATTTCCTAGGGACTCAGAGATGGACCTGGCTAGAGAGTCCATCAACCCAGCCAGTATTTAATGAAAGCTTGCTTCAAATTTGGCTTTAAATGTGACTTTAAAGTGGACTTATTCTCCTCAGTGGGATTAGCACCATCTACAGCCTGGTCTTATGGAGGCATTTTCTCAATTGAGGTTCCCTCCTTTCGGATGACTCTAGCTTGCGTCAAGGAAAGAAGCGAGCACACTGTGTTAAAGGCTTTTCTTAAGATGTCACCTTTCAATTTTCTTGATTGTATGCTATTGTCAAGGAATGTTTTTCTTAGTGTGATTTCATAAGCCTGTTTTTCTGAGTGATTAATTTCTTTAATTGATTTTATTGAGCTCTGCATTTTTCTCTGCTCCCCTTCCTGCCTCTCCCCTCCCCTTCAACCCTCTCTCATGGTCCCCATGCTTCAAATTTACTCAGGAGATCTTGTCTTTTTCTACTTCCCATGTAGATTAGATCCATGTATGTCTATCTTAGGGTCCTCATTGTTGTCTAGGTTCTCTAGGATTGCGAATTGTAGGCTGGTTTTCTTTGCTTTACATTTAAAAAACCACTTATGAGTGAGTACATGTGATAATTGTCTTTCTGTGTCTGAATTACCTCACTCAATATGATGTTTTCTAGCTCCATCCATTTGCCTGCAAATTTCAAGACGTCGTTATTTTTTTCTGCTGTATTGTCCTCCATTGTGTAAATGTACCACATTTTCCTTATCCATTCTTCAGTTGAGGCTCATTTGGGTTGTTTCCAGGTTCTGCCTATGACAAACAATGCTGCCCTGAACATAGTTGAGCACATGTCTTTATGGCACAATTGAGCATCCTTTGGATATATACCCAAAAATGGTATTGCTGAGTCTTGAGGAAGGTTATTTCCTAATTTTCTGAGAAGTCGCCACACTGACATCCAAAGGGGCTGTACCAGCTTGCACTCCCACCAGCAATGCAGAAATGTTCCCTTTTCCCCACAATCTCTCCAGCATAAGTTGCCATCAGTGTTTTTGATCTTGGCCATTCTTACAGGTGTAAGATGGAATCCCAGAGTTGTTTTGATTTGCATTTCTCTGTTGACTATGGATGTTGAGCATTTCCTTAAGTGTCTTTCAGCCATTTTAGATTCATCTGTTGAGAGTTCTCTAAGTCTATATCTCATCTTTTAAAAAAAATGGATTATTTGTTCTTTTGATGACCTTTTTTTTTTCTTGAGTTCTTTGTACATTTTGGAGATCAGACCTCTGTCTGATGTGAGGTTGGTGAAGATCTTTTCCCAGTCTGTAGGCTGTCATATTGTCTTGTTGACCGTGTCCTTTGCTTTACAGAAGATAAGCCTATTTTTTAAAAGGGTCGGAACACCATCCATGAAGGAAGCTGTGTGAAGAGATTGCTGAGAGCTTGTGAGAAAACTCCAAATACACAGGACAAAGCCTCCCCGGCCAAAACCACCATCGTATTTACATATTTACAAACAAGAGTCTAGTAACCTCTGTTCCTCCATAACTTGGATTTGTTCTTCGACTGTGCTTCTGTGCCCCTCCAAGGTGGAGTAAATAGGAGTGGGTTTACTTTAGGGTACCCTTCATCTACCCCGTTATTATTCAGAATGGTGTTTCCAAGCACAAACTGTCCTTGCGACAGTATAAACCTAAACTCAGGCGACCTTGCCCTTGTGACTGAATGCAATACGAATAAACTCACATGAACTTCGCTCACACAACCTTGCTTAACCCTGAGAATGCCCTAGGTCTATACATTGTCTGATGCCCTGAATAAAGCTGACTATCTTGTGAGACCTTACTCTGCCTCTTCTGTAGGCTCCGCTCTCCAGGTTCACACTCCCAACAAGAGCCGTAACGCCGACGGATATTTTTCAGAGTTGAATTGCAAACTCAACTACAGAGTCGTGATGGGAAGGGTGGCTGTGACTCTGGAATCAAATTTATGTGAACATTTAGTTTTGCTTAGGGAGAAAAATGGCTAAAAGGAGCCTAGCAGAGATGACTACTCAGACGCAGTTTAAACAATTCAAAGTCTTTATTCCAGCTGACCAGGGCGACATTCCAGTATCCAGGACCTAAGGGGAGCCCCAAGCATTTAGACTGAGGGGCTATTAAAGGCAAAACCCACATCCTGGTATTTCACTTCACAACTGCAGGGAAAAGCTTGCACAAGCAGGCAATTTAACAGAAGCTAGGTTAGCTGGAGCATCTCGACCTCGGGTTCCTAGAATAGGGTTAGTAATTTTCCACAGAATTCGCCATCAAGAAGATGAAATTCTAGTTAAACCTCCCATGGCCTCAGCAAGAACAGAAAATGGACGTGTTAGGATTCGGGCATTTTGCTGGCCTGCCCTGTCATCTGGTGAGATTCCCCCAGGTAGTACCCTGGCCAGGCCAGCCAGGGTCCTAGTCTAAACACAGGTGCAAGAGGGCCCATTAAGAGACAAGCTCCGCCCACTCCTGACTTCTATTCTCTTGTTCTTCTGAAGAGGCAAGCATGCCTTTACCTCTCTCTTCCTCCTAGCTCTCTCCCTCTCTCTTCCACTCTCTCCCCCTCCAACTCTTCCTCTCTGTCTCTCTCCCTTCCCTCTCCTCTACCCTCCTCTCAATAAGCTCCACACTCAAACTCTGTCTGTATGGCGGCCTGTTTGTCATCCGCAGCGGTTTGGACCCACCAGCTGCAAAGGTCACTCTTGCGATGCTCATCCGCCATGGGACTAGCAGAGGTCCCACTCTCAGGGGGAACCTCTGCACTTACCCTGTCACAAAATGATTGTGTACATGGGTGCAAATGAAATTATGTTTACATGGTAAACACCATCTTTTCCTCAAGATGGGTAGCAGGATTATGAGTAACGGTTTTTATTTTCTGTTGTTCGTATTGTATTTTTTTCCCCGTTGCTTCCAGTATGCTCTTCGAGAGCCGTGGTTCATGAGCGGAAGTCACAGGTCAACCCGCACCGTCGGCCCTCATTTACACCTTGTTTGAAGCAGGGTCTCTTGTTCACAGCTATGCACATCAGGGCAAGTCAGCAGGCCTTCAAGACTCCAGGGTGTTGAGGGGGGAGTCCCCTGTCTGCTTCTCATCACAGTATAGACACACTGGGGTTACAAACGCCAGCTATGATGTCAGGCTTTGTGTGGGTTATGGGAATCTGACCTCAATAAGTCAACTAAAAGAGTCAAATCAAAAGGAACCAGAGAGAGAGAGAGAGAGAGAGAGAGAGAGAGAGAGAGAGAGAGAGAGAGAGATTTATTCAATGGAGCCACATTGGGAAGACAGACAAAGGGAACCAGCAAACCCTGCCGGTCTATCTTCTGGACCAGCGGCTCTCAGCCTTCCTAATGCCGTGACCCTTTAATACGATTCCTCGTGTTGTGGTGACCCCCAACCATGAAATTATTTCGTTGCTACTTCATAACTGTAATTTTGCTACTGTTATGCATCGCGACCCATGTCATTCAGCCCTCCCACAGGGGTCATGACCCACAGATTGAGAACCACTGTTCAGGATCCTGAGATAACATCCAAGTTTAAATAGAGGGTCAGGGATATGTGCATCCAAGCAATGGCAGTGGAGATGTGGTCCCGCCCACCGCTGACCCATCATTCTCTGGGTTTCTCCTTCATCCCAAAGAGCATCTGAGGAGTTGTTGGAACTGTTTGAAATCCCTTTCAGGGAGACAAGTTCTCTCATTGCCACTTCCCCTTCTCCCAGCAAGAGATTCCTGGGAAGTTCCCATTGTTTGAACAATCGCAGCGGCAACTGTGTCTCTTGGGAATATCTTCATTTTTTTTCCAGGTCCGTTACAATTTCTCTCAACTCTAAAGGATGAGGAAGAAACTATCAACTACGAGGAACAATTGTTTATTACCTATTTCTAGGTGCCACTGAGGGGATTAAACTAGATAATACTGTCTGGTACGGGGCGAACACTTCATAGATCAGGAAACCGAGGCTCAGCTCAAGCGGTTCCCTTAAAGAGCCAAACAATGCACAGCCCGTCACTCCCTGTCCTGGCCCCACATTCACCCATGATCCATTTGCGACAGAGCAATCACAAGGGAACCAGAGTGTCTGCGGCTTGAAAACTTTGCAAGCTTTCGTCCTCTTCAATCCCAGCTCAGCTAAGAACCCGTGAGAGCCGTGAGGACAACTTTGTCTCTGAGCACGCACCCAGGAGGGCAGAGCAGCCCAGGACCGACACTCGTAGAGTGGAGCGTTCATGGTCGCATCCTAATTGCTCGGTTTCCTTCGCTCTGTAGAGAAATACCTGGTGCCGCTGCTTGCTACATGTTGTGATGAAATTCAGTCACTTTGCTCATTTCGGCAGGTATCTTCTTTACTATTAGAATTCCATCCACTTCAATGATGAAAACACAAGGTGTCTTGTCATTAAATGGGTCTTCTTTGGATATACAGACAAAGCAATATGTGGAGGCAAATCTCAAGTGTTTGTTTTCTAGCACAATCTTTATCCCCTTCCACTCCCTTTCACACTGTGACATCCCTTGACCCCCGAGCTGCATCTCCTCATGAAGTTCTCACACACCTGGGTCTCCTCAAGTGACAGCTCCCCTAATAGGTGAGTTCCCCTCACTACTTCACTATGACATGTGCTCCAGATGTTCACTGTCATAGAATATATTTTATAATGCATATAATATATAAAGTAATCATGACAGAGACAATAGATGACATAAGAAACTACTTCACATGTTTTCGTAAAATAAAGTTAATTCCTAGATTGTTGTATTATGTGCTGCTTATTAATCAAGCTCACATCACACACACACACACACACACACACACACACACACACACATATATATATAAAATGGGGGGTTCAATCTGAAGATCAGGAAAGCAAAACAGCTAAGTCACTAGAGATCTCTTACCTCTATGAAATCTTCAGACTGAAAGAGATCAAGTTCCTGCCTCATTCCACCTTATATTCCTCTCTAGTGCTGGGATTAAAGGTGCGCACCACCACTGCCAGCCTCTATCGCTAACTAGTGTGGCTGCTAGGATTGAAGGTCTGCGTCACCACTGCCTGGCCTGTGCGGCTGACTAGTGTGGCTATTCTGTGTTCTAGTCTTCAGAAAAGCTTTATTTATTAAAATACAAATGAAATGCCACTAAGGAAGTCTATAACTAATATAAGAAAATGACATACAATAAGTCCAATAACTATATACAATATATACAGGCAATAAATACATCAACAATGTCTAGTCCATTTGCAGACACAAATATATTTTTAGGGCTTCATTTATTGTCTCACTTAATTGAGATGGGGCATTTTAACAATGTAGTGATGCTTACTACTCTCCACAGGTTCTAGCTGGTTTGTATTATCTAATGAGTCATTCATAAAGAACACTGGGGGAAGCCAGTAGAAAGGGATAAAATGTTTCAGAACTGAAGAAACATATTGATTGAACTGCCTTTCCATCTTTTACTGTATGACTTAGAGAGTATGATCGCTACTTTAGATAGTTTAGGTTCTGTGCAGGCAAACATGCACACAGCAACCTAGACTAACCGTTTTTATCATATGGACTTTCATTGGTGCCAAAGGTTACTTACTCTTCCCACCATTTACATTGGTGTGGCCTCTTTGTAATTGTGTTTTCACAATTAAAATTAGGAAAATATAGTGTTGTGGGCAGGAGGTGTGGCTCAGCAGGCAGGGTGCTTGTCTTGCACGTGGGAAGCTTTGTGTTTAATAATATGTTAATATATGGAGCCTGGTGGCACATGCCAATAACCCAGCACTTACGAGGTGAGGTAGAAGATCAATAGTCCAAGGTCATCCTCCGCAACATAGCAAGTTCTAGGCCAATCTTGGCCACCTGAGACTCCATCTAAAAAAGAAAAGAACAGAAATCTGAGCTGGATGTGGTGCACACATCTTTAATCTCAGCACTCAGGTGGCAGAGGCAGGTGGACCTCTGAGGACAGCCTGGTCTATACAGTGAGTTCCAGGACAGCCAGGGCCACACAGAGAAACCTTGTCTCAAAAGAAAGAGAGAGAGAGAGAGAGAGAGAGAGAGAGAGAGAGAGAGAGAGAGAAGAAAGGAAGGAAGAAAAGAAGAAAGGAAGAAAAGAAATCTAGTCTCCTAACTTGAAACCCCACTCTGCCATATGACATAAATGTGGGGAACTCAAGTAGGCAAGTAATGACTTACCGTATGAAAAGAAAATTAAAGTTATGAAACAATATAATATAATATAATATAATATAATATAATATAATATAATAATATAATATAAAATGCATGAACCACAGAAAAGAAACCCAAAGAGTAGAGATGCTGGTGGAGGAGGCCAGGAAGGATAACAATGCTAGAAGGGTCACTATAACTGTCACGTTAAGGCACAGCGGTTATCATTCCCGAGAAAAGGAAACTGAGGCAGAAGGCAGTCCCCTGCAGCTCTGGCAACCAAGCCACCCAAACCTGGGGGGTGGGGGGGATAAACATTTTGGATAAAGCCAGAGCACCTCTCCAGCTGTGGAGAAGGAAGGACTTGGACCACTCCCTCCCCTCGCAGGAGTCAGGGGTGTGGCCTGAGAAGGGAGGAAAGCACCTAGCAACCTGTTCTCCTGTTTTACTGCGATCCCTGTAGGAACAGGATACGGATAACCTTTCACTAATCTACAGTCCCAATAAAAAGAAACCTTCCGAAAGGTACACAGTGTTTGGGAAGGCTTCGGTTTGGAGCAGGTGAGGATTTTCATCAGCCCTCTGGTTCTTCTGTATGCTTTGGAGGCATTGAGGGGAGTAATATTAGCTGAATCAAAGGTCACAGCCACAAGCGTTGTTGTTAGCCAAATAAATTTGACACAGCAGAGTGGAAGCGCTTCATAGGCGCCGATAATACCGTGGGGCAGCAGCTGTCATATTACAGCCTCGGGCTGGGCCGGAAGAGCTTTCTGTGTCCCCTTGTCAATTTTCTCCTCTCGGTGTTGCTGCTTTTTTCTACATTGTAACATCTCCCTACTCCCCAGACTTTGCTGGCTCAGCAACCCTTCACATCTCCCCTCAAGGACAACTTTACCAGATCCCAGAGTTAAGAATTACCTGAGACTGCTCATCCCTCGCCTAGGATTCAGACGCCAGAGTAGAGGAATAAAGGAAGTGGGTTTCTAATGAGGTCTCAGGAGATGTCCTGCTGGGGCTGGGCCCACACCACAATAATGACTTGCTTAGACCACTCTTTCTTCAACCTCTCCCTGGGCTCTGACTTAGCCGATGATTCCCGAGCAGCTCCACACTCTTGACTCACAGTGATGCCCAGGTGACCTTCACTATTAATACCGAGTGTGTGCTCAGGATCTCAACATACACCAGGGATGCTTCCAGAGAGACAGCCCAGTGAAGCTAAAAGGCAAGTCTTAAGCATCTGACCTCCATGCAGTCCCAGGAGTCACACTGGTATTGTTCAGCTTCGGAAGTGGATACAAATTCCATGTTAGTCCATAGCTGTGTGATATATGTGGGCTGCCAGCAGAATGATTTTATTGGGGTTCCCAGAAGCAGGGACTGAGCAACTGTCCCAGCTATGTTATGATCCAGGGGTGTTAGAGACTTCAGAGGGGATCTCCATTAAGCAGAGAACATTGTCCCTTGGCGGGTGTGGGGACAGAGCTGGGGAGGGGTACAAAGGACACGTAACTGATGTGTCCAGCATTAAAGATCCAGAGACTTCGAGGTCCAGGGACTTCAAGGCCAAGTCTAATGAGCTATCCTTACCTTCTTTTTCTCTCTTCCTCCTCCTTCCTTCCTTTTTGTAGTACTAGGAATGGAACCAAGAACCAAAAGCCTAGTAAGGATGCCCAACATGAGGCCCGTGATTGCCTGTGCCCTATGAATACAGTCTAAGACAAATTCCATGAACTTAAGTGTTAAAAGATTTTGTGATTTTGGGTGTTCGGGGGGGGAGAGTAGAGAGGGAGGGAGAGAGAGAGAGAGAGATCAATCTTTTAGTTCTTCAGTGTGAATTTGTAAATGACAGCCTTGTGTTAGACGGTCAAATGGTGGGATAGCCTAGGCCACCTAGAGCAGGCTAGGCTACCACTATACCACATAGCTATATAAATGCCCTCTTTTCTCTTTTTGTTTTGAGACAGGTTTCCCAAACCTTCCCAGTTGACCTTGAACTCATACCACAGCCCAGGCAGGGCCTGGACTTGCTGTCCTGTGCCTCAGTCTCCTGAACTGCCAGGGCACACTGCCAGGTCCAGATACTGACTTTATCTTAAAAGTTTATTTAAAAAAATAAGGAGTTGGGGAGGTGGCTTGGTCAGTAAGACACTAGCCATGCCAGCCCGAGTCCCTGAGTTCAATACCCATAACTCACTTAAAAACAGATGGACGTAGTGACAAGTATTCATAATCCCAGCTCTGGGCTCAGTGGCCAGTCAGTCTCACCTACTTGGTGAGCCCCAGGGACGGAGCCTTTCTCAGAAAGGTAAGGTGCTGCTGGGGAATTAGCTCAGCCAGCAAAAGTCTTGTCACACAATATGAGGACTCGTGATCTCCAATACTCGTACTAAAAAGCCAAGTGTGGAGGTGCACAGTTGAAATCCCTGCTCTGGGGAAGCAGACACGGGTGTGGGGCTTCCTGGGGCTCTCCAACCAGCCAGCCTAGCCTGATCAGTCGGCCCAACATCATCAGGAGATCCTGTCTCAGAAATCAAAGTGGACAACTCTTGAGAATCAATACCTAGGGCTGACTTCCAGCTACTGCACACGTGCATACTCACACTCATGTGTACACACGCATATGCACACATGCACACATGAGCATAGACACAAAAAATTAAAAAGCAAGGAAGACAGTACCTAAGGAATGACACCCAAGACAGTCCTCTGACCTCCCCCTGACACAGACACACACCCATGCACACATACTGTCACAGGATTGCCAGGAGTTTAAAGTCAGCCTGGGCTACAGTGTGAAATTGTGCCCTAAGCAAGCAATCAAAAACTAATAAATAAACTAACTAACTAACTAATAACTAAATAAAGCCCCAAGTTCCATTTCAAGAGCCACAAAGAATGGCAGACAGTAAGAATCACTAAAAGGAGGAGGGGGGAGTTTTCTGCTGAACACAATCAATTAGAAACCATAGTTACATTTCCGAAAGGCTTGAGCGCAGACCTCCCTCAGGCACTCCACATGTCCAGGCAGGCTTGCCCTCTAAAAGAAAACTACCACATCATTTGTGTCTAACCACAAGCTATCCTAGAAAACTGCCTGGGCTCGCTCCTGCAGCCCTCCAAGCCCTCTCAGGTGCTGCCCCCTTGTGGTTGTCTGAGCATATTTTGCGGCGCCTAGGGAAATATTGCTACTTTGTTTATTCAAACCAATATGCTCAGAACCCAGCAACAGAGGGAAGGTGATGGGTTTTGTGTCCCCGGCTGTTTCAGCCAGTGATGCTCTGTCCATGTTTTCGGCATAGAGGAGATAAGAAAAATCAATGAGTACCACTGATTTTTATAGCTGAGAGGGACTCAGCTATATTTTCTTACTCAGGGAGAGTAAGAAAATACTACAGGGGTGGGGGAAGTAGGTGGATGGAAAGAGAGAGAGGAGAGGGAAAAGAGCGAACTTTGCTTTGTTCCACTATTCTGCTCAAGACTAGCAGGAAAGCCAGTAAGAGAACTTGAACAGTGACAGCCTTTCAGGGCTTCAGTGTCTCTCTGTAAACTGATACAACTAACCAAGGTCTGTCCTATTCCAAGGGGGACTTAGGACAAGAGAACACCTTTCCCGGTGTTCACACCACACAGCACATTCCTGGACTGCTTTGGCCGGTCGCTGCCTGCCTTCTGGCTTGTCTCTATCTTCTCTGGGCTGTCACCGTGGCTCCTCACGCACAGCCTGCTTCTGCAGCCATGGAGGCTCTCAGTGTTATCCAGTGAAAATTTCTGTTTTCTTTTTAGCTCTCAGAGGTGTTCCCAAGGTCTTGTCCCTGTGCTCTCCGTCCTGCCTCTCAGTGTTGTGAAAGACAGGCTCCCGCTGCAACGCCATTGGAGCGTCCCTATCCAGAGCGCCTGTTTTCAGTACACAGGCAAGACTGTTCTGTTAATTTGCATATTGGCTTGGAGCAGGGATTCCCAAAATGTGGTCTGAGGACCCCCCAGGGGCCTCTGAGAGCCTTTCAAGGGACCTACAGGGTGAAAACTATTTTCATAGCAAAACAAAGACATTCGTTGTGCAATATAATGAGGATACTTGCATTTTGTTTTCTCTGTCACTCCAACGTGTACTGTAGGGTTTTCTAGAAACTCTTATGTGAGACATGGCAACAGAGGGGAATGAGTATCAGGTTTAAGAACTGTTTCCCATGAAGCTGATATTAAAGAGATTTTGCACTCATTTCTTACTAGTGCTTCTTGTTTTGAAAATAAGGATAGGAAACATTTATTTATGACTCGGGGGAGTGCAAACCTGTACTGTCACTGTGGAAATCAGTGTGGCGGTTCCTCGAGAACCTGAGAATTGATCTACCTCAAGATCCAGTTATATCACTCTTGGGCATAAACCCTAAGGATTCTATATCTTACTGCTACGATACTTGTTCACCCATCTTCATTGTTCCCCCATTCATAAAAGCCAGAAAGTGGGAGCAGCCTAGATGTCCATCAACTGATGGACAGACAGTGAAGATGTGATGCATTTACACAATGGGGTGCTGCTCAGCTGTAAGGAGAAATGAAGTCTGCGGGTAAGTAGGTGGAGCTAGAAACAACAGTCCTGAGTGAGACAACCCAGGCCCAAGCAAACAATATTGCAGTTTTTCTCTTCCGGGTGGATGTTAGCTTTTAAACTTTAATGTGTGCGCTACAATCTAAATAACCATAGAGATCAGGAACCTAGTGAGGAGTCAGGAGGAGAGAAATACTCCAAGGAAAGGGAATAGAGCGTAGCGGTATAGAAAGATACAGGGAACCCGACCAGGAGAACCAAATGGGGAAGGACGTGGGAGAGCCGGGTAAAGGAAGGAACAACCAACACTAAAGGTCGTTTGGGAAAGCTACCCCTGTAGATGTTTCCTAAAATATACACATCTGTGAAAGGAGTTTGAGCAGAGTCACTGTATAATAGGAGAGGCAGTGCCCCAATTAGACATCTTAAGCCACCAAGTGTCGGGAATGGGTTACATCTTGTTGACTTATTGGCCGAAAACGTCCCAAGGATCTCCCTACCCCACAAACATCACAGGCTGTTGCCAAGGTATTGGTTGCTTTCCACAACCTGATGGTAAGGCCCTATTGCCAAAGATGACACTTGTGTCCCAAGACATGGAGAACCTGAGTTGGTGCACCCCTCCTGCTCAGCATTCGTGGTAATGGAAGGTACTCTGCGTGCTACCAGAAGAGAAAGCTTGGGACCAGGAAACACAGCCAACCTTTAAAACACCCCATAATGTAGCATAGCAGGTTTGTCTGCACGGAAATGGGGTCTAAATATCGGGCTCTGCCCTGCCCGGCCGTTTTCTTGTCAGGAGCAGGACAGACATGAGCATGTTTGGCAGGCTCCGGCTTTTCCTGACAGACTGGTCACACTTGCCTGGAGGACATTTGTCGAGTTCAACACAGGAGGGATGTGCTGACAGCCCCACAGGCACTGCCAAGTCCCCCTTCTTTAAGGCTTCGTACCGAGTGTTTCCAATCTGGCGGCCACAGGGAGCGTTAGCATGGTGCTTTGACACAAACCTCCCAGCCTGGGCACCCTTGGCATTCGTACTGGCTAATTAATGCTTTAAGGATGGGGTCGGGAGTGTGCCTGTACGTAGCATAACATAATCATGTTAAAAAAATATCCAAAAAAAAGGCCTTGAGGCCTTACCAAGCCTGTCTCTAGTCTCCCTATCGGAAGTGGTGCTAGCGTCACAGATACACTCTGACGAGCTCCAAGAACAGCAGCGTGCGCCGCTGGCGCCTTTGGTCACCGAGGACATCTGGAAGAGTATTCTTGTAGATCACAAGAACAAGATCCTTAAATGCATAAACCAAAAGCAAACAATTGATAATTTTGACTACATTCAAATGTAAAATTGGGAGCAGGAGAAAGGGCTCAGTAGTTAAAAACATAAAACGCTCTTACAAAGGACCTTACTTCTTAGTTACCAGCACCCACATTGGGCAGATGACAACAGCCTGTAACTCCAGTCCCCAGGGACCCAATCCCTGCAGCCCCTGGCCTCTATAGCTACCACCTGCCTACACATACAAGAGAGAGAGAGAGAGAGAGAGAGAGAGAGAGAGAGAGAGAGAATTAAAAATAATAAAAATCTTTAAAATATAAAACATTTGGAGAGATATTTATTTGCTTCTTGAGACTATAGCAAAGGCTAACCTGAAACTCACTATGTAGCCTAAGCTGGCCTCAAACCTGAAACAATCTTTCTGCTTCAGCCTCCAAAATAGGACTTCAGACATGAGCCACAATGTCTGAGATATAAAACTTACCTGTGGAAAACATCACATACTAAGTTGCCACAGACTCGGAAAAAGCATGCGCAGCACAAATGATTGAGAAAGAACTAGTTTTGGGATGGAGACCTTCTCCTCCAACCCTCCTTCCGCCATCCACCCCATTATCCCAGCCCCCAACTCCAGCAGGAATTCCCTGGGAACAAGCAAGCCAGGGAATCCCTGTGCTCCCCCAAACTGGAAAATCTAAAAGAAATGAATAATTTTCTCAATATGTATGACCTTCTAAAGTTATATCAAGATCAGATAAGTAATTTAAATAGACCTATAACTCCTAGTGAAATAGAAGCAAATAATTAAAAGTTTACCAACCAAAAAATGCCCAGGAATAGACAGTAACACCCAGAAGTCTACCAGACTTTCAAAGAAGAGTTAATGCCGAAACTTCTCAAATTATTTCACAAAATAGAAACAGAAATGCCCAATTCATTTAATGAGGTCACAGTTTCCCTGATACCCAAACCTCATAAAGACCCAACAAAGAAAGACAATTACAGACCAATTTCCCACATGAATGTAGATGCAAAAATATGCAATAAGAAACATGCAAACTGAATCCAGGAGCACATCACAAAGGATCATCCACCATGATCAAGTAGGCTTCATCCCAGAGAAGCAGGGTTGGTTCAATATACATAAGTCAATAAATGTAATACAAAATGCATAAATCAATAAATGTAATACAAAATACATAGATCAATAAATGTAAATCAATAAATCATCATGTAAAAAGACTGAAAGACAAAAGCCATGTGATCATCTCATTAGATGCAGAAAAGGCCTTTGCCAAAATCCAACACCGCTTCATGAGAAATGTTCTAGAGAAAGCACGAATACAAGGGACATAGCTCAACATAACAAAGGCCATTTACAGCAAGCCCCTTGTCAACATCAGCATAATGGAGAGAAACTCAAAGCTATCCCACTAAAATCAGTAACAATAAAGGTTGTCCACCCTCTCCATACTTATTCAATATAGTACTTGAAGTCTAGGCTAGAGCATGAGACAACTGAAGGAGACCAAGGGGACACAAAGAAGAAGCGATGAAGTCAAAATACTTTTATTTGCAGATGATAAGCTGGTATGCATAAATGATCCGAAAAACTCCATCAGGAAACTTTTACAGCTGATATACACTTTCAGCGAAGAAGCCAGTTACCAAATTAGCACACAAAAGTCAGTAGCCTTTCTTATACACATGACAAACAGGTTTAGAAAGATATGGGGGAAACAATACCTCACACAATAACTGTGGAGAAACCGGCTCCAGCAGGTTAGAGAACCTGGAGAGGAAATGTGGGGTTGGCGGGAACTACACAAACACACACAGGGGACCTTCTCTCAGCGGACAAAGCTGAAATCCTCATTTTATTTCTCTTTCTCCTTCTTCTTTTGTCTCTTTTTCTCTTAATTCCTTTTATACCACCTGAGACAAAAGTTTCTATGTAAGAGAAGATTACCTTGCAACCACGAGTTACATATTTTCCAAAAACAAATTAAAATTTTTACACAGGAGAAATCACATTTGACCACAGGTTACACGGTTTTCTTAGACACCCACAAGTAGTTAAACATTTTCTTTGTATTAATTTTCCCACCATAACATCTTCACCCCAAAGAAACGATTCTTTTGTAATTGATGAACAGAGTTTTAAGCAAGCCAAGTCTATTCCAACCACTTCCTTTGTCCCAGCAGGCGGCTGTTTGCAGCTGACGCACAGCAGATCCTGTCCTCTCTCCTCTCCAGAAACTTCACTCAAGTGGTGGAGCTAACCAGCTGGTTTTCTTTCTTTCTTTTTCTTTCTTTTTTTTTTAACACACAATAGGGTCGTTTAATTTCCCTTCACAACTTTGTTTTTTTTCAAGGTGCATACCAGAATTTGTGATTACTCCTGTAGGCTACATGACTGAGAAACTCAGGACTACCCTTGAGTGTGGGGGACATGATTGCTTTCTTTGGTCATCAATCTGTCTTTCCACAAGCAGAATTCACAGGTCTATAATGCAAGAAACTTCCTTGTTCTTATTTTCCATCCTCTGCAAGTCTCACATCTAACAAAGGGGAAGGTGATTTCTAGTTTATTTTTGCCCTTTTTTGTATCTCTTATCAGAGCAACCTAAGCCATTTCCCTAATCATCCTCACTAGCTGTCTTAGCCACCTGTATCTTTCAGATTGACTCAGAATGTTCAACTAAATCATTGCTCTTATAAAAATCATCTTCATTATGATCTGTAAGTAAATTGCCCAGTGAGGAGTAAGATTCTCTCATTAAAGAATCACACTGTTCTAGATACAGTGGGATCCTTTCATATAGCAATCACACCATGCCAAATACAGCAGGAACACAACAGCAACAAGCAAGAGAAAGCACAGAAGCCAGGGGCTTTCTGGAGACCGTTCCCACCGGGGCTTTGCCTCTCTAGGATGTAACCATCACAGCTTAGCTAGCCGGTGGGTCGTGTTCCATAAGCTTCATTGCTGACTGCAGCTCCTCCAACATGGCCACCAACAAATAATCTCAAAAACTAAAATATCTTGGGGTAACTCGAACCAAGCAAGTAAAAAACTTGTGTGAAACCAACTTTAAGACATTGGAGAAGACATCAGAACATGGAAAGATCTCCCATGCTCGTGAATTAGTATAGTGAAGATGGCCATCATATAAAAACAATCTAACAGATTCAGTGTGATACCCATTAGTAGTTCAACACATTCTTCAAGATCTTGAAAGGACAGATTTCAGCTTCAAACAGAAATCAAAAAACCCAGGATAGCTAAAACAAACCTGAGTAATAAAGAAACTGTTGGAGGTCTGGCCATCCCCGATTTCAAGTTGTACGACAGAGCAATAGTAATAAACACAGCATGGTATTGGCACAAAAACAGACACACTGATCAATAGAATTGAAATGAAGACCCAGACATAAATTCACACACCTACCTATGGACACCTGGTTTTTGATAAAGAAGTCAGAAGCAGGGCTGGAGAGATGGCTCAGAGGTTAAGAGCACTGGCTGCTCTTCCAGAGGTTCTGCGTTCAATTACCAGCAACCACATGGTGACTCACAACCATCTATAAGACCTGGTGCCCTCTTCTGGTGAGCAGGCATAATGCAGACAGAACATTGTATATTTAATAAATAAATAATTTTTTAAAAAAAAGAAGTCAGAAGCACACATTAGAAAGAAGACAGCAGAATAAATGATTAATAAAATAATCAATTTTTATTAATAGAATAAATCAATAAATGATTCTGGTCAAACTGAATGGCTGCATGTAGAAGAACCCAGTTAGATCCATACTTATCACTTATCACTCTCTACAAAACTCAGCTTCAAATGGATCAAAAATCTCGACATAAAACCAGACACACTGAACCTGACAGAAGAGAAAATGGGAAATAGCCTTTAACTCATTGACACAGGAGACTACTTCCTGAACAGAAAAATTAGCACACGCACTAAGATCAGCAATTAATAAACGAGACCTCATGAAACTAAAAAGCTTCTGCATGGCAAAGGACATCGTCATTCAGACAGAGCAGCAGTCTACAGAATGGGAAAAGATGTTACCAACTACACACCTAATAGAGGGATAATATCCAAAATAGATAAAGAAAAAAAACTAGATACCAAGAAAACAGGTAACTCAATTAAAGTTGGAATGAATCCAAATCTAAACAGAGGATTTTCAAAATAGGAAACATAGATGGCTGAGAAACACTTAAAGAAACATCCTTAGTCATCAGCAAAAAGCAAATCCTACACCTGTCAGAATGGCCAGGATCAGTGAAACAAGTTGCAACCCTTACCGGAGAGGATGTGGAGTAGGAGGACCGCTCATTACGGTGCCATTACTGGTGGGACCGCAAACTTGTACAGCTACTCTGGAAACCAGTGTGACGGTTCCTCAGGGAGATGGGAGATGAGCTCCTTCAAGAGCCAGCTAAGCGACTCTTAGTCATAATAACCAAAGTACACTGTTCAACCATGTTAATTGCTGCACAGATGACCGGATAAAGGAAATGTGGTACATTTATGCAATGGAATACTACTCAGTTGCTAAAAAATGAAATCTACTGGTAAAAGAATGGAACTAGAAAAAAATCATCCTGAGTGAGGTAACCCAGACCCAAAAATACAAATATAGTATGTATTCGTTTATATGTGGATATTAGCTGTTAAGTCAATGATAATCAGGCTATAATCAGTATAATCACAGAGGTTAAGGGAAAGAATAAGAAAATAAAGAATAAAGAAAGCTTTATCTCCATAGGAAAAGAAAATTGGATAGGTAGTTATGGGTGGGCAAGTGAGCTGGAACCCCCTGGGAGGATCAAGTATGGAGGAAGAGAGATGAGGAGATACAGGGAGAGAACATAGAAGAGACATCTAAAATTAAGGCCCATTGGAGGGGTAGTATGGAAACCTAATACAGTAGAAGCTTCCTAAAATATATACGTGTGAAGACAACCTAAATGAAATAGCCAAATATTGGGGGGCACAGAGCCCCAACTGGACATCTCTTGTCACCAAATGATGTTCCCAGTACTGAGAATGGGTTACTTGAGTTTTTGACCACAGGGGTCCCATGGATCCTTTTGCTCCTTCGTCCCACCATCAGGGACTCAAAACCTCTGAAGCCACCAGCCTAACTAAACAGCCTCTTTTATACCTTGGTCATGGTGTCTGGCTGTGGACACGTCTGTGGGGCATTTTCTTGATTGCTAATTAGCGTGGGACCGCCAGCCCATTGTGCGTGAAGCCATTATCCCTGGGCAGCTTTCTCTCATGGTTCCTGCTTCCACTCAAGCCTTAAGCTTCTGCCTTTCTGCCCGTGGCAGTGTAAACAGAAATAAACTATTTGCTCCTCAAAGTGCTTTTGGTCTTGGTGTTTGTTACAGTGACAGAAAACAGACGAGAACACACAAAAGGACATTAATAGACAGCTTCAAGGCTCTCCTTGACTAATGGCCATGCCCTAGCTCTCGGGATTTTTCTCGGGATTAGCTGAGGAAGAGTGAGCTGTACAAAAACGAGGCAGAGAACACTTTTCAGTGGGTGGCACCTGGTTGACATCATTTACACTTGAATGAACCCTGGAGTCTGAGTAGCAACCGAGCCCAGTTCACAGATGGCTGTGGAGACTCTGTGGGACACCATCAGGGTTGAGAAGCATTGCCCACCTTTCGCCAGTTTTTCTCCACAGGTGGTGGGTAGATGGTGATGAAACCAACGTAGAAGAATTGATGGACACATCCACACACCGACCCTCCACCTTGAAAGTGCTGTTCCTACAAATTTGTTTTCTCATTACTTCATGAGTTTCAAACATGTCTAAAATTGCAGAAAATGTATAATAAAGCCCCATAAATCCACCGACCAGCTTCAAAAACCAGATACACAACCCATTTTGTTGGTGGGCTGTGATGTCCCGCCTGTACACCACGGGACAGTTCGTGAGTCAGGCAAGGGACTGAAGATTGAAACACACACACACACACACACACACACACACACACAGAGAGAGAGAGAGAGAAAGACACACACACAGAGAGAGAGAGAGAGAGAGAGAGAG
Organism: Myodes glareolus; assembly: GCF_982192425.1. Lineage (NCBI taxonomy): Eukaryota > Metazoa > Chordata > Mammalia > Rodentia > Cricetidae > Myodes > Myodes glareolus. Next base: position 22,626,287 of record NC_142038.1, read on the forward strand.
AGAGAGAGAGAGAGAGAGGTCATCCTTGAAACAAGAATGCCCCTTTTATCGTGTTCCAGGGCAGCTTACCTAGGGCTCTCCTTAACTAATGGCCACGCCCTAGCTCTCAGGATTTTTCAGCTGCAAGCCCACCAGAAACCCCTCCCCTGCCATCAGGAACTCATGAGGGTCTCGTGCTCAGAGCAGCTGCAAGCACAGGAAAACAAGCTGTTTACTCCGGCAGGCAAAGGGTCATAGAAAATTCAGGGTCTGAGGGTCCGCAGTCACCAACAGTGGCCTGTCCTCTATTCCAGTCCTTTCCAGAAGTATTTGGAGGCAGAAATCAGATTCCATTATATAATTTTATTCATAAATATCTCAATATGTATCTAAAAATAAAGGCTTTTAAAATAAATATAACCACAGTACCATTACTACAGAAAATGCTAAGGCCTCAATATCATTAAGTACCTACTGATTATCAAATCTTTGTCTCATAAATATCATATTCTTTGACATAGTTGTTTCAGGATTCAAATAATTTCAAACATTCTATAAATTTTGTATTTTCAAACAGAAACAAAATCCGGAGTTAAGTTTCTTTATTCCTCCCTTATATTTATGGAACTACAATAACAGGGAGGGTATTTTTATTTTTATAAATAAAGTCTTGCGAGGCTGTGTTAGTCACTAGAAATCTATTCTCATGGGTCCTGTGTCTAGAGCCTCACACAACTGAAAGAATTGAATGGCAGGACAAGTGGGTGGATCAGTCATTTCCCAAGGGTGCCCAGCCACATTGGCAGTCACCCCATCTGGGCATCCCTCCAGCCCCTAAGCCCCCAGGCCCTCTCCCTACCAGTCCTCAAGTGCTCCCTCTGCAGCTTTATTAAGTTAAAAGGTTCACAGAACCGCTGCAACAAGATAACACCTCCCATATATGAGAGGAAAGTTGTACCCATTAAATCTCAACATTGGTCACCTAAACAAGCCCTCCACTGTGATCACCCAATGACCTTCCATCGTGAATGGGAAAATCTCGTAAAGCCCAATCCCTAGATGAAAGCTACAGGCAATTAAGGACTGCTGAGAAAGGAATCAGTCTTCCTCCAGGACAGGCCCCCTGATAGACTATCCAATCCTAAGTGGTCAGCCCTAAAAATATACACATACAAGTGACACTAAATAGTCTTAAAAAGTTTTATGTGTGACTGGTTTTGTGTGTGTGTGTGTGTGTGTGTGTTGTGTTTATGTATGTTTGTAGTAACAACAAAGATGAGGTCATAAGGTGATAGGGAATGGAAGGGACATGAGAGGAGTTGTCAAAGGGAACCCCAATATCCCCCCAAGAAAAGGGAAACTAAATACAATTTTAAAAAGAAAATGTTTGAGGGCTCAGATGTCTGTGAAGCCACCAGGGGGCACTCAAGGAACTTGCTGAAGGTCAGAGTTGCCCAAAAGCCAATTTGGTGACTGTATCCAAGGAGAAAATGAAATGCCCAGATGAAGCTGGACTCTTCCCCGGTGCAGGCCAGATTCTGCCAATAGAAGAGCGCAGGCGCCAGGAAGCTGCGCTTTGTTCCTACGCTGCTTGGAAAAGGCCAGCGATAGCCATCATAAGTCTTCTTTTTGGTGGTGGTGGGGCATTCAAGACAGGGTTTCTCTGTAACTTTGGAGCCTATCCTGGAACTCGCTCTGTAGCCCAGGTTGGCCTCGAACTCACAGAGATCCGCCTGCCTCTGCCTCCCGAGTGCTGGGATTAAAGGCGTGCGCCACCACCGCCTGGCAGCCACCATACTTTAGTCCTCCCACCAGGCAATGGTTTTCCTTACACATCTGCTAGGCAACAGAGAGAATATATAGAGACGTGAGTGCCTTGTGGCCTTATCACTCTTAGCATTTATTTTGTTGGTGGTCCTCTCAGGCCACACTCCCTCCCAGGGGCAGGTCAGATGGAATTTAAGAAAGACACCTGGAGACAGGAACTGATGGCCATAGAGGAATTCTACTTACTTGCTTTCCCATCATTTTTAGCTCGTATTTCCAGTATTAAGTAATCAAAGGCAGCTGCATTATACACCGTTTTAGACATCTGTTAACATCCTGTTACACACCTAGAAAGAGACTCAAAGTCGGGAACCCTGGGACCCAGCTTCTCCCGTGGTCTTGCAAGCATCTCCTGCATCTCCCTCCTTGCTAGAAACCGACGAGGAATGGGAGAGAAGCCATTCACAAGGTCTCTTCATTCTTGGTTCATTTCGCCTGGCACTTAGACGCCTACAGTCCACTGTCCCTGGTGTTTTGTGTTCCCAGCACTCAGTATTCACAACTTTCCACTGTCTGAACACGCTAAAAAGAAACTTTCAGAAACACTTCCTGTTTTCAATCACTCCTGATTGATTGTGTGATGAAGTCTCTGTCCGTATTCTCCCCCAAAGATGAATCACTTCTTGGTCCAACGGTCAATGCCTCCCTGTTTTCCATTTAGGAGCAGATCGGAATCTCAGTGCCACAGAGTTTGTGTTTAGGTAACCCTGACTGTAATTAATAATGGCCCCAAAGCCCGAGAGTGATGATGCCGAAGAGACAAAGTACTTTCTTCAAGAGAGGAGGGGCCATGTTCAGGAAACATATTGCAACATTTGTTGCAACATATTGCTTACAAAGTTATAGAATTAGTATATTGCAGTATATTATAATTATCTTACTATGAGTTAGTTACTATTATTTATTATTTATTTATTTCTTCACCTAATTTACAAATTATACGTTGTCATAGATACAGATGAATACAGAGAAACAGAACATACAGGGGTTGACAGTCTGCAACTTCAGCCATCTACTGGGGGACTCCTCAAATGTAACCTCTATAGATTAAGGGGACCATTAAAGCTTCCTAGGGCTGCTGTAACAAAATACTATAGTTAACTAGCTTAAAAAAAACACACACAGAAATATTCATCTGTCTCATGCTGCTGGCAGCCAGATGTCCATTGCATGCATGTGTGTGTGTGTGTGTGTGTGTGTGTATGAGTGCACTGTGTGAATGTGAACATATATGTGTGAGAGTGTATGTGTGAATGTGTGAGTACAGGTGAGTGAATGTGTGTGTGTGTTTTGAGTATGTGTGTTTGTGTGTTAGTGTGTGTGTGTATGAGTGCACTGTATGAGTGTGAACGTGTATAAGTGTGAGAGTGTGTATGAATGTGAGTACAGATGAGTGAACGTGTGCAGGACCACACTCCTCTAGAGCTCTAAAACAGGTTTCCTTGCTACCTCTTGTGCTGATGCCCAGAAGTGTTTAGTCCTTCCTAAGATGGAAGACGGTCATCTTCATTCAGTGTCTTCAAGTCATCTTTCTTCTCTCACTCTGTGTGTGTGTGTGTGTGTGTGTGTTGGTGTGTGTATGTGTGTGTGTGTGTTTGAGAGAGAGAGAGAGAGAGAGAGAGTATGTGTGTCTCTTTTTATAAAGACACTAGTCATTAAGTGGGGGCCTTATGTCACAGAGACTTCATTTAACATAAGTACCCTGAAAATCTCTCTCTAAAAAGGCAACATTGTGAAGTATGGGGGACTAGAACCTCAACGGGTCTCTTAGGGGAATTATACAATTCAATTCAAGACAGGAACCATGTTTTAGGAAACTTGACTCTTAAAAACCTATGTTGACAAAGTCTCCTGAGTCATGAGTGTTAGTGGTCACCACACCCTGAGGCCCGAGGTAAAGGTACAAATCTATCAAGTATAACAACACGCGGACAAAGCTAATTGTTTCTACAACAACATACATAGAAAGCTATGTGAAGTGGCTTTGGTGAGGATAATAGCATTATAACCCACATGAGCTTTAAGACTCAAATTATGATACCTGCACTACATTGGGCAATTGCCTAATGCTAAAATGTAAACTGAGGCACAATAAAATGTTAGAGTATATTTGAGCAAACACTAATTGCTACTGGGCAGCTCCTAACCCAGTGTGGCTCAGGCACTTCACACGGGAACTCATCAGGGTGGCAAGGAAGCCAAGCCAACAGGACTGGTTACAGTTCCACACGCTGTTTATTTGGTTTCTTCCCATTGGAGAGCTCCTGGTCATGTAAGGTTTTTTTCTGGGGTTTTCTGGGGAGAGATCTACTTATGATTGGTTGCATTTACTAAGCTTTGTTTTTCTTTAATATACATATTTATATACATTAGTTCAACTTACATTTTACTTATGTTTTCAAATCAAACAAGCTAACGCCATGTAGGAAAAAGATTACAGTTGTGTGACGTTTTAAGGTTTGTGCCTGTCAGTAGACTTAAGTTTCTGTCCTGCCTGGTTCCACAGTCATCCAGTTCCAAAGAAACACACAGAGGCTTGCATTAATCATAAACTGTTTGTTATATTAGCTCAGGTTATTGTTAATTAGCTCTTACAACATAAATTAACCTGTAATTCTTGCTGTGCTTAGCCACATGTCTTGGTATCTTTCATCAGTGAGACATTCTCGTCCTGCTTCCTCTGCTTCTGGATAACGGCTGCGTCTCTGCCTTTGCTCCTCCCAAAATTCTCTTAACCTGCTTGTCTCACCTGTACTTCCTGCCTTACTACTGCCCAATCAGCATTTTATTAAATCAATATGAATGACAAATCTTTACAGTGTACAAAAGCATTATCCCATAGCATTTCCTCTTTTTTTCTTTTCAAAACGAGAACTCTGAATCTAATATCCTTTGTTTAGCTTTTTTTCCTGACCATTATCCGTAACAACTTGTAACCAACACTCTAAACAAAAATAAACATCCATAATCCATTTTTTGGGGGAATGTGAGCATAGTTTTTTAGGCTACTTCCTGCTGATAATCTTATGTCAACCCAAACAAAATTTAGGATTATGGTCAAGTCCTGACTGGAGTATTCTGTGAGGCTTGATCATCTCATCCAGCAGCCTTGAAGCTTTTCTGGGTACAGAACTCAGAAGAAACTTCAACAGAGGTGCTCTGAAATGTTGGATGTCTGGGCCATCCATTCCCATTGGAGATTTTTCAGAGGGTCTTCCTCAATCGAACCTTGTTTTTTCTTAACCAATGCTGAGTCAGGAAGACTCTCTTTAAGGAGCCATCTCTGCTTGCCACCAGCAAACATAGCCTAGTGGAGAAAAGACAGTTACCAAGAAACTGCGCTTGACTCTGCTCTTTTCTGTCTAGAATTCTTTTTTTAAAGCTTTCTCAGGCTTTATGTGGAAATTGCTGCCAAACGTTTGGGTGCCATTTGTAAACAGAAATTGTACTTTCATTTCCTGATCCGCCAGACCCAAATAACCACACAGAAACTATATTAATTGTAACACTGTTCAGTCAATGGCTCAGGCATATTTCTAGCTAGCTCTTACATCTTAAATTGACCCATTTCTATTAATCTGTGTATTGCCACATAGCATGGTGCTGCCTCATTCTTTAAATGTCTTGTTCCCTTCATGACTGACTGGCATCTGCTTGACTCCGCCTACTCTCTCTATATAACTCTGTTTGGATTTCCTGTCTGGCTTTACTCTGCTAAGCCATTGGCCAAAACAGCTTTATTCATCAACAAATAAAAGCAACACATCTACAGAAGGACATCCCACATCACCTGACCTTCATTTTAATACTTTAACAGTGTGGTTACCGACACAGAAAATCAAATCTAAGCCAAGAGAGAAAGATTGTTGTACAATTATTTTAAAAATCATTAAAGAATTGCCATAAATCATTTTATGGTGACCACAGGTTATCTGTACATATTGTACACAGTAAATGTTCACAAAGTCAGATTCACATTCCTTCCAAGGGCCACAGACAGGTGGGCTGTGGTTCTCTTGGGTTTCAGTTGAAACGCTCATGGACCAGCAGGCACTGGTCCCCACAGGCCCCACTTCAGCTCCTGCCAGGGCCGCTCGATGAACAGCGTCAAGGCCAGCCCACAGAGGAAGGTCAGCACACAGTGTCCAGAGAAAAGATAGAACTGTGGACAAAGAGGGTACAGTGGACAGCTTATTCCATTGCCCCCCCGCCAATGTTTGGATCTGAGAGTATACTGCCCCAATGCTATGAAACAGAACAGGTAATAAACGGTCCCAAGCACTCAAACAGTTTACCCTGGACTGAAGCCCTCCTCCTCCCTTCTGCAGCTAAATCAGAGAGAAGAGCAACTCTAGATAAGAACAGCACAGAGCCAGCTCCTAACAAAGCTGTGTGCTCTGCCGCTCAAGAAGAGCGGGAGGTAGAGCTAGGATAAGGCCAAGGACCAGGTACTTGCTCACCATATTGGTGTCAGTATAGTGGATGAGGGTCTCCTGCAGTCCGTTATAGAGAATGATCACAATGGGATGGACGAGGTAGCAAGCATAACTGATACTAGCTGGGAGACTCCAGATGCCACAAGAAAGCACACGCTTCACCAGACCTGGTGGGAAGAGGGACAGTCACAAGCCTGTCTCTGGTGCTACCTGATATATTGCAAGTATTCTCTTTTTAAGAGAGAGAGAGAGAGAGAGAATATGTGCATGTGTGCATGCAGTGTGTGTGTATGCTGTATGTGTGTGTGTGTGTGTGTGTGTGTGTGTGTGTGTGTGTGTGTGTGTGTGCATGTATGCATTTGTCTCTTTGAGGCCAGAAGACGGTATTGGATACCCTCAAACTCGAGTTAGAGGTGGTTACGAGCTGCCCAACAGGGGTGCTAGAACCAAACCTAGGTACTTCAGCCACAAACACTCTTAACTGCTGAGTCATCTCCCCAGTCCCTGCCGGCCCTGTCTGTCTCTTGGTGCCCCCTAGCCTCCTCTCTGCCACTGCTCTATTGCAATGCCTTGCAAGGGAAGAATTCTTTCTCATCTATTGCTGGATCTCAAATATATAGAACGTTGTCCAGCACAAAACAAATATACAGACACATTTATGCAATGAAGTGACTAACCCTGGAAACAGTCTATCCCCGAACCACTGGTAAGACCCGGGGTCCCTTTGTGACTGTTCCCAAGAGGCCTGGAAGACATGTGTTCAATCAGCAAGGTGGGACCACCTATTTTGTATTTAAGCCACGAGTTCCCACCACATTGGCTGAGGCTGAGCAGTTTTCATCTACAGCCTAATTATAAACTTATCCAGTGACATCCCTAAGTGCACAGCTGTCTGCCCACCCCACCCCCGGGCTCTGCTCCATCTTTAAGGATTCAAAGAAGTTTGGAAATGAAGATTTTTCTGGATGGTGCCTGAGGGATGTTTGGTGGTATCTCTTTACCTCATCCCTACCTCGGGCCAAATAGAGAAAGGGAGGGAAATGCCAGGAGTCTTGAACATATCTCTCTCTCTCTCTCTCTCTCTCTTTCTCTCTCTCTAAGCAGGAAACAATTCCTTTCTTTCTATATATGCCCTTCATCTTCTTGCCCCCTCCCCTGCACATCAAAAGCCAACGGCACAAGAATATTCTCTCCACTTATGGAAGGGGCCCTAGTGCCTCTTAGCCTCCTCCTCTCAGATGGAAACTGAGGTCTAAGATGAGTGTGACCAGAGCCTGTTTACACCACATCTGTTCCCACACCACATCGTTGTCTCACTATTGTTCAGAGGTCTTGTCTAGCCTCTTAACTAAGACAAGAACCAACACAAAAACTGAAAATAATATATGAGAAGTATTTACCCCAAGGGGAGAGACAAGGCGTTCTTTCTGAGTTGGGATCAATTATTCCCCCCTACCTCTGGATGCACACATCGTCTTTCAACTTTGTCACCCTCTGGAACAGGGTGTGAGCCCAAGAACAGAGCCAGTGGTCCCCTCCTACCTCCATAGCCTTTCTGACAGGCAAAGATGACCCAGCCCACAGCCGCTGCCCATAGGGTCCGATGCAGGGCCTGGTAGATGGCAGCAGTCACGGAGGAGGTTGGCGAGGTGTCATCCACTATGTACGCCAGGGCGACAACTACAAACAGGGTCAGCAGAGAGAAAGCCCAGCCCAGCATGGCCTGCACCTGAGGGGAACAAGAGGCAGGCCACAGCTCATGAACAGCTGAGTCCTTTCGCGCACGCTCACTTCTTTGGTGCCATTTCTGTCGCTTCGGATCTCTGTGTGCAAACCTCAATCACTCCAGATGTCACTAAAATAAAAAATCAGCTTAGTGGGAGACAGCGGTTAGGAACAATGCTGGTGGAGGGTGTGTGTACTATAAAGGATGAGATGAGCTGTGTGGGGTGGCACGTCCCTATAATCCTGTTGCTCAGGAGATCAAGGCAGGAGAACTATGAGTTCAAGGCCAGCTCCCAACCTAACACTGCCCTTAACATGGTTCCCCGATGCTTCCTCTTTGCCTTACCTTCTCCCCTTTGCTAATACCTTGTTCTCCCTGGAGCCTCGAGTCACTGGCTGTGTTCAAGAGTCTCTTGGATGGCTCCGTGTTATATTCTACAGCCAGACAGTACATGTCCAGAACACCAAAACACTAACATGGCAGAGATACATTCTTCTATACAGCCACTTGTCCTGACGGATCTTTTTGTTTGCTTGCTTCTTGTTGGGGTGATTTTTTTTTTCTTTTTGTTTTTTAGGATTTTTTTGGTTTGGTTTGGGGGTTTTGTTTGTTTATTTGTCTTATTTTGTTTTTGGTTTGGGGGGATTTGCAGGGGTGGAGGAGGGCTGGTTTCTCAAAAGAGTGTCTCTCTGTGTAGCCTTGGCTGTCCTGTAACCAGCTCTGTAGACCAGTCTGACCTTTAACTCACAGAGATCCGCCTGTCTCTGCCTCCCAAGTGTTGGGGTTAAAGGTGTGAGTCACCACATTCAGAAAATCCTATTTCCTGATGTTGCTGTGAGTTACATAAAATTTCCCCAGGACCAGGGCCTCTTCTCTGAACTGTCTATACAAAGCCAAGGCCAATGAAAGTCAAGCAGAGCCCTTGGGGGCCAACAGCTGTGGCCCAATAGTGTAATCGGATTCTTGGTCCTTTAGTTCAGGAAGGAGGACCGGACTCTGGCTGGAACAGTCCTCCTCACACTTTAGCATGGCTGCAGCGCTGTAAGAAATCCAGCAGCCTGGCTCTGCCTGCACTTGACTTGGAAGGGCCAGGTCAGAGAGGCCGCATCAATCCCAGCCAGGCTGATGCCCTGACAGGGAGGCAAGGGAACAACGTACCGTGGTTTTGAGAATGTTTGTCGCGTGGTCTGAATGCATGAACATGCCCAGGAAGAGGCCCACGAGGAACGGGCCGCACCGGCAGTAGGGCTTGGTGTAATACTCTGAGAAATACAGCGCAGCCTCCTTCTCACTGGAAACAAACGAGAAAGCAAGGCAGAAGCTCAGTTTGGAGCTGGACGAGGAAAAGGGGATGTCCTCTGGGGTGATCCACAGGGCTAGAGCCAGATCTCCCAATAATGAGCTACACACAGCTACCGTCTAGGCCCTAAACTCTAGGGCCTTGGGTCACAGCTGGTTTGTTTACATTCTAAATTCCCTTGGGCTCCGAACCCAGTTCTCAAAGACATATGATGACTTCATTTGTTTTAAATGCTCCTTTGTGGTGGCTGATCTACTGCCTCTAGGAATGAGCGTAGTACCCAGAGGGATCTGTGGGAGAAGGGGAGTTCCAAATGAGCCGGAGAGCTGGGGCCTGGTGGTGAACACTTTTAATCCCAGTACCTGGGAAGGAGAGGCAGGCAGATCTTTGTGAGTTCTGGACCAGCCTGGTCTACAAGAGCTAGTTCCAGGACAGCAAAGGTTGCATAGAGAGACCCACTCTCAAAAAGAAGAAGAAGAAGAAGAAGAAGAAGAAGAAGAAGAAGAAGAAGAAGAAGAAGAAGAAGAAGACCACATTATTCAATGTTGTGATTCCCAAACTACGTCCCTGAAACCAGCAATAAAACTTTTTAGTTTAAGTTTGTTGGTGTGTGCTCATGTATGTGTGCCACAGGGGGTCAGTCGACAGCAAACAGGAATCAATCAGTTCCCTCCTTCCACCATGTGGGGCCCGGGATTGAATCTGCACTCTTAGGTTTATAGTATCTTCTCTCTCGCTAAGCCATGCCATGTTCTTTGGTGGCAGTGGTTGGGGCTTTTTGTTGCTGCTGGTGGTGGTTGTTTGTTTACGAGATGGTCTCTTATTGGCACATAAATCACCAAGTACTTTAGGCTGGCTGGCCAGCAAGCCCCAGATCTACCTGTCCCCACCCCAACAGCATTGGAATTATAAGCATGCACTGTGACACTCTGATGTGTGTGTGTGTGTGTGTGTGTGTGTGTGTGTGTGTGTGTGTGTGCACGTGTAAGAGAGAGGAGAGTTCAGAGTGCACTCAGGTCCCTGTTGCTTTCCTGTAAGCACTGACTGAGATACCCTCCCAGCCCCTCTAGGCTGGTTTTATTGGGAGGTCAGGAAGGGCTGCTTTGGAAAATGTAACATTTGCGTGGACATCTGAAAGAAGAGTTGGGGGCAGCCCAGACAGATCTCAGATGCTAATGGAAGATCGTTCTAGCCTGGGAGAACAGCAGAAGCACAAACTTGGGAGAGAGCAGGGTGGCTGGTCTGAAGCCAGCAAGTAAAGGTTGCAGCCAGGTGGCTTTGGGAAGAATCTGAGCGGCCACCTGGGCCACTTGATTTTCACTTGTGCGGCTCTGATTGCTGGGTTGAGAAGAGCTCCTGCTCGTGTTTAATATACCGAGTTACACGGCAGGACCATAAGTAGTTTATTGTGGAGGCAAAGGAGCTTTTGGAGTTAGATCCTAAGTTCAAATAACACGTATGCCACCCCTTAGCTGCTGTATGGCCTTGAAGAGGTAACTCCAACTTCATTATGGGTTCAGTTTCTCCATCCAGCAAGACATCTGCTACACTAAGCGAGTACCCCATTTCATCCACATGGGGGTGCTCCTGTTCTCTAAGAAGCATTTCTTTGAGCCAAACACATAATAGAAGACCCACGCTGCCTGCGAGTTGGAAGTTGGGAAATTTGGAACTTTCATCCAGATCAAAGGTGTAGAGCCCATTTTTTCCTAAGTTGATGGGCACAGGACAAACAGCCTGATCATTCTGCAGACTTCCTTGGGATAGCCTGGCCCTGGTGAGGTCAGGCAAGGGACAGAGAAGACCGACCAGGCTGGAACCGTGTTACCTGGCTGCTGACGGAGATGCCACTGGAAGTTTATAAGCCAAGGTGAGCAGAGCAGTGGTCGAGAAAGATGTCAGGAACAGCAGGGCCCCGAGGAGGACAAGGACACGTTTATTTCTGTAGACGAGAGGGTAGAGAAGTCTTTCAGTGGCCTTCACCCTAGCGTGAAGGAGGTGCTATGATCCCAGGAGACCTGGGGCTGCGCTTTCAAAGGAGAAGTGGGGGGGGGGGGAAGCAGGGGAGGGCGGGGGGGGGGGAAGGGGGGCAGGGGAGGGCGGGGGCGGGGCTTCAACAGAGCAGGGAAAGCTGGACGGGCTGGACTGCCTGATCTTGACCACTAACCAGCAGTGAGACTGCAGACAGACCTTACACTTGGGTTTCTCTTCTAGACAAGGATAGTAATGGCACCCTTGCCTACCCTGCCCAGAAGCTTATACTGTGGCTCCAAAGGATTCCGTTCTTGGGAACATTGCTTATCATCTACAGAACACTATATGAACATTTGTGGTGGTTGACTTAGGAGAGAAGTGAGCTGTTCAAGGCAGGATGGGACACAGATATGACACAGCCGCCCACTCCAGGGAAGGGGAGGGAGGGGGAAGAGACAGCAGAGACAAGAACCCAGCTTTCCATGCCAGTGTCAGCCTAGGACAAATGTCTGGATGTGGGAGGCTAGTGTGGGAGTTGGGGGGGGGCAGGAAGGCAGGGAGAGAGCCAATACAAGGTAAGCTGTTGGGGAGGTCAACACTCAGTTCTTCCAGAATATTCTACAGCTTATAAATATGCCTCAGAACTGTCTGAGGGGATGAGGGAAAACAGTCTTTCGCCAATGTCTTCTGCTCCACAGGTGGCTACCCACATTAATTCCTGCGCACTCTGGGGCTGTACACGAAGGAGCCCCCGCTGACATTCTGCAGGGTTCTGCAGCAAGGGAAAAGCCTGGGGAAGCCGGCTCTAAGTGAGGTTCTGTCTGGTTCCTCGGAACAGAACCGGGCAGATGGGGTACTGCGAGCATCTGCCGTGGCACAGAAATGCAGACCACGCGTGTCTCCATTTTTTAAAAGTAGACTCGAGAGCTGCTAGACATTCATGCCCTTTGACCCATTGATTCCCCTTAGGATATGCATTCTGAAGGAACACCGGAGTGGGAGACAAATGGTTGTCGTGAAAATATTCATGGGAAGTTATTTATGAATGCATAAAATTGGAAACAATCCAAGAATAAAACAATAGAAGACACAAATAAATTATAGTTCATGCAGGAAACAGAATGTTGTTAGGCAGACATTACAGAAATATTTACAATCAGTAAAATAATATAGTAACACTGTTTTTAAAAGCTGTTGGAGCAGCATGCTTTTGTCTTTTAAAAACTGGGCAGGACAAAAATCAGAAAGACAGCACCAGAGACTGAACAAGGAACCTAGTTTGCCAGGAGTGATGGACTGGGGTGAGTATTTTCCTTTCTCTTAATCCTAATGTTTCCTAAATTGAACACATATTTTAACAAGAAAGAATAATAAATTTCTTTTTAAAATGGCACGCTGTAAATCTCCCCGTGAGTTACTGAGACTGTAAAGTGTTCCTAAAACTAACCCGATTAAGGTGATAGATACGGCTGAGAGGCAGCAGGTACATTGATACATTGCTCAGGGCACTGTAAATTACTTCCCTCTTCCCAGGGAGTAATTTCCCAACATATAACAAACACTTAGGAATCACTGCCACCCTTTAACCTGGTAACTCCACGTAGAAATATGTCCCCATGGAAATAGCTACAAGCAAAAGTCGAGTGCTCCAAGTCAGTCATTTATAATCGTGAAAAATCGGGCACCGTCTTGATACCCAACCATAAAAACAGAATATAAATCCTGAGACTGACAGGTATGCGGGCTGTGTCAATATGTGGGTATGTTTATGTGAACAGCTGGGACGGAAAATGCTGAGCACCGGGTTTCACACGCACTGGTGGTAAATCTGGGGAAACGCACTGATTTACGCGTGGCTGAAAGAGGACGCAGAAGGAGGACAGGAGAAAGAACCGTGCCTCCATTTCTGGAAAAGTTAATTTTCTAAACTTGAAAAAACTGCATTCTACAAAACTGGAACCCCTCTGAGAGTTCCAGGCCCAAGGACCCATGGGGGGGGCGGGGGCGGGGGGCGCAGACGGGACATCTCAGACCCACTTTCCATGGACAAAGAAGATCAGCGGAGTGATGAGGTGGAACTGGAAGTCGTTGGCCAGGTACCAAGTCCAGCCATTGCACTGTGGGGGAGAAAAAGGAGAGGTGAATGTGACTCCTCCCTTCCAGGTAGCAAGGGCGGTGAGTGTTTGGCCTGTTAAGCAGGTGGGCGGGGCAGTTGCCACGGGAAGAGGAACTAGGTAGCCTCCATTGTTCCTCACACGGGTCTTTGGACGAAGCCTGATCACGGTCTCAGGATTCAGACACATTTCTCTCTTGTTTCTAAAGACCAATATAGCTTGTCTCCTAGGACAGCCATGGGAACTGACTGGGTCATGATTCAGGAATGCAGGAGGTGGCTGTCTTTATGGTGTGACTGGAATTCCAAAAAGCCAGCGAGGTTCTTTCTCTTGCCTGGTTCCCACTCCCAGCTCTAGGTGGAGAAATTGTGTTCTTTTGAAAGCAAATTTTTGGCTTACGCTCAACAGTTCCCACTAGAACCAACGTGGATGTCTGGCCAAAGCCACAGGGACCCGCCCACTCCCCACGCCTGTGGTAAATTAAGTCAGTCATTGCCATGTTTTATCTCACATAAAGAAATTCCCGGGGGGGGCAAATTTTCCTGTCACTTTGGGTCCCAGGGCCCAAAGGAGCCCAAACTTCCTCAACATGGAGGGAAGCTTTGTCTACAGGTAAAAAACACACCTTTGCCATGGAGAAAGTACAATGATCAGGCTTGAGGTGCTTGGCACCTGTGCTTCCAAAAATCTACAGTAGCTTCCACTCAAAGAGGCAACTACTGTCGTTGCCCCTGGTTTCTATAACAGCCCAAGCGAGTCTGCATCCAGGAAGATGGCCCCACCTCTCTCCTGGGACCCTATCACAGACATGCCCTCATCTGCCAGAGGTCAGCACGGCTGATGCCCTGTCCAAGCTGCTAGACTTGGCCATCTCATGAAGGAGTTTCTATGGGTGAGAACTAGGGACCTGCCAGTCAGCCTATCACTGGAGGATTTAAGGACATGGCTGAGTCGTAGCTACCTCAATTTCCTTCATGCCAAGTCCATTACTGCCCTGTTAGATTGTAGTGTTGCTGCTGTTTTGTCGAGTTGATATAAGTCAGCATCTTAGGAAAGAAGGAGCGTAAACTGAGAAAATGCCCACATTATATTGACCTATAGGCAAGTCTGTGGGAACATTTTTCTCTTTTTTAAGATTATTTTATGTATATTGAGCACCTGCATGCTAAAAGATGGTGTCCAAATCCCAAATGACATTATAGATGGCTGTGAGCCACCATGTGGTTTCTGGGAATTGAACTCAGTACCTCTGGAAGAGCAGCCAATGCTCTCTCTCTCTCTCTTTCTCTCTCTAAAATTATGTATACAGGGTTCTGCCTGTATGTGTGCCTGCATGCCAGAAGAGGGCACCAGATCTCATTCTAGATGGTTGTGAGTCACCATGTGATTATTGGGAACCATACTTAGGACCTCTGGAAGAGCAGTCTGTGCTCTGAACCTCTGAGCCATCTCTCTAGCCTGGAGAACATTTTCTTGATTGATGACTGATGTGGGAGGGCCCAGCCCACCGTGGGTGGTGCCATCCTAAGCCAGGTGGTCCTGGGTTCTATAAGAAAGCAGACTGAGCAAGTAATGGTGAGCAAGCCGGCCTCCATTGTCTCTGCTCTGGCTCCTGCCTTGAGACTCTCAGTGATGGGCTGTGACCCAGGAAGTCTAAGCCAAATAAACCCATTCCTTCCCAAGCTGTTTTTGGTCATGGTGTTTTATCACAGGACTAGGAAGCAAACTGGATGATGAAGACTTGGGTTATGAGGCAAAGCTCTTGTAGCTCTGAACCAGCTCTGTCCAGACTGGCTTGAAATGTAGAGTTCACCAAGATCGAGGAGGGTTGGGGCATGGCTGTGATGTTTCACCCCAGCATAGGCTCTCCGTGTGAAGGCAAAGAAACTGTCCTTTCTGCACTGATTCAAGAGCCTTGGCAGAGAGGGGAGCTGCCCTGAGACCCAGAGAGTCTGCCCTCGTTAGCACCACTGCAGCCCTTTCTTGCTTTATAACAAGAACCCCCTACATCAGTTGGTGCGGTGCCCCCCAAAACCTATGGAGATAGGGCTTAGGTTGGTCCTTGGGAAAGGGGCCAAACCATGTGACTGAGACGCCCTGTGTCTACCCATATGCCTTTGCAAATGGGCTCTTGGTAACTCACAGCATTCTGAACAGACACAAAGTTATTCAGCAGCAGCAGATTCGTCCACCAGACTTGCCGACAGTTATCCCAGTGGAACTGAGGAACTTCCCAGACAGGTCCCCAGGGGACAAAGGAGAAGAGTCCAACCAGCAGGCACACTGAGTACAGATGAAGAAGCTGCAACCTGGCGGAGAGACATGGGAGAGAAGATGACACCGAGGGGTGCCCTGCCCTCACCTCCATGAGCACCAAGAAGGCGGGAGGGATACTTTAAGAAACCCATGACACCGGTGAGCAGCCTCAAGGCCCACACGTGCAGAGCTGCCCGCCGTATGCTGCTACAAAGGCAAGAGGGCCACTGCTGACGGCGAAAACCATTTCTGTCACCACTGAAATGGAAGCTTTCCAGGAATTCCTAAAACTTGAGATAATCCTGTCAAGTAGCTTTTACCCCATCTCAGAGAGGTCAGGGTGACTGGTCCACAGTCAATCATCCGTAAGATGGGTACCAGCTCATCTTCTTCCCATGAGCCTCATGGGACGGAAACTTCCCTCTTCCCTCCTTCCCTCCTCTTCCTTTCTTCCTTCTTTGCTGTCAACTTTTCATTCTTCTAAGCTGGATTTTACAGAACTACAAACTAATGAATAATAACAGGGTCCAGGACGGGGTATGTGGCTCAGTTTGTCCAGTCCTTTTCTAGCACAAAGCCTTGGGGGCGTCTGGTCTCTGGGGTGATAAAAACTGGATATGTCATGTTAGTACATGACTTGTAATCTCACAACTCAGGAGGTGGTAGCAGGATCAGAAGTTCAAGATTCTCCTCAACTATACTGTAAGAGAGAGGTCAGTCTGGACTATATGAGACCCTGTCCCAAATAAAGAAATAAGAAAAAGAAAAAAATACATATGTACAAAGTCTTAGTTAGGTTTCTATTGCTGTGAAGAGACACCATGACCACAGCAACTCTTAAAAAGGAAAACATTTAATTGGGGTGGCAGATTACAGTTTCAGAGATTCAGGCCATCATCATCATGGCAGGGAGCATGGCGCCATGCAGGCAGATGTGGTGCTGGTTATGTCTTGAAATGCAGGCCACAGGAAGTTGACTGAGACATTGGACAGTATCCTGAGCATAGGAAACCTCAAAGCCTGCCCCCACAGTGACATACTTCCTTTAACAAGGTCATACCCACTCCAACAAAGTCATACCTCCTGATATAGTATCACTCCTTGTGAGCTTATGAGAGCCAATTACAAACTATCACCTACATGGTCCAGCTCAGTGGGGTGCAAAAGAAACAGAATAAGCCAATCTGACACTCATCGGGCATTTCCCAGGTGCTACACTTTTAAAATTAAAGAAATATTAAGTACAATGAATTTTAATATTGCTTCTTTAGCCTGATAGATTCAAAATATGATCACTTCAAGAATATTAACCAACATGCAATTTCTTAACAAGTTAGCTTCTTTTTTGACTGCGTCTTTAGGAACCATCATGAACTTTATGTACATAG
Source organism: Myodes glareolus (assembly GCF_982192425.1). Taxonomy (NCBI): domain Eukaryota; kingdom Metazoa; phylum Chordata; class Mammalia; order Rodentia; family Cricetidae; genus Myodes; species Myodes glareolus. The sequence continues at coordinate 22,643,287 of NC_142038.1, forward strand.
TGTCTTTCAATTGACAACTGTGTCTGGTGACTGCAAATTGAACCACATATACGGGAAGTTGGAAGAGAAGGCATGGTTGGAAGGGTGCACAGTCGTGGCATGGGGGTGGGGCTAAAGTCAGAGCGTTTGTTGTTTGGTTGGCTGGATTTTGCAGATAGACTCTATTTTATGTATTCCAGGATGGTCTCAAACTCTTGATCCTCCTGCCTCTGCCTTCCTTGTGCTGTGATTTCAGGCATGCACCACAATGAGCCAACAGAAGCCCTCTTTTGTGGTTTTCAATTTTTCATGTGTATGAGGCCTGCATGTGTATATGTATGTTTTTGCATGCATGTGGACACACGCAAGTCAAGATCGATGTGATTGGACATGTAGAGGCCAAGACTGTAGGGGGATTATCCTTTATCACTCTTCCACCTTATTCACTGAGATAAGGTATCTCAATCAATCCCAGAGCTTGATGGCATGGTCAGTCTAGGCAGCCAGCTTGCTCCAAGAAACCCCTACCTCCAAATTCTGGGACTAAAATAACAGATGGGCCACCATGCCTACCAGGCACTTTACTTGGGTCCCTAGGGAGTCGGTCACTTAGGTAACACTGACCACAGCCCCAGTCCCAGGAGCCCTCTTTTAAGAGAGATTTTAAGCTACGTTGTGGTTCAGTGCTTAGTATGGACAAAAGATTGGGTGAGATTCCAGTACCATATAGATAGATAGATAGATAGATAGATAGATAGATAGATAGATAGATAGATAGATAGATAGATAGATATACATACATACATACATAGATACACAGATAGATATAAAGATACATAGATAGAATGAACATCTAGAAATTTAGGGTGGTTTTCACTCAAGTAGGGCAGAGCCCAGGGTCCCACAGCACCTCTAAACATGTGGATAAGCTCCCAGAGCTGGGTTGGGTATGGCATATGGACACTGGCAGGTCGTGGAACAGCTCCACTTAAAGGTGCCCACAACCAACCCAGCACAGCGGAGGACTAACCTAGTCTTCTGGTCACCCAGGGAACAGGTCTGTTGTCGTCCCTTCTCTGCAATGGCAGCATCCTCCATACAGAGTAGCCAGAGAGCATTCAAAGCATAGGGCCAGAATTACTGAGCAGTGTCACCAGGGAAAAGCAGGTAACCATGTCCCAGATCTGCCCACTTGCATTTGCTTTAATGCCAGGCTCCCTGAAGCCTGCAACCTGAGGAATGCCAAGCTGGCCATCCGACTGAAGTCCTTGCAGCAGCTTTTGCAGGACTTGGACTCCAACCCGCCTGGATTTCCTTCCTGAATCATATCTCCTCCTCTCTTGGAGAGAATCAGCGCTGCACCTCTCAGAAGCAGGGCTTTGGGAGGGCCCATGCTACTCCATCTACCTGACTCTAGCACCTCCATCCTTTGGGCAACCCCTTGAGAGAATTGGGCCACAATAGGGGGTGAGGTTGAGCCTCCAGGTGGGTGTATGGCACACTTGAACTAAGTGGGCTGGGGAACCAGACCAGAAAGGTGAGTTCTAGTTTGGCCTAAATCATTCACATGTATGAAAGCCATTTCCTCTTGTCTCTTCCCTCCCCTATACAAAGAGGGTGATGATCGCGCCCTCCTAAGATCCTTGGGGAGTACTGTGAGGTAAATAAGGCAATGGGGTGCAATGTCTCCAGTGCTACAGAATTACGCCTTTTTGTCCCCGTTACTAGGAGAATGAAAGATCTTAGCCTGTGTCATGGAAGTGTGAGAAGCAGACATGTGTATAACTGGTAGGCAGGATGGTTAGCAGGAAGAATCATACATGTACTAGCCCCATTTGCCGGGATTTGTGCCATAAACCTGCCCATCCAAACCTGCCCATTCAGACCTGCCCATCCCATCCTGTCCGACCCACTCAGACCTTCCCATCCAGATCTGCCACGCATATCACCTTCTCATCTGAGAAAGCAAAATTTTTGGAAACTTCTCCATATCTATCAGTGGGGTCAACTTAAATAGACAATGGTCCACTTATACAATATCCCATAGGTCACCGTAGTGGTGTGGGTCCTGCCAAAAGAGAATGTGCTGGAGCTGTGAATTAAATGAAAAAAAAATCCCATGCAGAACAAGGTGGTGTCTAAGTCAACTAAGCTACCTCCCCTGTCTACTGGCTATGAACTGTTAAGTGTGGCTCCTAGTTGAAGAGATCACGAGTGCTGAGACCCCAGAGTAGAGTATCTCCTCTATTTCCCCTTCGACAATATCTGAATCTGGTTTACACCTGGAAGGTGGACAAGTGAGTGGACTTCTTCTTCTTCTTCTTCTTCTTCTTCTTCTTCTTCTTCTTCTTCTTCTTCTTCTTCTTCTTCTTCTTCTTCTTCTTTTCCTCCTCCTCCTCCTTCTCCTTCTCCTTCCCCTCCCTCTTCTTCTTCCTCTTCCTCTACTTCTTCTTCTTCCACCTTCTCCTTTTCCTCCTCCTCCTTCTTCTTCCTCCTCTTCCTCCTCCTCCTCCTTTTCTTCCTTCTCCTTTTTTCCAGACAGGGTCTCCCTATGTAGAGACCTGTGTGGCTGCCCTGAAACTCACTCTGTAGACCAGGCTGGCCTCAAACTCACAGAGATCTCCCTGCCTCTGCCTCCTGAGGGCTGGGTTTAAGTAAGCATGCCACTACTCCCACTTGGATCTTTTTATAAAACAGTAGCTTCCAGCCCGCCTCCTGAATTCCCACCCCTGCTCCATTCTGGTGCCCTTGCTGCCTGGCAGGCAGACTAATACTTGCAGATGGCACATCTGACACCGTGCCTCCCCTGCTGGCACTCTCTAAAGGATTCTGTCTTAGAACCACTTCAGAGGGATGTGGAGAAAGAGTAGTTGTCCCTGGGTCTAGTCCTTCACCTTCGCCCTCCCTGACCTTGCCCCAGCTGTTCTCCTCCCCTCCCCGCTCCCTCAAATCCCCACACCCCACCTGCCAGCAAAGAGCTTGGGGGCTCTTCAGCAGTCACAGCCACTCCAACCACACCCTGTCCTTGGGCATTTTCAATTTCCCTGAACGGACTGCTCTTGGCTTATAGCATTTTCTTCGGGTGGAACATTTCTTTGATTCTTTCGAGATCCTAGACAAAAGTCACAGTCCTTGTCCCCCTTCAAGGAAGTTGGCCCACCCCACTCCTGTCTCTAAATTCTCATCTTATGGCTCTCAGAGCATTGGTCTCTTCTGTGTTTATTTGCATACTGCACTTTAGTGGCCGGGCTGTTTGTTTATTGTGTATCTGTATTTATTAGAAAGTAACCTCCCCTAGAAAGACTTTATTTTTGTTGGGTAAATAAAATGTTGAATCATCAGAGTTAGCCTCTGATGAGTTAACAGTGACGTCATCTCAGCCATCTCTTCTCCTGTCCTTTCTTTCCTTTTTTCTTATGTAGCCCAGACTGGCCTCATATGCACTAGGTAGTCAAGGCTTGAACTCCTGACCTCCCAACTTTCATCTCCTGAGTGCTGGGGTTTCAAGTGTGCCCCACCATGCCCAGCTTATCACCTGTCCTCTGGAAGGGATAAATGCTAAATGAATAGGAACAGTGAGTTCTGAGCTCCTAAATGAGAACATCCCAGTTGCTAAGGACATGACTATCCTGTCCCTACGAATCTTGGAAAGGGCAAGGCCAGAATGTGGTCAGTACCACCCACCTCCATTTCTCAATAAAGCTTTGGCTCAAGTTGGAGTCATTCCCTTCCTCGCTCTGACTCAAATCCCCACTCTTCCAGAGTTCTTTGTCTCAACAGTGCCTCTGCCTCTGCTCTGAGGCATCACTCAGGTTGCCTTCGAGTTCCCTTGGCCCCACGCTCACTGCCAGTGGCCAGATTGGGTTCCACACTTCATCGAGCCCACTCCCACCCAGTGCCCCTTGTGCCCCCGTCCTTGGCTCCCTCTGCCTGGAAACAAACAAACAAACAAACAAACAAACAAAAACTTTCTCTTTTTCCCCTGAGTTGTTCTGTTCCAAAACAAGTTTTCCAGATTAACCCACCGCACTACTGGTTCCCTCACCCCCAAGCTAAGATGTCCTGAACCGCTGACCGGTGTGGCAAGCCCCCATAATCCCAGCAAACCTCAGGCAGGACAGATTACTTAAGCAGAACCTCATACCCAAGAGAGACTCGGAAATCCTGCATTTCCCCCTTCGCCAGGAGGAGGGCTACATTGACAAAGCTCAGAAGAAACCACAAAACCACACTGAAAAGAGGCAGCGCTGGTCTGCGCTAGCCCCTCCTCACTCTTAACTTACAGAGAGAAAAGCACACGACGCTCAAGTCACAGCAAGGATAGTAGCAATACTTGTACTCACTGCGGCTTCCGGTCCATCATGAACCTTCTAAGTTCGTCATGTATGTTTTCTCATGCCACAAAGTGGCTCTAATTTCACCACTGCCACCTCGGTTTCTTTTCTTTCTTTTCTTTTTTTCTTTTTTCAATAGAGTCTCAAGTAGCCCAGGCTGACCTCAAGCTCTCTATGTAGATGAGGCTGACCTTAAACCTCCAGTCCTCTGGACTCCTTCTCCAGAGTGCTAGGACTATGTGCATAAACTATCACACAGGATTTATGGGGTGTTTGAGACTGAACCCAAGTCTTCAAGCATTTGAGGCAAGCACTATACCAAGTGAGCTACATCCCCAGCCCCTAATTGCATTTTATAGAGAAGAAAACCCAAGTACAGAAAGGCTAAGACAGTCACATAGTTGGTGCATGGCTAACCCGGGACACAGGCCAGCAGTGGAATTACAGGTTCTCTTCTTGCCCACTCCCACTTCCCCAGGCCTGAGGATGATTTTAACCGTTTCATGACAGTGTTATGGTTAGTTTTAATATCAATTTGCCACATACTAGAATCATTTGGGTAAGGGAGTTTCAACTCAAGAATTGTCCTGACTGCCTTAACTGATGTGGGAAGACCCACCCCAAATGTAGGTGGCACATTCTGGCAGCAGACCAGACACAAAGGACATGCCAGAAGGAACAGCGTTTGCCATCGGCCCACTTGGCTTTCCCGTTTGCTCCACGTTAGCTCATCCTGCTGCTGCTGCTGCAGATCCCATCACTGAGAGCAGAACCCACATGTCCAGGCTCCCGTCACAGAGTAAAAAGCAATGGCTCTCCAGGCTCTCAGCCCCAGTTCGGGACTGGTAGGGTACCACTGTGGACGGAGCAACTGCCTGTTCTCAGCCTCTTTAGGTGTGAGATAACTGTAGTTACTATTTCAGCGAGAGCTGGTTTAGTAAACTCTTTAGATATGTGATTATATATATATATATATATATTAGATATACACACACACATATATATATATTAGATATACACACATGTATATATTAGATAGGTAGGTAGATGGATGGATAGATAGATAGATAGATAGATAGATAGATAGATAGATAGATAGATAGACAGACAGACAGACAGATACCAGTTCATCCTATTGGTTCTGTTTCTCTAGGGAACTCTGACCCTACAGTGTAGTATAGCAAGATGGACTTAGAATAGGAATGCAGCAAGCTGGGTTCTCGTTCAGTACAGCCATGTCTGAGAAAGTGTGAAAAGAGAGGTTCTGGAGAGCAGGGGTGTCCTTTCCCTTTAATCCCAGCTCTCTCATGACATCACCGCCATCACTGCTTTGTAGTCTAAGCCAATATCAGAAGTCCTTCTGCTTCAACCAACCACACACTGCTTAATAAAGGAGCACGGCTGTGGCCCAAGCCTCACACAACACTGTTCCTCGTAATGTGCTATTTTTAGCATCACACAGGTACTCTGACTTCCAGGATCACTTGCAGCTATACCGCTTCTCCTGCAGAATACAGATCCCACAGAAATGGCTGGGACATCTATGTACATCTAATTCCAGCCAGCTGAGAATGTATTTGCTGGTGGAAGATGCCAGTTTTTCACGACCTTTGCCATATGGAAGCTGAACTGTTTTAAACTAGTCAAGTTCAAACGTAATTAAGAAAGATAACTATTCATTTCAAAAATGAAGCAAGATTAAACATTGCACCTATTTTAGAGCAACAGTGAACTGAAAGAATTACATAAATAAACCTACCTTGTAAAACGTTTGAGGACATATCTGAGTATGACTTTAGGGGTTATTCCCATGTTTGTGTTCCGGTGCATCTTTAGAAATGACCGTGCACTTAACCAGCCACTAAGAGAGAGAAGAGAGAAGCCTCAGGAGTTACTTAGTGGTGGCATAGCTTATCAGTGAGTTGTTGCTGCTGTCTCAGTCAGGACAGGCTAAGTGATGCTGCAGCGACGAGGTAGCCCAAGTCCTAGAGCAGCATTTCTCCATTTGTCTTCTTTCACTTTGGTTCTGTCTTTCTCCTGCAGCATATTCATAGCCTGTCGGCCAAGACTCGGTGCCTCCTTCACTATGAGCTAATGGAACAATGAGAGCTCACAAGGGACCACAGCAGTAAACTAGAGAGCTGTGGAGGGTCTCAACCCAACAACTCAATGTTCTAGCCTAAAGTGACATGTGAACGCTACTGGCATAAGGGTTCAAGGGTTTCAGCATAAGGCTAGTGACAATATGCGGTATAACTTGTGGACTGGAGCTGGTAATGTTGCCTAGCCATAGGTCTAAGCACCTGGAGCAAGAGTTCTCAACCTGTGGGTCATGACCACTTGGGGGTCGAATGACCCTTTCAGAGGGATGGCATATCCCCATGATAGCGGATATAAAAATATCCTGTATATCAGATATTTACATTACGATTCAGAACAGTAGCAAAATTATAGTTATGGAGTAGCAATGAAATAATTTTTTGGTTGGGGGTCACCACAACATGAGGAACTAAATTAAAGGGCCATAGCATTAGGAAGGTTTGGAGGATGGAAAGTCAGGAATATTTGGCTAACATGCTCATCATGTTAGCTCATCAATAGCTACCATGCTCTGTTCTGTCTCTCTCCTCTCTTCCTGTCTGTCTGTCTTTCTCTCGCTTGGTCCCTCTGTCTCTATCTCTCTGTGTCTCTGTCTCTCTCTCCCTCTCTCTGCTTGTGTGGATCATGCATGTTAGCACGCAAGTACATGTGCTCGTACCGCTCATCCAGAAGTCAGGGAAGACATCAGTGTCTTCCTCTGTCACTAGCTCCCTCATGGCCTTGAGAAGAAGCTCACTATTTGGGGTAGACTGGCTGATTAGTGAGTTCCCAGGATCTGCCTTCTCTGCCCTGCAATGCTGGGGTTACAGGCGCAAGCAGCCGTGCCCAGATTTTTGGTGTATAATAGGGATTTGAACTCGGCTCCTCAGGCTTGCATAGCAAGCAACTCTCCCACACAGCCATCTCCGCAGCCCTATAAAGGAGTCCCATTGCTATAGCACCATACCCTTTCCAAAACGCTTTCCCTAATGAGATTGCTCCCAGTTCTCCAACCATACCCGGATTTCTTCTACACAAACATTGTTGAATAAACAAACAAACAGATGGATGTTTGAATCCTACCAGGAGAAAGGAAACTTATTATTCCCGTTGTCCCAAACAGAGAAAGTGAGACTCAGATTACCAATCAGGCTGTTCAAGAGCACAGGATTCCAGATTTGTTTCTTTGATTTTTGAGACATGGTCTCACAGAGCCCCCAATGGCCTCAAACCCCTGATGTAACCGAACACGACCTTGAACTCTCCTCCATCCTCCTGCTTCCAACTCTCAGGTGCTGTGATTACAGGAAGATCACAGAATTCTTAACTGGTACACTCTTATGGTGAACTGACCACCCAAATGTTCAACTTTGAGCTGCAGCTTGGTGAGGTGCAGGCCCGTGACTTCCTTGACCTTTTGGCATTTAGCCCACTGATCCTTATGAGAGTTCTTCGGAATAGCAAATGTGTTTCCTGTTGCACAGCAAGGACGCCTGCATTGGGCCCTACTTGGAAGGGATCCTGATGGGTTGGGTAAGGCCTGTTAGACTTCCTTTGAAAAGCAGCAAGCTGGATTCCTTATAATAGGAACCAAATGCATAAAAGCCATCTAAATGGAAGCATTGAGAGCTGGAAGTAGGGCAGCCAATTCTGATTCTGGCCTCCTCTTAGTCTCAGGAAAGGATGAATCTGGGCCATCTTTTCTTCTCAGAGTGGCTGGCACCCACTAGCAGGCAGCCTTTGCTAAGCTTGGGTCTTGTTCCATGTGTGGGAATGTACTGCTTCGCCTGCGAGGAGGAGGTAATGAAAAGAGGGGAAACAGGCTGTGAGTCCCCGGGGCCTGAAAGGACTAGGGAAGGGGAAGTCACGCATCAGAGATTAGTATGATGCTAGCGAAGGGGTAGGTAAGGATTTCAAAACAGTGGCCCACGGCTCCCCTCAAGGGTAACTGGAACCCTGCCTTTTATGTATCAGTGGGTAAGTATCAGTGATCAGGAGGTTAAGACATGAGACCCATGGAACAAACTGCCGGTTCAATAGCCCTAATCCAAGATGTGTGGGCCAGTGCGATGGCTTCTTGTACCGTTTACCAAACTCTTAATAGTTTTAAGAAGTTACAAAATTAAAACAGATTAGGAAATTTTAGGTTGATAATTTAAGAGAGTGTAACTCTGTGAGCCCTCACACTGCTTTGTTATGGTTTTTCCTTCACATTTTGCTGGAGGGAGAATCTGAAATTTTAGTATGAATCTACACCACTTTCTAGAGCTTGAGAACGACCAAAATGAATGATTTTAACAAACAAAATTGACTTGCGTAGCCAACCGAGATGTCTCAGCAGAGTAATGTGCCTGCTGCCAAGCCTGATGACCCGAGTTCAATCCCCGGAACCCACATGGTGATAAGAAAACTAAGTCCTGCAAGCTGTCCTCTGACCAGCAAACATGTCATGACACACATACACCAACATAATACATACAAACACATAACACATATGCACAGACACATAAATAAATGCAATAAAAATGTTTTTCAAACTCGACTTTTAAAAAAGACCATTTTTCTGCATCACATTAACTCAGCTACCAAACTGACGATACCGCAAAGAGTAGCCGTGACCACAGCACTCTCTAGACAGAAAGAGAAGTCAAGTCCCAGGTGAGCTAATGTGTGTCAATTGCCTTTCTTCAGGAAAGTGAGGCTGGCCGCCCTCCCTGCCACACCCACACACCCCTTAACAAGCACAACAGCAGCGACTACATGTCAGCCCATCACCTGATCAGGAAAAACGTATCCACCCCGAGATAGAAGGGGCCACTCCGAGAGTAGAGGTACAGCGGGTTTACAGGCACCGTGGCTTTCCATTCAAGCACATTATCTGTGACAAATACAAAGAAAAGCGATGTCTTTTAGCTCAGCTGAAGAAAGCTAGAGGACTTCACACTGAGAAAAAGCGGGAGGCACACTTCCGACTTCTGTTTGCGCTGGGAGAGCTGTAAGAACAACGTCGGGGGTGAACTTACAGCGGGAGTGACGGTGGTGACTGAGGCCCCTGTGGCTCAGGCTGCGTGTTCTCTTTGTGCTCCCATGGTGCCCACAGTCCTCTGGGACTCACAGAGTTGGGACAGGGGCCCATCACCTCAAAGGCTCCCTGTAACTGCCCTCGTGGCCTTGCCTCTAGCTTTGATTCACCTGCTTGGTCCCCTACGAGGAGATGACCTTTGCTACTGAGTGATGGACATTGAATTATGGATAAGGGATATCAGGGTGTGGCAATATCCAGAAATGGTGATTTACCACATTTGGTACTTGCCTAGTCTTCAGTAATGGGGGGAAGCTACTTCCTGTCTTGCGTAGTAAGCAGAGAGAGCACACAATGACCAAACATCACTTAGTGCCTGATTTCTGCCTAGGGAAGTGGTAGTGATTGCAGCCCTGGGAAACTTGGCATAGGAGGTCACATGCCTTGGCACGTCTCAGTGTGTCTCTAGAACAGAAGGAAGGTTGGCTGTTCCTGAAACAGCATCAGACTCCCATCCCATGGCCCACTGCTAGCCAACATAGAAGGGGCTCTCTTTCCCATGGACACTGGAAAAGCAGTCGGTCAGCTCCCCATACCCAAAGAGAGCCAAGCAGTCATCTGACTGGTGTGTCCTGAAACAATCCAGAGGAGACTCAGGACTCGGATCCCATTCAGTGTCTGGCAGGTGCCTCCTGGCAGTTCTGGGGTGCAGATGGCCGGAATGTTCTTTTGCCAAGAAAAGCACTGTAGAGCTCCATCCACGACTCCTAGAAACTCTGAGCAAGAATGGAGTTATTACCAGCCTTAATGAAAACCAGAGCCATCCACACATCACCCTAAAGTGAACCAAAACTCACGCAGAGACCTCAGACTTTGGCTCAAAACCTGGAGTGTTCAACTCAGGCTTCCTTGGTCCCCTCAAGGCCTATCTCTGAGCCCTCATACCTCTCCTTTGGACCTTGACTCTCCCTACCAGTCTTGACCTGACAGTGGTGTTCCAGGATGCCTTGCATTGCCCAAGTTCAGGCACCAGGGAAGCCAGTCCCTGACCCTAGGCCTGCTTTACCAAGGTCAGGAGAAAGTGAGACATCTGTGAGAGCAGTGGGTCCAGAGAACCAGTATTTCACTTGAAACACCATCCTGGTGCTGTCCCACAGACTCTCACTTGGTACTACTGTCTCCAGCATCAGTCAGGTACAAGCATTAGAACAGATGAGGCAGTATGTCAATTCAGGTTGCCCCTTAAAGTTAGATCCTGCTGGTTCTAAGTCTGCCTTGCAACCCTTGGCAAGTGAGTTAACTTCTCTACACTCCAGTTTCCAAAGCTAGAAACCAAGAGTCAAGGTAGATCTTGTAATCATAGGCTATCAGGAATAATAAATGAGAAAAATGCTTACAAGTCACTCTGAATAGAGACCACCCAATAAGTCACTCTGAATAGAGACCACCCAATAAGTCACTCTGAATAGAGACCACCCAATACATCACTCTGAATAGAGACCACACAATACATCACTCTGAATAGAGACCACCCAATAATAAGCATTTACAAGATCATCTTTACAGTTATCAGTATTTGTCCACAAGGATGGCTACTCTTGACTACTTATATCCTGGATTGTTGTGGTGGTAGTGGTTGTTATCTTTGTTTTTGATGTTGTTATTTGAGTCAAGAGTCTGATTATATAGCCCAGGCTGGCCTTGAACTTATGGCAGGCCTCCTGTTTCCAACTCCCAAGTGCTGGGATGCTAGGTATACATAGTGTATATGGATATATATGGACACACACATTGTATGTAATCTAACCCAAGAATCAATCAAATGAATGGAATTGGGACACAAGACTCTCCAAAATCCAAGCCATCCCTGAGAGACTCATGTTCTCCTGGGCAAGGCTGAAATACTAAGGTTGCAGATATGCCCTTATAGAATTAAAATGTATTCACAAACGAAGGCCAGCTTATGGCCACATGCTAGCAATCTAAGTCAGTTGTCTTATGTTTAATTTCCTGGCATCTTAAAATTCTGGCAGTCAATCTCGGTTTCCCTGGGATGGTCTCCCTGCTGCAGGCATTGCACCCACCCTTTCATTCACAGAAACCGTGTTCCCCAAGCATCCCTTGGCAGTCAGCACCACGAGCAGCATTGCCCCGCATCTGACATCACCTGGCTCCTCCCCCAGATTCCAGGGCCAGGGCTCTCCGCCAAATTCTCCAACCTCCTGAGCCACATTGCCTCACATATAGAATAAATGTAATTTTGAGGAGTGTTATGAAGATTCCAAAACAACATCTCTGGCTCAACGCTAATCTTGGCAAGCAAGCACACTGAGTTCTTTAGTATTATTTTTTCATCTAAATTCTATTTGGGGCGAATGGAACCATCAGTGCTTTTTAGACTCTTCTGAAAAGAGACAGCCTCTTGGAGTCCTGTTTTGCTCATTTGGGGATAGAAAGAATTATAAACTATAGAGATCAGGATGGATAGAGGCCATTGCTGGGCTAAACAGATTATGTGGTTATCGACTCTCAAAGTGGGGGGATCCTGGACCAGTGGCTTCATCACCAGGGAATCTGTTAGAAATGTTCAACCCCAGGCTCTGAGCAACCCTGCGGAGACACAGTCCTCAGGACTAGTGCTTAGCATCTGACCCCTTGCAGGGGATTCTGATGTGGTCAAAACTCAAGAACCACCAGCCACATACAGGCTTTCACTGGCTTTGAAGCCCTTTGTGTTTCTCAGACATCATTTCAGGGTCCCACTTTAGGCAACAGACCACAGAGTAAGAAGCCTACCCATGGCTGAAATGCATAGCTATTTGATTCAAGAACTCTTTCTCACACCATCACTCCCTTGTATTGCCTCTTCCAAATAGCAAGGCAGGTTCACTCAACAGGGGGGAAAAAGCACTAAAAAAATGCAAGTTATTGAGAGGCTAAAGAGTCAAGAATCCAAAATGCCTAGTTGAATTCTAGCCCTTCAAAAGATACATTGGTCTTACACTGGTTTGATTTACAGGGGAATATCAAAGTGGAGGGGGGGAAATCAATGCATCTTAGGGTTCTCTCCAAACATTGAGGGACATATTTTTGCCTTTAATAGTATCAAATACAAAAGAAAACATTGCTATGGCAACCAAACATAGAATGGTCATTTTGAAACCATAGTAAAAAGTAAATGCTCAGGTGCTCAGGGAATCCCATGGAAGACAGGGAGGAAGGATTGTAGGAGCCAGAGGGGTCGAGGACACCACAAGAACATGACCCACAGAATCAACTAAGCAGGGCTCATAGGGGCTCCCAGAGACTGAAGCAGCAATCACGGAGCCTGTGTGGGTTTGAACTATGTCCTTTGCATACATGGTATGGTTGTGTAGCTTGGTGTTTTATGGGACTCCTAACAGTGGGAGAAGGGGCTGTCCCTGGCTCTTTTGTCTACTTTTTGGGATCCTTTTCTCCTACTGAAGTGCTTCATCCAGCCTTGATATGAGGGCATGTGCTTAGTCTTATTGCAACTTGTTACGCCATGTTTGGATGAGATCCCTGGTGGGCCTACTCTTTTCAGAAGGGAAACAGAGGAGGAGTGGACCTGGGAGAGTGGGAGCAACTGGAAGGGGAGGAGGAAGGGGAAACTGCAGTCGTAATGTAATATATGAGAGAAGGATGGATGGAAGGATGGACGGACAGACAGATGGACGGATGGACAGATGAACGGACGGACAGAAAGATAAAAAGTAAATGCCAATAAAATTCACTCTGATTGGGGGATCTCAGTTTAGTGAAGGAAATTAAAGGCTCATCCTGATGCCTGACACTTTATACGTACATCTGCAGAGATGGGCTAAGCATGGGCATCTGAGGTTCAGCCTGGCTGAAAGCAATGCCTGTCATTTCACTACAATCTACAGAATCTCTGGAACATAGCTGGGCCTGTCGCTTGCTCAGCAAGATCAAAGCATCCCAGCAGGGGGTCTTGGCACAGCCCTTCCTTCCTCTCTTCTAGCTTCACTAGAGACTGGGGAAAGGGTGAACGTAAGAAGCAAGCACATATGATTGCATCAAACTCCATCGGCTCACCCCATGCTGTCTCTTATTTTACATATGTGGAAGTTGAGGTTCATAGAGACCAAACAATTCGACCAAGGTCAGGGTGAGAAGTCAAAATGGATTTGACTGGTGATGGCTAAGCACCTCCATTCTCTACCATGCTGAACTTAGACCTGGCTGCAGGAGTACAGAGAAAGATCTACAGCCACATCACAAGAGGTCACTGTAGGCTTCTGGAACCTGGGCGAGGCCATCATTACTGTGATGGGAATGTAACATAACTAACAGAGAGTGGCTTTACCCCCAGGGCTCTGTGTAGATACTAAGGGGCGGCAGTAACTGACATTGCCCCCGGCATCCATTTCCGCATGGGAACTGGTCCCCAAAACTCTAAGCCTGCTGAGCATCCTCTCTGACTATCTCTGTCTTTTACTGCTTTTTTTTTTTTTTGATGTTGGGGTTTACGTCAGCTGTTACTGTAATTCAGTTACTGTCCATACTGATTTTGTGTAGAATTCAAATAAGATCAGAGAAAAATCATTGCTATGCTTTCCACATGGGACATACACCTTGAAGCTACTTAATTACACATTCATATTTATCCTGCCAACTCCCTGAGATTTTTGAGGTGTTTTTAAAGTCCTTTTTAGAGTAAGGAAAGACAATTTTGAAGACCCGCGGGGAATTTGTTGAAAATTACTCTAGATAGATGAAAGGTACTTGCATGAACAGGCAATTTTTAAATGGTATGCAGACGGTAAGTTGATTGGTAAGGAGATAGATAGTAGATAGATAGACAGACAGACAGACAGACAGATAGATAGACAGATAGATAACAGATTTAGACAGACAGACAGATAGAGATATATTATCACCTACAACATCTATCTATCTATGTTTTCACTTCTATACAAGCAGGAGGAAATGAAACTAATTCTCTCTCTTTCTTTCTCTTTCAGAGTCACACATGTAGCCCTGGTTGGTTTCAAAACCACAGGAGATTCTTCTGCCTCTGCCTCTCAAATTTTAGGATTAAAGGTCTATGCTATCATTGCCCTTGAAGCTAATAATAGTTTTTTCACCAAGGCATAACCTTGTGGGCTCCAATTGAATCATTGTTTTACTCCATTGGGGTTGAGTTATCTATTTCTGATTCATATACCTTGATTAGCTTTGCTTGCACGTTCACCCACACCACTGGCTTCAAATTGTACATGAATCTACAGTACTAAAATTAGCCTCAATCATTGAATTGGTTCCTAGGAGCATAACTACAGTGAACCCCTTAACTCTCTACTGACCCAGGCTTCTGTCAGCACAAAAATACACTGGATAATTGTACCCAATATAAAGCATCATTGTTAGTGACTTTGCCTTGCCCTAGCACCCTGATGGTAAACAAAGACTGAATTGTAAACAGCGGTGATCCAGCCTCAGCTGACATTTAGTAGCTGCTGGGCCTTCGCTAGAATCCAAAGTGGGGGAATTCTTTTCCAACCACACACTTCTCTAGGCCATTTCTCTGCGGTGGTCCTAGTTTAAAATGCTTACGTTTTCCTCTGCTCGGGGGTCCTGGTGGGGAGAGGTGAACTTGACAATTGGTCTGTGGGCTCCTGTTCCTTTGCCCATTGCTCTCCATGTTTCTCAAAGGCAGACTTTCACAACCTGCAGAAGTTCCACCGGCCGGCAACATCCTGAGATCCAAGCCCCAGTCCCTGGCCACCATGTAAATAGTCCCAGCCACAGGAAGGACCAGGCCTAGCAAGGTGATGAACCTGCAGAAAGACGACACCTGGCCAGGTCTTCACATCACACCAAAGATGCAGAGAAAACAACCCCCGGAGAAACAAAACCATGAACTGGACTTAGAGGCACTCCTGCAACCCCAGCACGCTGGAGGCTGAGTCAGAAGGGTCCTGAGTTCACGGCTAACCAGTATACATAGAGACATGCTGCCTCAAAAAAACAAACAAACAAACAAACAACAAACAAAAACCAGAAAAACAACAAGAAAAAATTAAGATGGGCAATACTTAACAACTTAAGAACAGGGGCTAAAAAGGTGGTTCATTGTTCTTACAGAGCACCAGGTTCCGATTTCCCAGCACCCACAATGGGTGGCTCTCAACCTCTTGTAACCCACTTCGGGTGATCTCGTGCCCTCTCCTGACTGCTATGGGCACCTGCACACATATGGTCCACAATCTCACACAGGCACACAGATACACCCAAATTAAGAAAAAATATATCTTCTAAAAATTTTAAGAGTAAAAGTAATGTGGAAAAATTACAACAGAAAATATGAATGGAATGTACTATCAGCTTAGAAAATTATCATAAGCATCACTTCTTAGCATTTTGGCTAAAGTAGAATGAAGATTATTATAAACAGACAAAATGAAAAAAAAACCCTGAGAAAAACATGTGTAGCAGTATATCTAAGGATAGATAGCCCATATAAAGATGATGATTAAAAAACAAGAAAATGCAATACACATGCAGAGAGGGGGGGAGGGTGGAACTCTTACAAAAGAAAAATACAAGTAACAGAAAGTCTCTGGGGAAAAGAAATCCTCCTCATCAGGTTTTTAAAAAGGCGTAACTTGGCCAGGTGGCGGTGGCACACACCTTTAATCTCAGCACTTGGGAGGCAGAGACAGGAGAATCTCTGTGAGTTCCAGGCCAGGAACATTCTAAGACAGGCTCCAAAGCTACAGAGAACCCCTGTCTTGAAAAACCAAAAAATGAAGCAAAACAAAACATAACCTAAACATCTATATTCACCTATCAGATTGGTTTGGCATTCACAATGATGGCTTTGATACTGGCGACGAGACAAAGCACGTATGGGCAACCCTGAGGCACTATACACAAATGATTCCGTTATCAAGACCTAGAATTATACATCTTTTTACTTTGTGCCAAAAATGATCAAACTGTAAAAAGTTATGGGACAGTTTTGGTGCAATTGTCAGGGGAGAGGCCATGCTTCCAATCAGAGAAAAGTTTTCAGCTCAAGAATTACTGGAAGTAGATGCTTTTGCTGGTGATCCTGGATCCCACTCAAGTTTGGGCCTGGTCTGTCTTCTCTGGAGAGCGCTCATACTTCTGGGTTTAATGGTGATCCCCCTGTGTTTTAGTCAACACAGCAAGCTGTAACAAAAAGTCACGGGGTGGTAGCTTATGAACATTAAAACATGATTTTTTTATTATTACTCTGGAAGCTGGGAGTCCTCAAATCAAGTCACCAGCAGACGCTGGGTTTGGAAAGGACTAGTTTCCTAGTTGCTGGCACCTTCTAGTGGACCTCATATGGTAGAAGGAAGGGGTGAGGAACCTCCATGGGTACCTTTTCAGAAACACTAATATCATTTGTAAGGGTGGTGTGTCATGGCCTACTTACCTACTCAAGGCTCCACCTGACACCACCAAATTCAGAATTAAGTTTTAAGTTAGAAATATTGGGGAGGTCACAAAAGTCAGATCACTGAACTTCGACGTCAGACAGCATTGGTCAGTCGTCACTCAGTGATTTAAACGCAACACTAAATGCGGTTGGTGAGAGAGGTTGATGAGATGACAATGACGTTATTGCCAGCTGGGTACCCCCGATGCCCATACTTACAGACACACAGAGGCAAACGTGTCCAGCCGCAGCACCCCGGCAGCACATCTGGCCACACTTTCACGGGATGAGGAGGAAGAGTTTCTCGCAAAGAGGGAGAGGGAAGGTGCCAAAAATGAAGTATTTCTGAACTTCAGAATATCTATCAAGAGAGAAGAGGCCATGTTACTGCTTTAGACCTTCCCAAGTATATTCACCAAAAGTCTCCCAACCAGAAAAAGCCCAGAGCCAGATAATTTCAGTGCAGAATTCTACAAGATTTTCAAAGAAGAACTAATACCAATACTCCTCAAATTGTTCCACACAATAGAAACAGAAGGAATATTGCCGAACTCTTTTTATGAATCTACAATTACCTTGATACCCAAACTACACAAAGACTTTACTAAGAAAGAGAATTATAGACCAATCTCCTCATGAACATTGATGCAAGAATACTAAATAAAATACTGGCAAACCGAATTCAAGAACACATCAAAAATATTGTCCACCATGATCAAGTCGGCTCATCCCAGAGATTCAGGGATGGTTCAACATACAAAAAATCTGTCAATGTAATCCACCATATAAACAAACTGAAGAAAAAAAACATATTATCATCTCATTAGATACTGAAAAAACCTTCGACAAAATACAACATCCATTCATGATAAAGGTCTTGGAGACAGCAGGGATACAAGGAACATACCTAAACATAATTAAGGCAATATACAACAAGTCAACAGTCAACATCAAACTAAATTGAGACAAACTCATAGCGATTCCACTGAAATCAGGAACAAGACAAGGTTGTCCACTCTCGCCATATCTATTCAATATAGTTCTTGAGGTCCTAGCTAGAGCAATAAAACACCAACGGGAGATCAAGGAGATAAACATTGGAAAAGAAGTCAAACTCTCATTATTTGCTGATGATATGATAGTTTATATAAGCAATCCCAAAAAATTCTAACAAGAAACTTCTACAACTCATAAACACCTTCAGTAATGTAGCAGGACACAAGATTAACTCAAAAAATCAGTAGTCCTCCTTAAAAACAGATGACAAACAGGCTGAGAAAGAAATCAGAGAAACATCACCCTTCACAATAGCCACAAATAACATAAAATATCTTGGAGTAACTCTAACCAAACAAGTGGAAGACCTGTATGACAAGAAATTAAAATCTTTGAAGAAAGAAATTGAAGAAGACACCAGAAAATGGAAAGATCTCTCATGCTCTTGGGTAGGCAGAATTAACATAGTAAAAATAGCAATCTTACCAAAAGCAATCTACAGATTCAATGTGATGCCCATCAAAATCCCAACAAGATTCTTCACAGACCTTGAAAGAACTGTACTCAACTTCATATGGAAAAGCAAAAAAAAAAAAAAAAAAAAGATAGCCAAAACAACCCTGTACAATAAAGGAACTTCTGGAAGCATCACAATCCCTGACTTCAAACTCTACTACAGAGCTACAGTACTGAAAACAGTCTGGTATTAGCATAAAACCAGGAACCAAATCAAAGACCCAGATATTAATCCACACACCTATGAAAACCTGATTTTTGACAAAGAAGCAAAAAAATATAAAATGGAAAAAAGAAAGCATATTCAACAAATGGTGCTGGTATAACTGGATATCAACATGTAGAAGAATGAAAATACATCCATATCTATCACAATGCACAAAACTCAAGTCCAAATGGATAAAAGACCTCAACATATAACCAACCATTCTGAACCTCAGAGAAGAGAAAGTGGGAAGTACACTTGAATGCATTGGCACAGGAGACCACTTTCTAAATATAAACCCAGTAGCACAGATACTGAGAGAAACAATTAATAAATGGGACCCACTGAAACTGAGACACTTCTGTAAAGCCAAGGACATGGTCAACAAGACAAAATGGCAGCCTACAGAATGAGAAAAGATCTTCACCAACCCCACATCGGACAGAGGGCTTATCTCCAAAATATACAAAGAACTCAAAAAAAAAAAGGTCATCAAA
Organism: Myodes glareolus; assembly: GCF_982192425.1. NCBI lineage: Eukaryota > Metazoa > Chordata > Mammalia > Rodentia > Cricetidae > Myodes > Myodes glareolus. The sequence continues at coordinate 22,662,368 of NC_142038.1, forward strand.
AGAACAAATAATCCAACAAAAAAAATGAGGTGCAGACTTAAACAGAGAACTCTCAACAGATGAATCTAAAATGTCTGTAAGACACTTATGGAAAAGCTCGGCATCCTTAGTCATCAGAGAAACGCAAATCTGTAAAAATTGTTTACAACTCTGAGATTCCATCTTACACCTGTAAGAATAGCCAAGATAAAAAAACACTGATGGCAACTTATGCTGGAGGGGATGTGGGGTAAAAAGAATACTCCTCCATTGCAGGTGGGAGTGCAAGCTAGTACAGCCCATTTGGATAACAGTATGGCAATTTTTCAGAAAATTAGGAAACAACCTTCCTCAAGACCCATTAATACCACTTCTGGGTATATATCCAAAGGATGCTCAATTGTACCACAGGACATGTGCTCAACTATGTTCATAGGAGCATTGTTTGTCATAGCCAGAACCTGAAAATAACCCAAATGCCCATCTACTGAAGAATGGATAAGGAAAATGTGGTACATTTACACAATGGAATACTACACAGCAGAAAAAAATAATGACATTTTGAAATTTGTGGGCAAATGGATAGATCTAGAAAACATCATACTGAGTGAGGTAACCCAAACCCAGAAAGACAATTATATGAACTCACACATAAATGTTTTTTAAACATCAAGCAAAGAAAACCAGCCCACAGTTCACAATCCCAGAGAACCTAGACAACAAAGAGGACTCCAAGACAGACATACATGGATCTAATCAACATGGGAAGTAGAAAAAGACAAGATCTCCTGAGTAAATTGGGAGCATGGGGACCATGGGAGAGTGTTGAAGGGGAGGGGAGGGGAAGGGAGAGAAGTGGAGAAAAATATATAGCTCAATAAAAATAAAGAAAATGAAATACAAAGTCAGCATTTTAACGTGCATTAGCTTTCTAAGGCTGGCAGTATTTTTAAATTTTATCTATTCTGAACATGTACAGACTTTTCATCATTATTTTTTAAATAATATAGTGTGATTACAGAATAACTATGTGCACAGCCTTTATATTGTATGACTGTAGAATACGTGCACATGGCCTTTATATTGTATGAATATAGGATAACTATACACATAAGCCTTCACGCTGGGTGTTCTAGACAAGCTAGAGATGATGAATAGTGTGCAGGAGGGTTGCGTAAGTTCTATGCAAACACTATGGAATTTTATATAAAGGCTTGAGCATCTGTGGATTTCAGGCTCCTAGGGGGTCTTGGATCCAATCTACCATGAATACCAAAGACCCGGAAAACAGTAAGCACATTGGAAGTAACACTGTTGGTGAGGTTGTCAATAGTTCCCTATAAATGCCTCAAAAGAATTTTCAGGAACTATTAAGAAGATCCTGGGGTGGGCTGGAGAGATGGCTCAGTAATTAAGAGCACTGGCTGCTCTTCCAGAGGTCCTGAGTTCAATTCCCAGCAACCACATGGAGGCTCTCAACCATCTATAATGAGATCTGGAGCCCTCTTCTGGCCTGCAGGTGTACGTGCAGAGCACTGATACATAAAATATAAATAAATAATTTTTTTAAAAAAGAATAAGTTCCTGGGGGCTGCAGTGTGGATGGTTGCCACCCTCATGACATCATAGGGGTTATCAGCAGCGGTGCAGTGGCACCGTAATTAATTAATAAGCAACAAGAGGGAAAGTTTCAATAAAAGATTATTGAACAACAAAAAAAAATCCTCTTGAATCCCAGCCAGAAAGGAATCTGTGCTAACTCAAGGAGCGGCTACTAGATACTCCAGCTTCCCAGTCAGCACTGGGGAGTCACGAGAGAGCTGAGGAGAAACCAGCCTTTGCCAAGCCACTGCTCAGCTTGGCTCTTTTAACAGGTGAGACCATTCGCAATCAGGCAACCAATGGGAAAGACTGGTGAACCTTGATGCCAGGCAGCTCAGATCTCGATGCTTTGGACTGCTGCCGAGCAGATGGTGTGAGCATCGTAAAATGTTAGACAGTTTCTGAAGGACAGACTTAGAATGTGCCCCTGAGAGTGGAACATGTATGTAGCCCCCTATTGTTGGTGACATAGAAAGTTTGCTGGCCCAGTGTTAAACAGAGCATGGTGTAGCTACAACCCAAGGAGACACTGTGCATCTACAACCCAAGGAGACATGTGTGTCTGTAGGCCAAGAGACATGGTTTGTCTACAAGCCAAGGAGGCAGGTATAACTACAAGCAAGTGAGCATCAAGAACCACTGGCAGCCCTCAGCTAAGGGAGGGGCATATGCTAACCTCTGCTAGGTGGCTCCAATAGCAACCAACCTCATCAGCATCTGACTCCAATGTCTACTGTCCAGAACTGTGAGAAAATACATTTTTTCTTATCTTAAGTCATTTGAAATATGTCAGTCTGTTGGTTGGAGCCTTGAGCAATGAACAGAATAAGAGATTTGCACTGGATTACACACACACACACACACACATATACATATATATATATATATACATTACATATATATGTGTGTAATTTGATCTAGAATCTGTATATCCTGATATCCTGGGATGACAATTTTATTCTCAGGGAGCCACATGCATTCATTACTCTTTTTATTACTGTGACCAAACTCCTAACAAGAAGTAACGTGTTGGGAACTGTGGCCCTCCGGACCCTGAATTTCCTGTAAACAACTTGTTTTCCTGTGTTTGCAGCTGCTCTGAGGACAAGACCCTGATGGCAGGGGAGTGGTTTCTGGTGGCTTACAGCTGAAGGATCCTGAGACCTAGGGCATGGCCATCGGTCAGAGAAGGCACTATATAAGCTGCCCTGGAACACAATAAAATTGGCATTCTTGGGGAATTCAAGAATGACCCGTGTCTTTTTTTTTTTTAATGATTTACTTAACTTTATTTTATGTGCATTTGTGTGAAGGTGTCAGATCGCATGGAACTGTATTTTCAGACAGTCGTGAGCTGCCATGTGGGTGCTGGGAATTGAACCCAGGTCCTCTGGAAGAGCAGTCAGTGCTCGTAACCACTGAGCCATCTCTCCAACCCAATGACCTGTGTCTTTCTTTATCCATCTCTCTATGTGTATTTCAATCTCCAGGCCCTTGTCCAGTTTGCCTCCAGTCCCATAGAGGAGGCGGTATGCAACAGGCGGAGTACCATAGTACATGTAGTACAGATGTTACAGGACCGTAACAGAAGGCAGGAAGGATTGATTTTGGTTCACGGCTTGATACAGTCCCTCAGGGTGGGGAAGTTCTATGTGCATAAGTGGCTCACAGCTGTGACAGAAGGAACAGGAAGCTGCTTGCTCATATCTCTGTGGACCCAGAAAAAGAGAAAGCAGCCACCCATCCTACTTCCTCCCTTTCAGTCTACACCCCGAGCCACACTTTGGACTAGAACAGCACATTCAGGATGAACCCTCCCGGAACCACTAGCCACACCCTCACGGGCACTCAGAGGTATGTCTCCTAGGAGATTCTAAGTGCAGTCAAGGTGACGGTGAAGATTAACTATCACTTCAGGCAATGTCTGTTTGTTGAAATGCTCTAACATCCCATGGAAACCAATGTGCAGCAGGTCCTCCTGACTCTGCCTGCAGGTCGTCCTTCCTACCTATCCAGGGTCTCTCTCTCTCTCCCCCCTCCATGTGTGTGTGTGTGTGTGTGTGTGTGCGCGCGCGTCTGCTGTGTCTCTCTGTCTCTCTTTGTCTCTCTTTGTCTCTCCCTGTCTCTCCCTCACTCTCTCTGTCTCTTTCTCTAAATAATACTTTGATCATCCTGCCTTGGTCTGGCCTCTGTGGCTGCTGCTGGTCTCCGGCTCCAATGAGCAGCTCCTGTGCCAACAGCAGCCACCTGGCATTCCTGAACTGCTTGCCCCCACATCTGGAGGGGAGATACTAGCAACTCCATCAAAAGGCTTTAAAAAAGAGCTGACACATCTTTTCCAGATGGGGAAGTTCCCTTGGGCAAAGACACTCTGATCTCCTGCCCTGCCTCTGTGTCAAACCAGGAGAGAGGCTCTGAGGGCCAATCCTAACTTCCCCAGCACCACCCCATGTCAGCTCTGCTCACCCTAGCCCAGACTGACTGGTTCTTCTGGTTTCTCAAAAAGCATCTTCCTCATGTCTCTCCAAGAATGAGTGTCTCAAAATATCTTTTTATCAGCAGCAATGACTGTCAGTGTTTCCTTTCCTTTGGTCAGCTCTGGCTAGCCAGCTTAGCGTTAGCAAGGAAAATGAGAGTAACTGATGAGCCTCCTAAAGCAAGACAACTCGTTAAACGTGGGCCTTGACTACACCTTTGAAAGGCTAATTTCATAGGAGCTGCACACCTGCCTTTGTTTTATGATGTTTATCACTTACCTGTCAAAAATTGACAAATTTTTTACTTTGATTTACAACATGTTTTATTTCATTTGTAGTACTGGGGCTAGAACCCAGGGTTTCATAGATGCTGAGCAAGGACTGGGCCTCTGAGATAGGTCACCAGCTCAGATAAAAATATAGATATAGATATAGATATGGATATATAGATAGATAGATATCTATGTATCTATATAGATATAAAAATGCCTTGCTGTGTAACTCAGGTTATCCTCAAACTTGCTCTGTAGCCTTGGCTGACCTCAGACTCATGGCCTCTTCCCTTATCTTCTAGCCCTTATGGGACTGCAGACGTATGACATGTTGATTGGTTGGTTTTGTTGATTTGCTTGTGGACAGCCCATGTAACACTAGGCTAGACAGATAATGTACCCAAAGCTGTGATGTCATTATAAACTTAGAGAAGTTAAAGTTACTAAGAATAGCTGCACCATCGACACTTTGAAAGAGAACTCTGTCATGAGCCATTAGCTCTTTCTTAGATGGCCCAAACTAATATTAAGCCCTAGTGATAAAAACAAATTTTAGGCTTTAAAGCCCTCGCTTAGAAAATTCTTAAATACTTATAAGAGCTCAAACCCGTTTCCATGTGCTGAAATCTATTCCTCCTCATGGCCAAAGGTCAGACGTGGCTGTGAGGCAGTAAGGCACTGGGAGCCCCTGAGCTTCAGGACCTGTCAGACCCCGGGGCTGCAGAGACAGGAGACTGAAGCTGGTGGGGGCGGGGGGAGATTAAATGATTTGCTCAGGATCACACAGCTGGGGAGTGACAACCAGGACCAAATGCTGGGCTCTCAGTGCTAATCCACTGTAACCTATTGACCTCACACAATCCAAGTTCCAAATGGCCTTCCTGACCCGGCAGTGGGCAGACACATGGGCAGAGCGGAGCATTCACAGTATGGAAAGCGGACCCCGCCCACTCCTGTCTCCAGGCCTACTGAGGCAGCTGTGGGGAGACTATTTGACTTTCTGCTATCATGTCAAGACCCAGCAATTATCTTCTGGCTACTGTCTTCCCCTTCCTGTCCTGTCTTCTCCTCCACCACCCCACCACCTCTGTTCCCAGGTTTCCCCCCTCCATTATTCTTAGTTAAGCTGACTGACCAAGATGAAGACTTGGTGTGTGGTCCTGCAGGTCCTGAAATCACCACTTTTGTTGACTCTTAAGCGGTTAGAATGTTCAAACTTCATACTGTGACAGTAGTTTGACTGTGTTTTATTTTGTTTTGTTGTTGCTGGTGGTGGTGGTGGTGGTAATGGTAGTGGTGGTGGTTTTTTTTTTTTTATACTTACCCAGCTGAGACATAATGGTCACATCCTCTTCACCACAAGAATCAGGGACACACACACCCACACTGTAGTCTATGCCATCCTGGAAAACACAACAACACAATGCCCTTTAATGTTATTACTTGTAGTATACACACATGCTTGTGTGTGTGTGTGTGTGTGTGTGTGTGTGTGTGTGTGTTCGAGTGTGTATATGGAGATCAGATATTGACATTGATTGTCTTTCCATGTTCACTCTCAATTTATTTTTTGAGGTAGGGTTGAACCCGAAGCTCAGTTTCTGTTAGATTGACTAGATATGACTTCACAGGATCTGCCTGTCTCTGACAGGCATATCTCACACACACACACCACCCAGGAGCTGGGGTTAGACCTCACCCAGCTTTCACACGGGTCCTGGGGCATCTGTCTACCCAAGGGTCTTCAGGTCAGTGACGCAATCACTTTACACTTTGAGACCTCTCCCCCAAGCCCTTGTTTCATTTTCTGAGGCCGGGCCTCAAGGAATTCACAAAGTTCTTGATTTCCTAATCCTCCTGCCTCAGTCTCCTGAGTGCTGGGATTACAGTCATGAGCCACCACAAGCAAGACTGTTTCTCGGGAAGGCTGTCACGACCCTGGCATACAAAGGACAGTTGGGGAGAGGCACAGAAGGAAATCTGGTAAAAGAAAAAAAGGATTCTGAGTTCTCAAGACAGGGTCTTGCCAACACAGACATACCTAACAACATCAGGTGTTCCTAAATTAGGTTGAACACCCAGGTTCAATGTCACAGTTTAATAGATTCCCTCCTCCAGATTAAAGGGCAAAGGTTTCGGATAATTTACTCCAGTGTATTCATTCCTCCTTCATATAAAAACTGCTTCTCCTAGAATTGTCTAAACAGTTGTTAATGCACAGGTTCTGAGTAACACAGCACATATATAAAAAAAAATCCAACAATTTATTTCTAAAAAAAAATCAAGTAAATAACTAGAATGTCCATCTTAATAAAGACATGTCAAAACATAAATACAAATTTCTGAGCAAGTTCTTCAAAATATACGATGCATATGCTTGTGCAGGCCTGGCCTACTCTGACATCAAAACCATTCCTCTGAAAACGAGCCTTAAACAGTGATCCAGACCTTCGCGGGACAAATGAGGCTCAGGAACAACAATACCCCTCATCCCCCACTCCCACGGCCCCACCTCACTCCACCCCACCTCCCACCTACATGGCTAACCACTGAAGGGGCTGAGAGCCCTGGGAACGGAGTGTTCCCCTTTGCTGTCACTCCCAACCGTGGTTTCTAGCCAGGCAGCAATGAAATTTTATTGCCATTGTATGTGGCACATGTAAGGTCTATTTTGTATTTAATAAGAGGTCGCATGATGCCTAGGTTGCTATCTGAGCCGTCAAAGGATTAATATGCTTTCAAGGCAAGTCAAGCCAACAGGAATTAGTGGGCTATTTTTTAAAAAAATTCTTTGAAAGAACACTAAGTTGGGAAAGAGTGGGGATGGAAGGAGTTGGGGGGTAGGTGGGGCGAAATATGTTGTTTGAATATGTGAATGTATGAAATTCCCCAAAATAATAAAGACATTATATTATTTTTAAAAAGATAGAGTGAGCCCGAAAATGTTAGCCATCTGTGTTAGTGGGTATTCAAAGACTATATCTCATCGGCTTGGATCGCCTTAGCTTTGTATCTAAAGCTTCATTTCTGGGGCCAGAGCTTTGGGTACCTGGAGCCCAGACTCCAGGTTCTGCTCCAGAAAGCGATGCAGTCAGCGACTCCATGAGCCCAGCAGCTGGGTTCTGACCGCCTTGGTTTGATCCACACTCTTCCAAGCAATGGCTGATTCCTTGGCAGAAAGGCTGCAAAGTTGAAACTTGCAGGGGGGTGGGGGATTGGGAATGGTGGGAGCTTCGAAAGCCCAAATACAGCAGAGAGAACCCCCGCCCCCCCCCCCACACACACAGGACCCCAACAGAGTGGACTGAGATGGGCAGAGACCGACTAATAAGCCCGAAGACTGTGTGTGGAAAGTTGCTATTCAAATTGCTGGCCACTGTTGATCTTGGATCCTCCACTTCGAGGTCGGCCAGGAGGTCTTTTCCACCCAGTGTGCAGGGAGGTTATATCTGAACAAGCCTCACAGGTCACTCATTCCAAAGAGGCTGGGCGCATTACACCAACAATTTAATGTGTGTGCTTAAAACTCCAGCCTCTGGGAGGGAGAGCCTACAGCAGCGTTTCTCAACTGGAGGGTCGTGACCCGTCTCCCCAGGGTCGCACAGCAGATATTTACGTTACAATTTATAACCGTAGCAAAATGGCAGCTACGAAGAGGCAATGAAGATAATTGTATGGTTGGTTGGGGGAGGTCAGCACAACATGAGGAACTGTATTAAAGGGTTGCCGCATTAAGAAGGCTGAGAACCCCAGGCCTAGAGGATCAACATTTCGAAGTAGGGCTAGGTTCCAAGTTCCAGGTCGACCTTTTCTACATAGTGAGATCTTGGCTCAAAGAAGCAGAAGGTCACCACTTCTTGTGAGACGTCTTAGTTTCTTTCTGTGTTTTCAGTTAGGAAAAGCAAGTGATGGAGTCGTATTTTTGATCTGTGTTTTACATGTAGCTTACCCTTCGAGAGGAAACACTCAGGGCTCCTCCACGCACCTGCAGTATGTGAAGCTTGCAGTACTGGCCTCGGAAACTCCCCTCGGGGCTCCGGGAGGAAAGACACTCGCTGTAGGATCCCAGCCTGTCCACGTTGCCATTGAGAACGTTGCTTCCCAGCTTCCCCACCGAGTCATACACTGAGTTCCAAAGCAGAAGTTTACATAATTAATCTCCCTGTGCCACTAAGAAATGAATTATGAGGTCTTGAGTTCAAATCCCCAGAGCCCATGAGAAAAGCTCAGTACCAGCGACTCACTTGTAGCTGTAACTGCATGTGTGGGCGTCAGCAGAAGCCAGACCAGGGTTTCAGAGCCCCTGCAGCTGCAGTTACAGGCAGTGGTGAGAAATTCTGCTTCTCTGAAAGACCAGCAAGAGTTCTTAACCACTGAACCATCTCTCCAGCCCCTCCTTATTGCTCTGAATGTTCTTAACTTCAGCTCTGTCTGGACACACTGGGACAGATTTCTTTTCCCTGTCGTGTCCAGTGTTGTGTGAGCCTCTTCCCCTTTTGCTCTGGAGAAAACATGGCTCTTATTTGTCCAAATATTCTTTCCTTTTCTTTGTTATATTTCTGTTTCTGGTCCCTGTTATCAGTCCAGTGAAGCCATTTGAATTCCCGTCTCTTTGTTTTTCTTTCATTTTTTTTTTTAAACTTTCCAGAAGAAAGATCTATTCATCTTTTTCTGTTCTGTTCTGAGAAGGATATCAAATTGAGCTAGCTCACCAAATTTTCTTCACCGCTATCCATCTTAATATTTACTCTATGTATTATGTATCCACGACAGTATTTTTTACTGTCTTTAACATCTACCTTTAATGCATAGTTTTGTATTGCCAATATTCTTTCACCACTTTGGGCATGTTTATTTGCTTATTTTAATTCCTTGGCAGCCCATCGGCCCCAGTTCATGGGGCGCAGAGACTCGCTTCGTTCACGCGCGTCTTCTCTGTGTTTACTCCCCAGGGTTTTCCGTGCTGTGGTCCGTGGACAGCTCTTCCCTTTGTGAGGTACAATGAGGGATACGTGTGGCCAGGCCCCAGGTGGACCCTTCCCTCAGCATTTTAAGAACCGTGAAGACAAAAGATCGTAACTGAGCTCAGAGGTGGTAGCACCTGCCTTTAATCCCAGCACTCGGAAGGCAGAGGCAGGCAGATCTCTGTGAGTTCAAGGCCAGTCTCATCTACAGAGGGAGTTTCAGGACATCAAGGACTACACAGAGAGACCCTGTCTCTAAAAACAAACAAACAAAAAGATTGCAAGTGTCCTCGAAGGGCTGAAACACCAAGGACACGTTCATGGAGTCAGAGAGGTGACCCCACAGTTAAGACTCTGGGTTCCAGAGCATCCACCTTCCATTCCCTGCACACACACACGGCAGCTTGCACTTGTCTGTAACTCTAGCTCCAGGGCAGCTGTTACAGTTGAAGTCCTCTTCTGGCCTCCTCTTGCCCTGCATGCATGGGGTCCAGCGACATGCAGGCAAAACACACATACACAGAAAATAATTTTTTAAATTTTAAAAAAACTTCTGACAAGTGATCCCACCTCTAAAATATTAAGGAACCCTGCGCCCCTCCTTTCAGCCATCAGATTGTTGAGACCAGGGACTCCAAGAAGCTAGCCTCTTCCCAGGGTTCTCATGCTAGGAGGAGGAAGGGGCTGGAGCTGGGCGGCAGCCAGAGGGAGCTGTTATCCTGGAAAGAGATTTCACACAGCTGGTACTCGTTAGGCACCTTGCTGGAGAGACTGTAGCAGAGACAATGATGGCGAACGGGACCATTAGACCAAGACCCTGAGCTGGGCACCTTTCACCTTCTAGTTAAACCTAAACTTCGTATCAGGACCCTGAAGATGGGCTGTGGGGGCAGAGGGAGAGCTGGACCACTTTTTCTCTTCCCAGTGCAGCCACATTTCATACATCTGCTTTCCTTGCCTTTCACTATAATTTATCCGTTCCTTGAGATCAAGCTATGCCCCCATTCTAAGTTATTCCACATTGTGGAAAATGGCGTTTTCCCAGGCAGTGTCTTGCCCTGAGAGACTCCATTTTACAAGCAGCTTTTGACTTCATTTTGAAGATGGAGGATGATTGTACTCCTGGGTGGACAAGTGAACACATGCACACACAGAGATACATATGCTCATATGCACATACGGGTGTGCACACGCACACACACACACACACACACACACACACACACACACACACCACAGGACTTCAGGCACAGCCTGCAGAACCCAGGGGTTTCTCATAATGCTGACGTAAGTTTCTTAAATGCAGCTTGTCTACCTGTCTGCCTTCCTTCCTCCCTCGCTCCTTCCTTCCTTCCGACCCTTCCTCCCTCCCTACCTTCTCTTTAAACAAAACAAGGTTTCAATAAGGCCTTCCTGCAGGCTTTCTTCCCACTGAGATAAAGTCCCAGCCCCTTCTCTTTTTCTTTGTACTAGCTCCAGATTATTTTTTTAGTTATACTTTATTCATACATATTTTTGGGGGGAAATGGGGCATGAAGAGTTCAACAGAAGTCAAGGGCGATGCGTGGACAAGGATATTTCCCGGGTGATACTAATGTGCTCCTGGTGTGACTTCTCTGGCCACTAGGATTTCTGTTGGACTCCTGAGCAGGGCTTCAAGGGGCCCTGCATGTCCTGAGTTGCCCTCTGGTCTCACCCTCTCAGCCATAGCCAGAACATTCCCTCTGCTCCATTCTAACGATACACCAGACTAATTCTTGACCTTCCAGCTTGCGCTGTCTCTCCTCTCAGTCGGCTGGCAATAACTGAGTCATCCTTCAAGTCTGAGCTAGAGGACTATCTCTCCCAGGAAACAGTCCAGACTCTTGTTCAGTGTGTCACACCGGAAGGTGCGTCATGGTGTCCCATCTGTCTCCCAGGAGGGTAAGACTGTGCCCTGTGTTAGTCAGTGTGCATCTTAGAGGAAGAACTTTGTGTATGTTGGCTGAATAGGATTAAATTTTGACAAGGTTAGTAAAAATGCCCAAATCCAAAAAAAAATTTTCAGATTTTCCCTGAAACCCAAAATACTAGATGTATTTGTAACAAATAGACTAGAGTGGTTTTCAAAATGTTTCCCATTACAGGATCTCCCAAGCTCTGTACTCTGAAGTGTAGGGTCTGGAACTGTAAGAGTGGTAAGGAAGGAAACAGGATGGGGGACACTCTCTGCAAGTCACATGTCATGGAGTCCCCAGTTCTTCACTGATGCTTCCGTTCCTGCTTCCTCTCCTGATCGCCTTGGCGGTTTTCCAGTTAAGCTGCTTTGGTTTCCAAATTGCACTGCGTTCCTTTCCTACATGGGCAAACTACCCCTTTTCTGGCCACCACCCTAATGAGTTTCCATCAAGAACCTAAATGACACCAGGACATAGGCACGGTGCAGATCAAAATGCTGTATCACAGGGAGGGAAGAACAGGTCAGGACTAAGAGCACAACACTGCACATCACCGCACCAGTTCTGACTTTTCGTGCCCAAAGGATTAAAAGCAACATGTTCCAGTCCACTGTGCTACGTGGCAGATGTCCCTTCTGCAGTGGTAATGACAGGAGAGCATGAAAATGCAGTTTCCTGTTGTCTCGCTGCTCTGGGATCAAGCCCCGGGTTTGGTACAAGTGACGATGCACTCAACTACGGAGCTATTTTTAACAAGGTTTCTCTAAAGGCCTAGAGAAAGGAACTCATCCTCCTGCCTCCGTCCCCTAACTACTTGGGATTACAGACCCATGCCCTGTCCCCTGTGCGGGGATTGCAGTGTGCGTTTCCACGCTCACCTAGGATGCGGCTATCTTTTAAGAGAAAGCACGCTATCCTACCACAGTATGAAGTTTTGTTATTATTTCATGTAGAATTTTTGGTCGTTTGGGGAGGGCTGGAAATTGAACCCAAAGTCTTTCCTGAGCTGAATAAACATTCTGCCACCAAGCCACACCTTCAGTCCTGCATGGATGTTTGATAGACACAGAACCTAGAACTTTCTATGGGAGCTACTATATCATTATCCTCTTTCTAGCAGGCGATTTTCCTGGTTTCTGTAGTGTTGGTCCTGAGCAACAAAAGAAAAAGCTTTCCTAGCAGACACCTGAGTGGGCACTATCCACACACTGGGCAGGCAAATAGACATACATACAATAGACATACCGCCGATGGTAGAGTTCTTGCCTCTTGCCTAGCAGACGGAAGGCCCTAGCTTCAATCCCCAGTACCACACCATACACACACACACACATGCATGCACACATATGCACATGCATAAGCACACACACATGCAGGCAAACAGCACAACACCAAAACCGCCTATGCCGTGGTAGACTGCAACAGGTTTCCTCCCAAAGGATACCCACATCCTAGGTCAGGCTGGTGTCGCCCTGTGGAGTGTCTACAATGAAATGCCTCTTCTGACAAGGGTCCACTGCGGGGCTTGGTATCTAGGAAAGAGTTGAGGCACACAGACAAGGCAAAACAGTGGCCACAAGGAAATAAACGATGAAGCCAAAGAGACGACACAGTCAAGATGAGAAGCTGGGTATCTTGCCTGTTCTGTTGTGGGCTACGAGACTTGAAGCGGGGACCGGGGATGTGCGGGGCTAAGAAATTTCTTTAGCAAAAAAGTGCTGTGTTGGGAATGCTGTGGGGATAAGATGCTCAGAAGCCAGGTATGAAAAGCACTGCAGACTGCTTGGAAACTCCTGGCTACCCCTCTTTCCCACCACTGTGTCTGGAGAGCTGAAATGGAAGCAAAGTCAGAAGTCCTGGGGTGGACGTATGGCACAGCTCCCACCGAGGGCCTCCGCTGTGGACAGCATTAGACATGGGCAGGCATGGACTTTGAGAAATGGCTGCCAACGGTACCACTGTATCATAGGCCTGGGCCCCTCGCCAGAGATCTATGGGCTTCTGGTTTTCCGCTGCAGGCGATAAACACATGATTTAATTCTGCAGCGTGTGTTTGGGAGGTCAGAGCAGTCTGTCTCAGCGTCTGTCTTCTTGTTCTATAGCTGTCTCGACAGTCTCCATACCCAGGGGGGCTTCAAACTCAGAAATCCATTCTCTGCACCTGGAGACTGGAAGCCTGAAGCAGGGAAGGGGCAGCTCACACCAGGAGCTCTGGGGAGTCTGTCCCAGGCTGCTGGTGGTTGGCACCTCTGCGTCTGTGTCCAGATTCCCCCTTTTAAGGACAATGATCATGACATCAGGACCTGCTCTGTCCTCACTGTTGGACTGTTACATTATTTGCCTGTTTACAACCAAAATGCCATTTCCAAATAATGTCACAAAAATTAAAGGTCAAGGAGTAAGCAAGGGTATTTCTCTGTGTGCATGCATGTTCATGCGTACGGGAATGCATTGGATGTGGCAAAAGGCCAGAAGGACAGCCTCGGCTGTCATTCCTCAGACACTGTCCACCATGTTTGAGATAAGGGCTCTCATTAACCTGGAATGCAACAAACAGGCAGGACTAGTTGGACAGGAAGCCCCCCAAAAGGGACCTCTCTCTTGGCCTCCCCAGCACTGGGGTTATAAGCATGGACTACTAAACATAGGTCCTTCAAGGAAAGTGTTTTACCAACCAAGCTATCTCCCTGGACCATAAACATATTTCTGTGAAGACACAATTCAGCCTACATCTTTCGAGAAGACATATTATAATTTATACTGATATAAAGGGCATGTGGCACATGATGAGCCTGCAAGGGCTGCCATAACAAATGCCACATAACACCTTTGCCAGCAGGTGCCACACAGCACCTTCACCAGCAGGCATCCTTTTCCTCATAGTTCTGCAAATGGGTACATCAGGGATGGCAATGTGGGCAGAGCAGGTTTCTTCTGAGGCTGATCGCCTTGGTTCAGACGGGCCCAGATATACACTCCACAACTTCACGTCATCTTTCTTCCAAGCAGGCCTGTGTCCTAACCTGGCACTGGACTAGGGCTCTGTTTGCTTCATTTTTAGCTTAATTTCTCTTTAAAGACCCCCATCTCCACACGCAGTGACATTGTGATGTTCTGGGTAGGGCTTCAATATATGAATTTGGAGAAACACAATTCAATCTGCATCACCACGGCTACAAATCAAAATGAAATCCCTAACTCCTTAGTTTAAAATCCAAATGGAGACAACTGTCTCTCAGACTGCTTTCAATGAATTTCTTGTTACCTCTTGGAGCCAAGCCACATGGTTTCTGCTCACCGACAGGTGTAACCCAGCATAAATATTGGTGGTTATTTCATTTGCCTTAATAAGTACTGCGAAGTTGAAACAAAATGCATGGCAAAACTGCATGTATTTGTATGTGGCTTAATCAACTTGTGTGCTGAATTCAGTGACAGGCCAATCACTAGAGAGCAGTCACATTTTTTTTTTCTAGTTTGTTCAGTATTGAAAAATAAACACGTCCTGACTTGCGGCGGCTGCTCGGTTCCTTTCTAACATGCTGACTGCCTCCAATGTGACGTACCCGACTGTGGAGGTAGAAGGACAGGAGAGGCAGCGCCGCAGGGACTGCCACTCCACCAACACAGTCCAAGCCGATAGCTTCGCAATCACAGATAAGAGCAGGCTGGGCGTGTAGCCCAGTGGTGAGCACTCGCCTAGCGTATGTGAGGCTGCTAAAAAGAAAAAGAATATGCCCTTCACTCCACCCTTCCCGCTCAGAGTCTCTCTAAGTCACCTCCTCTTATTTCCTAGAATAGCCACGCATCGCCACCTAGATTTCAAGGGCCTTCTTGCCAGACCATCCCCTCGGGCCCTGACATGTTATCCAGCTCCACGCAACCCAAACCCATCACCATCTGTGTGTTTTAGATTGGAGAAGGTGCTTCAAAACATAGTTGTACAATAAAAGGCACAACAAATAACAGAAATATCTGTGTCTTCCTCACTCTGCTTGAAACAAATAACCATGACCCATTAGCTGAAATCTAGTGTTGGCCCCAGTTGTACCGCACCCACCACCACGGCCCTGCCACCCCAGACTACAGGTGGATGCTGCCATTCCCACACCTTCCTTAACATTTGCACCGCATACGTTTAGCACAGACAGCCTTAATTTCCTTAACTGGTTTAAATTTAAGCACTTTATTCCCTCTTGATGCCATTTCTCTGGCTGCATTGGTATTGATGGATGTACCTCCCATTCCTTTCTCATGGTTGTATTTTTGCTTTGGTCTTGTTTCTTTGGTGGTTGATTATTTCAGGCAGTGATCAAAGGTAAGGATCTGGTGATTTGAAGGCCTCTTCACAGAGGACTATCTTTCGTGGTATCAGAAGGCACTGTGCAAGCTTCCCAGTGAAGGACATAGCTGTCAGTCCTGTCCAGCTATGATGCCTGTGAACCGCAGTGACAGCGGCACGGCGTGAAAACCCTCAGCGTGCGGCAGTAGCATGAGCGCCTCTGCAGTAACCAACAGCTCTCTAACTGGGCTTCATACCTGTTCAACAAGCAGGAAATCATACCTAGTACAGGAAACCCGGCCCACTCCTCAGGGCCAGTGAGGTCATGGATCTTGGAGGCGAACCTACAACCGCCACTTTACCTAACCAACATAGTACATACTACATATTTGTCTTTATACCCATGGATAAGTGTAGTTTTCACCCCTCATCAAGGAACTTTTCCTTGCAATAGAAGGAAACCATTACCAAAAAAAAAAGGTAAAGTTGTGGAGGCCAAACCTAACAGATGCATTTAATCTACAAAACAAACCCCAAAGCTAAAGCTCAGGGGTCATTGTGGAACAGGGCAGGAAGATTGTAATAGCCAGAGGGTCAGGGTGTTTGCTATGAGATTGTGTCTTCTAGTAATGTCAGAAGCTATGGTCAGGGTGTCTCACCAGCAGGACTGCTTAAACAAGAGATGAACAAAGATGATACCAATATGATGTGAGAAGTTCTTCTGTATATGTGTTGCTTTTATTGGTTAATGAATAAAGAAACTGCTTTGAGCCTATAGTAGGGCAGAACAGAACTAGGTGGCGAAAACTAAACTGAATGCTGGGAGAAAGAATGTGAAGTCAGTGAGACACCACATAGCCCTGCCAGAGATAGACACCAGAGGGGACCTTGCCGGTAAGCCACAGCTACGTGGTGATACACAGATTAATAGAAATGGCTTAAATTAAGATGTAAGAGCTAGCCAGTAAGAAGTTAGAGCTAATAGGCCAAGCAGTGATTTAATTAATACAGTTTCTGTGTGGTTATTTCGAGTCTGGGCAGCAGGGAATGAACAAGCAGGCTCTTACAACACCAAGAGACACGCTAAAGTGCTCTGAACCTCACACAAAGAACTACAGGTAACTAAGGAATGTTGAGAGCAGGAGAAATAGTCTTCCCCAGGGAGAAGCACACCAGCTGGTTACCCAATGTCAAATGGTCAGCCCTCAAAACACACGGTGAGTAACATTACGCAGACTGAGAAGGTTGTTTTTAGGCAATTAGGAATATATATGTGGACAGGGCCAGGCGAAGGGCTTTGGAATCAGATGGCATGGGCTCAAACCCCAATTCTAAAACTTAATTCACACAAACCCTTTGCATCTCTATGACTCTATTTCCTCCTTCACCAACTAGAGAGTGGTAAGTCTCCCCTGCCATAAAGGGGATTTGAAGAGCCCCAAAGGGGCAAGCCCTCGACAAGGTTCTAAAGGGCACCCACTCCTCTCTCTTCACTCTTTTTATTTTTCCTTCCACATGTCCACCAGGAAAATCGTGATGAGAAAGGTCAATAACACATCTGCGCTCAAAAATCTCAGACAAATGTCAAAGCACCTGTGCCAAGTCACACCCACTGCAGACAGACACAGTTCTCCATTGCGGGAAACTGACAGACATCTACCCCTTTACATTTGTGTGCGTGGGGATGCGGGATATGTTCATGTGTATGCAGGCGGATGTGTGCACATAAAGATGGAGACCAAAGGTCAACCTTAGTGTTGTCCCTCAAGAGTCTTCCACCTTGATCTGGGGAGCAGGTCTCTCATGGGCCTAGCACTCACTGGGTAGACTGGCAACCCAGTGGACCTCCATCTGCCTCTCCAGCACGGGAATTACGAGTGGGGACCAGCACACCTAGCTTTCCTCTGTGGGTGCTGGGGATGGATCGAACTTTGGTCTCGCTGCATAGGAAGTAAAGTACCTTATAACTGAGTTGCCTCCCTAGGCTGAGAAACTCCTGGAAGGTGCCTGTAGACAGAGCCTGGGTGGCGCACAGGTAGAGACACTTGCGAGGCTCATGGTGCTCACGTGGCTCTGACTGTTGATGACTGTATCCTGCCATCTCAGCACCAGACATCTGGGCCTGCTGTCACACCTTCTGGAGTCCCGTGGCCAGTCGCCTGGCTCGGATGAAACATCCCCCATCACTATCACCGCGTATTGTTATAAAACACCATCAATTCCAAAACGGGACTTAAACAAAATAGCTATTGAATTAACTGGGTTTATACTTTGTCACCCTTTCATCGAATCTCGGGCTCTCTGACCCCAGGTAGAACAGAAATTTCTTCAAATGTTATGGCATTTTGAATTATCCTAATGTTCTATTTTATTTTCTATTATGATACAAGTGGTTTTAAGCACAGAACAAAGTGGCTGGGTATTCTAAGTGGAAATGGATATGTCAGCCTGTCTGGCTTTAAAAGGAGTTTTTACAGTTTTCTTGTTCATGATTGCCATCAGCAACAACAATGAATCTCATTCCTAGACAAGGTACCCTTGATTCCATCCTCTGTTCTGGCAGAAAGATATGCATATAATTTTGAGAAACACACAGAAACCAAACTGCAACTATTTGAAGGCCAGACAAAGAACATGAAAAGCGGTCTCACTGCTCACCTGAGCCTGTGCATTTTCCAACACACGCCTTCGAATCTGCTTCTATCAGCACAGAACAGATGAGCTGGTTTCACTAAATAAGAGAGCGACTCACTATCAGGAGCAGATCGAATGTCTCAGAGAGGAAATAAACCCAGGTATGCCGTGCAAAGTAAAATGCTATTGATTTCATTAGCAAAGCACATAATATTTAGGAGCAATTCTCTCCGTAAGAGAGCATCTCGAGCCTGGCTTTACAGCCTTCTGCAGTGGCAATTCCTCCCGTCTCTCAGGTTTGTCTTCTCTCTCCTGCTTGGTGCCTTTTAAATTCTCATGGGTTAGTTTAGCATGCTTCCAGCAAATTTGGCGTACTGTCCCGTGCTTGGCTATGGAGAGGGACAGGGAAACCTACTTACTTCTCAGAGCGTATTCCTTGGGCTCCAGTGAATTCAGATCAGAAAGGAATTCGTCAGTGTCTTGCATGCACTTGCGAGAAATATTTCTCACGGGAGAAACAAAGGGTAGCACAAAGTGCAGGCAAGCTAGCAAAGCGAGGGCCGTCATTTCTCAATCTGTCAGGACTGATCTTCTTTCTTAGACAAAGAGCCTAATATTTATGAGTCCTTGTCTGTAATGTGCTGGGGGGTAAATGTGATGCCCCTCACTCCTTAACAAGCCAAGAGACAAACCGCATCTCTTCAGCCACCTGCAAAGCGGACAGATAAACCATGGAAACCAGTTTATATACAATTTGTTATTGTCAGGGAGACTGTGCCGTGGAAGTGGCGCCGCTGGCCACCTGGCTTCCTTTAGTTATGCAGATTAACACGTCCAGCTCGCAGGAATAAGTCTTGGCTTCTCTCTGGATGGATGGCCTGATATATCTCTCTGGGTTTAGAAACAAAACATGTTGATGACGTGAAGTAGCAATATTTGGGTTTTGACCAAGAGGGATGATAAATCCCACCTGTAAAATGATTGGTTGGATGTCGAGCACAACCGGGCTTCTCTGCGGTCAGCAGGAAGGGTCGTACAACTCTTAATGGATTTACTGGACCCTAAAAGCAGTGTCAGTCTGGGGGTGACGTGAGTGCCCACAGGAAGGAGTTCTTGCTCCAGGCAGATCATACACAACCACACGCGAAGGTTTAGAACACACAGCCGGGAAAGGAAATGATGTCAGTCGCTGATTGTGATTGAAGAAAACAAAATGTGTTGATCACAAGGTAAATATCCTCATTCCAGAAGGCTGTCTTTAAATAGCAGCTGCTGCGTCCCCACTTGAAGTACGGCATGTCCGCACACCTTGCTTACATTGCCTGAGTACATCTGTGGGTGGCCAAGACTCGGTTCCACATCCAGCTAGTGTTTAGAGCATGTACCAGCAACCCAGGTCGTACGTCTGGCCTCAGAAAGATACACATACATGTACACATACATGCACACACAGTCTCCACTGTCCTTTTTTTGATTCCTTTGGACTCTTGGGTCACCCTATCTGGAGAATCCTTCTCACCAGCCTCCTCAGAAGCTGTATTCATCTATTCCTACTTATTCTTAAAAAGGGGGGGGCGGTTGCTGGAGAGATAGCTCAGCAGTTGGGAGCACTGACTGCTTTTCCTGAGAACCCAGGTTTAATTCCCAGTACCTACATGACGGTTCATAGTTGTCTGTAACTCTAGTTCCAGGGGACCCTCTCACAGGCATACATGCCAGCAAAACACCAATGCACATAAAATTAAAAGAAAATTAAAAGTATAGTGTTTATGACTGGACATGGTGGTCCATGTTTTTAATACCAACATTGGCAAAGGGGAGGCAGGTGGATCTGTGAGTTCAAGGTCAGCCTGATTACATAGTGAGACCCTGTCTGAAAATAATTAAAGGTGTGTGTGTGTGTGTGTGTGTGTGTTTAAGATGTGTGTATTCACAGTGTGAACACACGTGAGGTCAGCAGGCATCTTCGGTGGAGTCTGTTCTCTCCTTTCCACTTATATGGGTTCCAGGGCTCAGACACAAGTTGTCATGCTTCTGTGGCAAGCATGTCACCCCTCACAGCCCAGTATGTACTTATTCCATGACACTCTTGGCTTCTCTAGGAAACCCTCCTGGGCTCCCTCCCATGAGAACAGCCACTTCCTGCATGACCCACTGGCTTTGCACGTTCATTAATCCACAGGACAAGGCTTGCTTTTCAGCTCCCTCAGATGCCAGCTCAATTTCTTAAATTCTTTCTTGGCATGGCTCTGGGAATTGAACCTGGGGTTGCATACCTGTTGGGAAAGCGCTCTACTAGTGGACCCTCCTCTTACTTTTTATATTGAGACACGGTCTTACCAAGTTGCCCTGACTGGTCTTGAACTCACTCTATAGCCTAAGCAGTCCTTGAATTGATGTCCACCTTCCTCATTATCCCAAGTAACTGGGGCCACAAGTTTGTGGTCCAGGCCCATCAGAAGCTAGCCCAGTTTGTCATCTGTAAAAGTCATGTAACCACTGGCCTCCCATAGGTGCTTGTAATGAAGTTAAGAGTTCAGAACACACGAACATTTAAACTCTTCCGTCGAAGTACCATATTACAGCTAGTTTTCTGGTTTATTCTTGCTAACCACCTCCCTAGTTTTTACTTTGTTTTATTATTTGTTTGTTTGGTTGGTTGATTGGTTGGTTTTGTTTGATTTTTCAAGACAAAGTTTCTCTGTAAAACTATCCTGGAACTCTTTCTGTAGACTAGGCTGGCCTCGAACTCACAGACATCCACCTGCCTCTGTCTCCCACATGCTGGGATTAAAGGTATGTGCCACCACCACTCAGCTGTCTCGTTTTATTTTAAAGTATACAGAGGGCCAGGGTTATGGTAGACTGGTAGCCTTCTATGCAAGAATGATGTCCTAGACTCAGTGCCAAGGACTGTGCCCTACAGCAAAAGGTGAAGAGGGAACTAAAAACAATGACAACAACAAACAAAAAAAATGAAGCACAGCTAATTTAAATATTTATGAATGGTTAAAAAGAATGCCCCTGAACTATAGATTTATTCATGAAATAGTTGCTGGTATACACTCATCAAAAATCAGAATGATGGAGGCCAAGGCTATTGCTGAGTTGGGAGAGTGCTTACCTAGCTCTGGGCTGAATCCTCAGCATCGCATAAATCAGGCATGGTGGCACAGGCCTGGAATCCCAGCTTGGAGGTGACAAAGGTAGGTGGATCAGGAGTTCAAGGCCAGCCTAGTTACAGGAGACAGTCTCCACAAACAAACAACACCTTACTTTTGGATAATTAATGGTTTAAGGTCCTTCCAATGTTTCTCCCAACTCTTAAATAAAAGTTAAAATTATGACTGGTAGAGGTTTAGGGGACTCAGTCATTTCACAAGGATATTTTAGGCCTCTGATTTATGCAAGACATCGTACTGGGCACAAAAATAGGACGGGAAAATAAATATTGCCTTCCTTTCCTGCCGACAGGCCCTCATCATTTCCTGAAGCGGCAGTCGTCAGCTGACCCGTGTTCGGATGCCAAGGTCATTTTCTTCTAGAACTGGCTGTGCAAAATGAAGGGCCACGAGACCTCATCATCTGGGAACGGGTTGGGGAAACTGAGGATCTGTCTTTGCTGACAATAGCACATGACAGCGTGATGGAGAAAGTGTGCTGGTCTCTACTGCTCTGGGGTGGGTGCATGAGGCGAAATGGGACTTGGGATTAGGAAGAAAGCGGAGCGGAGCTGTGGAAAAGCTGAGCAGGCTCTTCTGGAATGTGAGAGACCGTTAGCAAATAGACAACTCGCATCGGGTAGGGGTGACGCTGCGGAGAAAAATAACACAGCCAAAGAGGGAGGTTGGTGTAGCAGGTATGTGGGCAGCTGACCGGTATACTTCATTCATTCATTCATTCATCTATCTATTCATTCATTCATTCATTCCTCAAAACAGGATCTTACCAAATGGCTCAGACTACCTCCGTATGCATGATCCTCTTGCCTCTCCTTCCCAAGGGCTGGGATTTCAGGAGAGCACCAGAACTGCCCTCTGGCTGGCTCACATTTTAGTCAGGGAAATAGGAAGAGCTTTTATAGCAGAGAAGACCGAACTGAACAGAAAGATAAGGAAAACTTTCCTGAAATAACTGTGGGAGAGCACAGCCTCGCAGAGGAGGGAGCATGGTGGCAAACTGGTTGGGTGGGAACGTGAGGGATGTATGTGAAGAAGAGGGGTGGTGGGAGGAAGCCCTGGGAGGTGAGGCCCTTCCAGTGACAGGATGTGGGGGAAGGAGATGGGGACCAGCTTCAGGTCCAGCTATCCTGAGAAGTCTCTTCTCAAATAGCCAGCATTGGTGTGTTGCTTGGTGGATGTCTTATTCAGAGGGCAACTGAGTTTACACTTCAGCATCCCACAGTGTGAGCATCCAAGATGGCTCCCAAGTTCCCTTTAAGAGTTTATTTTTACTTTAAAAACATGTGTGCTTGTGTCTGTGTGTGACTGTGCACATTGGAGCACAGATGCCCATGGGGACTAGGAGAGGGTGTCCGGCTCCCTGGAGCTGGTGTTTATGAGCCACCCAACATAAGGTGCTAGGGGGCAAACTCAAACCCTCTACAAAAACAAGCACCCTCAACCACTGAGCCATCTCTCCAGCCCTAAAGGGGACCGGGCTCTTTCCCTCTAACTACACAAGGGCAGCCACCACAGTCGCAGCCACCAGCATGGACACATGTGAAACGCCCCGCTTCTACAGCAGCGTCACAGCAGGGGAATGGGCGCCTGGTGAGGGGTCTCCTGGCCTCTATAGGAGGAGCCCACGTCTGTTTCCAGCCAAGATCCATACCGCAGCAGGCTCCCTAGTGCAGCTCGGCTCTGTTGGCCCTTACCAACCTCACATCGTTCCCTCCACCCAGTAGACCTGTGCCTGCCCTGCTCTCCGCTACACACGATGTTTTCAGAAATAACCAGTCTGATTAGGCCTCGCATGACATGAAGTCAGAGAATAGCTTGGACTGAACCAACAATTTCTGGAACTGAGAGGAATGTCTGTCATGGGGGACTCTAACTATGGTATTTTCCCACACAGTCTTGCAAACGAGGCGGTTGTTCTTGTGTTTAGAGACAGACGTGGCATGGCAGTGCACTGTACAACCTGCTGCAGATGCAGCAAGCAGAACAGCAGTTCCTTTAGGCAGTGAACTAGACGAGTGGTATGAACAGTGTCGCGTGGTGACTCGGGGCCAGCCTTGCGGACAGAATTTAGAAGCTGGTAAAGGATGTTTTTCTGGGAATCACTGTTCTGTTTCCTCAAGCAAAAATATCCACTTGGGAGAAGGAAGGGTATAGTTCCAGGACAAACCTGGTGAGCTGGTACTTTGGTTCATCTTCACCTTACCTGGAAAGACACAATACATGCTGACAAGAAAACAGGTAGCCTTCGACCACAGCCTCTGCCCTCTTCTGTGCCTTGGTTCTGACAATGGACATGGCCTGCTCCTGCCATGCCTACTGCTGAGGGGCCCTGTTCTATGGCTGTCTGTCCAAAACTGCTTAGACTTCTCATGCCTGATAATCGACCTGCACTTGGCTAGCCCCTCAAGGCTTCAACATCCCTTGTTCCACTGCAGGGCTTTGTGGAGCCCCTTTCTGAATTCTCTTTTAAACCTTTCAAGGATGGGAGGGGAGGCTCAGTGGTTCGGAAGAGCATATTCCACTTCTGCAGATGACCTAGGTTTGATTCTCAGCACCCATGTCAGGTGGCTTACAACCACATAGGACTCCAGCTCCGGGGGATTTTACGTCTCCTGGTTCCACTGGCAATGCCCTCGTGCACAAACCCATGCAACTATTTTAATTAACTTTAAAGTTAAAATAAGGTTTTAAAACATTAACGTTAAGCCTTCTCTAGAATGCTGTGTTCTGCTGGGAAACTCATAATTTACTAAAACAAGATCTATGTTGGACACCCCCGATCTGCCCTTCCTAAGAAGACAGAGAACATAAGGGAGCAGATGCCCAGGAAGAAAAAAAAGGGGGGGAGCTGGCTATAAAAATTTCATCACTTAAAATATTGAGGGGCCTTGGTTTTGTTTGAGATGGTCTCACTCTGTGCAGCATAGACTGACTTTGAAATCATTACATAGCCCAGATCACCCTAAAAACAAACAGCTTTCTTCTTTCCTTGACCTTCCAAGGTCTGGGCTTGCAGGTGTGATGTTTAGAGTGCATACTCATATAGTCACCAGAACCCATTAGGACTGCAGAGAGGGTTAAAGTGCACGTCAAAAGAGAAGGTTCAGGGAAGGCTGACAGTAACCACATTTCAATTTAACCTCATGTCCAAGTCCCATGGACCAAGTCCCACATATTTAGAATGAGTGTTTTGGGGGCGGTGATAGTTCTTTGGGGCGAGAAGTTCTTACAACAGCAGCGATGCATGCATGGCTCTCCTTTTCCCTCTCACACCTGCTCTTACTGTGCCCCACGGGCTTAATTTTCATTTTCATGTGGCCAATTTGATTTCCTTTTCCAATTTTAACTGAGCATTTCAAGACTTCTAGTACTATCTTTATACACTGTGGTCAGGAAAGACACTTGACATTTTCAGTCCTTCCAAGCTTGCGCAGACTTGTTTTGTAGCAAACATAGTAACTGTCCTGAAGACTGTCTCCTGAGTATTTGAAAGGATGTGTATCCTGCTGGTGCTGGATGGAATGTACGGTGGATGTCTTTTTTTAGGTCTGTTTGGTCCAAAGTGTAACAAAAGCCCAATGCTTCCCTAATTGGTTGCTCTGGGAATGGTCCTTGTTGACCATGAGGCGTTAAAGTTCCCTGTTATTTTGATAATAAAGAATCTTTCCCTCCAAATCTATTACCATTTCATTAATATATGTAGTAGCTCAGTGCTGGGGTACGTTTGCATTTATAATTGGTACAATCTGTTGATGAACTGAATTTATTATCATAGGATGTCTTTGGTCTCTTTAATTTTTTGACTTTGTCTATTTTGCCTTAAGCATCCCTACCCCTCTCATTTCTTCCGGATGAATACCCATCTCTTCCAGTCTGTGTGTACCTGTAAAGGGGACTCTCCTGTAGGCAGCATACAGGCGAGCTTCCGAAGAACGCCCCTCAGCTTGCTGCTTCATTGGAGGATATAATCAGCTTGCATACAAAGCGGCAGTAATAGTTAAGAACTTGAGGTTATGGTGGGTCATTTGTCTTCTGGCTTGGGAGTTCTATTTCAATATCTTCCTCTTACTGTTTTCCTTTGTGGTTTAGTGGTTTTCCACTGTGGTGGCTTTGAATCCCCATTCACGCTTTGTGCAGCTGCGGGCTATGTAACCACACCATTATACATATAACTGACTCAGTTAATAGTGTGAGATAACGGGGGGGTGGGGTGGAGCCCCAACCGGGGCGGGTTGGGGGGAGAAGTGGGGGTTATGGAGAGGCGGGTCGAAGGAGCCCCTTAAGGAAGGTCAAACTATGCTTGAAGAGGAGGTAAGGTTTTAGCAGAAGACCTGAGATTCAGAGCTCCCATCTGCAGCCTGCTCTGTATGCATCTCGGCATGAGAAACCCCACGCAGCTGACACACTGCGTTTTCAGACCCGGGTTAAATGCTCTATGGGTCTCATAGAGCTCCTCAGCACATTTTCTTTATTCCCCCCCCTCAAAGTGGGCACAGCATGAGTCTATTAATCTATTTTACGTTCATACTAGGTGCCCCAAGTTGTCAAGTAGAAATTTCAGTGTTGGTCGGACACTGAGATGGGGGGGTCACACAAGCCCGGAGACGCTGGTGAAATGCCGCCGCCAAAGCCATGGCAGGAGTGTACAGCTGTCCTCACACTGTGGGAGGAGGAAGCGATCTACTGAGAACGTGGTCATGTGGACTAAGCCTTCACCTTTCCTTTTCGCATTCTGTATCATTTTGCTGCGACATTCCTTGGGCATCACTATGGCTATTACTGGTAAAACCAAGATGCCCAACTAGAGACAAAACCCTGTCTTAAAAAACATCTCTAAAATTCATCTTTAATATTCAATCAAAGCCTCCAGGAGAAATATGGAAATGCCCTACGCTTGAGCTTTCGAATCAGGCTTCGTTTGTCTTGTCTCAGTGCACGAACCCCACTTCCGGCTTCAGGAAGTTGGCTCACGACGGGAAGTCTCTGCCCCGCTGTGCCCAGTCCTTAGACTGAGCTAGCGCCACGGCTCCAGCAATAACTCCTGTCATGGCCGTCATGGTGGCTTCAGGGCACATTGGGGAGATAGCTCTTCCTGCTTCTGGGGACCACACGACTTGTGCTGGTCAATGACACAGGGGACACTGCTTTTACTGTTACTTCCAGGTCAGGGCGTTTAATTACACTTTCCCCTTTCAGTTCCAGGGGAAATGGGGTCAGGCATGAGAGAGTCGCACCTCCTTCCGCCTACTCATTGTGGACACTGGAAATAAGAAAATGAAAAAAATATATCTTGGACAAGCCATTTACTTGCCCGATCTTCTCTCTCAAATGCCCACTCTAAGCACACAGTAACTAATGAGTAATGGATGAGACTGAGTCCCAGCATGTGGCTTCTGGGTCAGGTAACTGGTTTGCAGCTACCTGCAACTCCAGCTTCACAGACCTGAATTTTCTGCCCTCTGCGGCACCTCTGTGCGACTCACGTGTGCCACACTCACACTGACACACAAGCACCTAAGTATAAATAAAATTTCTAAAAAAAACCATTGTGCCCCAAACAAAAGTTTGACTATTGTACTTCGCACATAACTTTATTTGTTGCATAAATGAGTATTTGTCAATATGTACATAACCACAAAGAGCCAGTACTAGATTGAGAGCAAAATATTTGGGTTCTAATATGCAAAGCCACTTACCAGCTACGAGGACTCAGACGAAGAGCTGAGCCTGAACTCAGCTCCCTCAACCGTACTTGCCCGACTGTAGGCTGTCGGGACCTGCGTGGCTACCACGCAGGCCTATTGCAAGGTTCAAACGCAGGAGCACGTGAAAGTGCCAAGGAACGCAATTGGGAGCAACACAGATGCGACAAGGAACAGCAATGAAGCTTCAAGTCGAGCAGTATTTGCACACCCTTGGGTTGCACCGATGGAGTCAACAGAACGTGGCAGAGGAGCTAGCTGGCCACTGGCGAGAACGAGAAAGCCATTCTTCAGAGTGGAAAGAATTCGGCAATACTCGGTAGCCTGTCCCGGGACTGAGTCACTTCCCAAATTTCATGATGTCAGAGACCCACCAATAACTCTCTTGAAGAAGCTCAAGGGCCAGATGTTCCTCGTTTATTTACATGTGAAATGGGTTGAATACAGTCACAATGGATGTAGCGAGCACACCCAACAGCAGCAAGACCTTCCAAGGAACTGAACGTTGACTACAGTCTAGCATGCAAGTATCTATATACACAAATGAATTTCTTGGCCTAGGAAAACAAAACCAAAAAGTACAAAACCTATCTGAAGATAAATACAAGATATAAAATGCAACGGAAAACACAAAACAATAACCAAAATATACAGCTTTCCCAGAGAACTGTCCAGGGAAGTGACAGGAGGGCACCTCCACGGTGCTCCAGTCAGGCGGCCGGGAGAGGGTGCAGAAACTCTAGAAGCCTGGTGGCTCAGGGCTTCGTCTGTGGCCAATTGCAGAGGACAGGCGGCTGCATTGCTAGGTCGGCGGTAAAGTTGTGCATCCCAGCTCTAAGTACCAGGACACTTGGCAGTAGCACCCAGAACAGGAAACACCAACTGTGTAGACAGCAAAGGGTTAAGTCAACCATCCCTTTCTGATCCTGTCAAGAGCCAGAGAAGTACTTGATATCCTGGAACTACCAGTCTCTGCAGTAGTTGGCGAGTCACATGACAAAACTTGACTGGAGAGCTACAGGTCTAACTACGACCTTCAACTTAGACACTAGGCTGGCCTTTTCCTAGCCTGTCTCAGCATGCTCTGTGAGTCAGCCTCGCAAGTTCACCCAGAAAAATCGCCAGCTGTTTTCTCCCCTCTCTGGATCCCCTCTTCCTCATTCCTCCAGGTGGATTAAGGATGCTTGCATTCCCTGCTGGACTCCTGGCCTCTTTTACTTACTCTGGAGGAAGCAGGGCTGCTTTGGATGCTGTGCGGGAGGGTTCAGGCCACGCCCTCACCTGGGTGCTGTTGTCCTAGGAGCCCTCAGTGGCTAGGAACAGGCACGCTGAGTGTGGTGCTAAGACACTTAAGAGTGGCCAGTGTTGTGAGACCCACAATCACCTATAATTTATGTGGTGAGTTCTAAAAATTAAAAACACTAAAAAAGGCATGTTAGCCTGTAATTACTGAACTCATTCAAATTTGTAACATACAAAATGGTTGGTTTGAATTCAGGAACTGCCCCTGTTACTAAGAACTCTGCTTTAAAGAAACGTTACAAAAAAGGAAAACTCTAACCCAAAACAAACCAAAATAAAAAAACAATCTCAAAACATTTTCCACCAAATACTGATACAAACATGTAACAAAGAGTATAAAAAGTTATTTAAATATATACAAATTCTTTAAAACTCAAATACTGCCTTAATACTTATGGGGAGGGATACATCTGAGGAGGTGAGGGACGGGACATATTGCGACAGCCCAGACAGTACTGTTAACTCTGTTTTACTGCAAACTTTCGGTAACAAAAAAGTCTTGTTTCCAATTCCTATGTGATGGGGCTTCTCTTGTGGAAGACCTGTGGCTATTTCTCAGCTGAACTCATTCTTTTGGACTTGATGAAGGCCATGCCATGTGTCCGCATGTGTGTGTTTAAGGCAGCTTCCGTTTCAAAAGTCTTGGCGCACACTTTGCACTTCCTGTCTGACGCTGCGCCCTCGGCGGCCTCGTCCTCGGGGCCGGGCTTATTCTCTTGCAGGCTGTCCTCCCCAGCCCCGTTCTGCTTGGACGCGGGCTGAGGCTCCTTCAGCTTGTGGACAATGAAGAGGTGCCTGGACAGGGAGCCGTGGGACGTGTAGCAGAGGCCACACTCGCGGCACTGGTAGGAGGAGCCGTCTGACTTGTGCTGAGGGATGTGTTCGTGGAACTGCAGAAGGTTCTCCGTGGTGAAGCCACACACGGCACACTTGTGAACCTTAAAGACGTTGATTTTCAGCTTTTTCAGAGGCTGCGTGATGGCTCCTCTGGGAGGCCTGAACTCTAAAACCGGTTCTTCCGATTTCCGCTTGGGACTGGGAGCCTTTGTTGGGGGGAAGGAAGAAAAAAAAATGATACGACTGAAGGTGGTGGGCTCTGTGCCTGGTAAGCAATGCCGAGGCAGCTAGGAAAGCAGACACTGGATGCAGGGGGACTGGGGCCTTATCGATGTGACTCCACCCTGCAGCTTACCCTCCCGCCCCATCCCCAGCAGGAAGCACTCTGTGCTTCCAGAGTCACTGTACACAGCAGTGAATGAGGAGCTCATGATCTTGGGCTATAGGGAAGCAGTACCCCAGGCCTTCCACACCTTGGAGGACAAAGCAAAGGCATGGCAAGGGCTCCTGGGAGAAAACCTTGGCAGGGGTCAAGTGATGACAGGCACAGTCATGAAGGGCCATGGTGACAGGTGACATGTGGATGGGGGGGTGTCTGATTCAGACACTAGATGCTGAGTGCTAAAGCCCCAGGCGGGAGCAAGGCCTGTGCGCTCACAGGACACAGAGTGGACAGAAATAGGAAGTTCAGAAGACTAGGCCCGGGGACACAGAGTAAAGCACCTCACGAGAGAACATGGGCACACGCCTTCATTATGCCTAGAGGGGATTACTACAAGACTCCGTGGACCCAGTACCTGCTCCTGCCCCTTGTAATTGTCCTCCTGGTCCTCCTTGTCACACCATGTCCTCTCTGGAGCTGCCTTTTCCTTCCCCCTAGCTTTCTAAATCCCAAGGGATTCCACTTCCTCTGTACCCTCTGTACTCAGGCATGGCTCTGAAGGCCTACACCTGCAGCTACCTCTGCATACACTTAACTTCCTGTGGGGAAGATGGCCCAGTGCCACACCTGCTTAACTCTGGATGAGGGGCATACTCAAGGACTAAGCGCTAATGCATGTCTTGAGAAACCGCTTTAGCCCAAGTACGTTCTAGACTTCTCCTGGCACCAAAGCCAGCAGTGACTGCTACATGGTGCTTTCTGTAACTCCAACTAGCAGAACACTCGGTACCTCGTGCACAGGCCCCTGCCAGCTGACTGAGGCTCATCACCTACACAGAGAAGACTAAGGCGAGGTCGAGGAATCTGATCTTTTTCCATTCCAAAGAGATTAGAGTCGCTTTGAACAGCTGCCACAGCCAGTGAAAAGCATCTGACAATTCCCTAAGTCAAAGTATAATCTTATGAATTCTATGACGAGCTCCTGTGTGTTATTTCTGCAAGGACACAGAAAAAAACTTAGAAAAGGTTACATTTCAGGAGCCGCTGGGAGCTGGGATGCTGACGTAGTCTGAGAGAATGAACAGGGAACCCACATTAGCACCACCACAGCGAAGACCAGCTGAGATGTCTGACCTTGGCGTCTTCCTTTATCTCGGTTTCGGTTTCCTCCTCGTTGGAACCTTCAGTCAGTTCTTTCACGTCGGGGTCCTTGATGCCGTGCATCAGCTGTATGTGCTTCTCCAGCATCAGCCGCTTGGTGAACGTCCGCCGGGAGTCCGGGCAGTGTCTGTGAGCACAAGATTGAGAGGGGAACCATGGCTGCCAAGGGGTGCGCACTGCAGAGGGACCTGGCCACCAGCAGGGGCGGGGAGCCCAGAAGGGCAAGCTAACACTGGGCCCCCAAAGAGAACCAGCAGTGCTGCTTTGACTCCCACTCCCTATTGTGAAGAGGTCCTGCCCTGGGGGGTTGTGAAAGCGGCTGACTAAAAACCATTTCTGTGTATGTGTGGATGTCACATGTGTATGTGCGGATGTCACGTGTGTATGTGTAGATGTCACGTGTGTATGTGTGGATGTCACATGTGTATGTGCGGATGTCACGTGTGTATGTGTAGATGTCACGTGTGTATGTGTGGATGTCACATGTGTATGTGTGGATGTCACATGTGTATGTGCGGATGTCACATGTGTATGTGCGGATGTCACGTGTGTATGTGTAGATGTCACGTGTGTATGTGTGGATGTCACGTGTGTATGTGTGGATGTCACATGTGTATGTGTGGATGTCACATGTGTATGTGTAGATGTCACATGCAGACAGGAAGAGCCTGGTGCTTGAGTTGTTAGAGGGGGTTGTGGAAGAGCAGCGAGAACTCTTACCTGCTGAGCCACCTCTCCACCTCTGCTGTGCCCTCATAGGAACAGCCTACTTTGGTTCAGGCATGTATTTCAGCAATTATTTAATTTGTAATTCTAGATGGCCTCAATCTTAAAAAACTGGAGAATATTAAAATTTCTAAGTTTTCTTACAGTGACTCAGAGCAGCCCTTAGAATTTACATAAGAGCTGCCCCAGGCTGCAGGAGGCTCCTTCTGAACCCCTGTTAGCCTAAACTAATTTACCCATCATTCCTCAAAGCACAAATGCAACTTACATTTGTACCTGGAAATCCTTATTCATTCCGGAGATTAAAAGGCAGAAAGCAGGCTATCCACTGGAGGTAGGTAAATTATTTAAATTTTGTGCACTACAAAGATGATCTCCTGGAAAGGTTTAATTTACTACTTTTCTAAGAAAACAGTCCAAAGCCAGGCGGTGGTGGCGCACGCACGCCTTTAAGCCCAGCACTCGGGAGGCAGACTGGGCAGATCTCCGTGAGTTCAAGGCCAGTCTAGTATACAGTGAGTTCCAGGACAGGCTCCAAAGCTTTACAGAGAAACCCTGTCTTGAAAAACAAAGAAAAACAAAACAACAACAAAAAAGTGTGTGTGTGTGTGTTGTCTGTGCATGCCACAGCACCTGTGTGGGGCCGGGGACAACCCTGTTAAGTCAGGGGTCCCCCTTTCACTTAAGGGGGCTGTCAGGCTGATGAAGCACTGACTCACTGGGGCATCTAACTGGTTCTCTCATAAGGTTTCTGCTTAATAGTAAATTAGCTGGGGAAAGCACTTTTCATTTTACTGCCTTTCAGTAAAAGGGGAAAACATTAAAAAAAGACCAGACAAACAGCAAGGGCAGCGGCTGTCATGGAGGGCCACGCCAGGCTTTTCCATCTTCTCGGCCCAGGACACCGTGTGCCTGAGCTCTCACTGTGAACACACAGACTTCACAGGGTGTTGTCTCCTCGTCCATTCCCCCCCCCACTCTGATCTCCTCCTTAGGAAATGTTCCCTGAGTACCTCAGGCACAGAAAGTTCCCATTAGTCTGAAGGCCAACCCATGCGTGTCCTCACCACGAGGTCCATGGGGCCTGACTCTGACCACAACCAACCACATTCCACACTGGCTCTGTGGTCTCTCTGTTTCTCTCTTTTAATTAGATTTGTTCATTTTATTTTCTATGTGTGAGTTTTGCCTACATATATGTATGTACACCACATGTGTGCTTGTTGACTGAGGAATTCATAAGAGGGTACTGGATTCCTTGGAACTGGAGTTATATTGGTTGTAAACGACCAGGCAGGTGCCAGGAATCAAACTCAAGCCTTCTGCAGGAACAAGTGCTCTTAGGTGCTGAGCCATCTCTCCGGCCCCTCTGTGGTCTCTTGTGGGCAGAGTTTTAACCTGTCTACACACTCTGCACATGTGGGTTGAGTGGGTGATACAGATTTCCCACTAATGATAACCACCGCCGGCTCATCTCATACCAAGAGGCAATTCAGGACTGATTATTGGTGGATGAGTTTACACTGGTCCCTCAGTCCCTCACATTTGTTGGATCTCAGCCAACAGTCAAAGCGTCTCTAACTGGTTGCAGCCAGATGGCTCATGGCCTGGGCTAGAGCTAAGTGTATAAATGGGCCCCCTTCTTAGCCTTCACTGAATCGGAGTAAATCATTCCTAAATCTACACGGTCCACTCACTGTATAAAAGGTGTCTCATCCACTGAGTTCCTGGCAAGCCCACTGCACTCTAAAACAAACACTTCCCACTTAGTAACAGAACACAGTGCAAGTGTGTGTAAAGAAATGCTGCTCATTTGACAGGGGGCGTTGGAAACAAATGCCCTGAAGCAGGATACGGGTAATATGTACACAGCCTAGCCACCAGAGCAGAGGAACAATCAAAAGGAAATGGGAAAACCCGAGAAGCTCTGTGGCCGCCTTCCCTTCTCTGTGTGTCCATAGCAGACGTGAGACTTACGAGCAGGCATACACTTTCCTGATGCCTTTGTGCTTGATGCGATTGTGGCGGCACAGGCTGTGGGAGGAGCTGAAGGACTTGTCACACTGGCGGCAAGGGTGCTTCTTCATTTGCTGTGCAGGAGAGAAGAAAGCGCCCCTTAAGACCGTGGAGGCAAAATCACCTGATGTACTTCAGCTGGCCTTTTGCAGCACTGGTGTTAATTAATTGTTTTGCCACTGACCCACAGCAGCCCTAAACCAGCGTAAAAACTAACAAAACTCTAAAGTTCTTTGAAAATATATAATTACAGAGCTGGAGAGATGGCGCAGTGGTTAAGGACCACTGAGTGGTTAAAAGGACCAGGGTTCAATTCCCAGCACCCACAGGGCAGCTCATAGCTGTCAGTAACTGCTGTCCCAGGGGATCTGATGGCCTCTTCCAGCCTCTCTAGGCACTGCATGCACATGGTACACGGACACACGTGTATTCAGGCAAAACATTCATACACATTTTTTAAAAAAAGCAATTACAGTGGGCTACTAGGTCATCCAGGAAGCAGCTCATTCTAGGAGGGCAGAATCTTTCACCCCCTAAATACTTACACTGTTTACCCAATCCAAATACCTAGGCATTTGTTATAGAAATATTATTTTCATGAAAGCTGCTGTTTTGAACAGTAGGTAGTATGTGCGGAACATCAGCCACTTAGTAACTACCAAGGAAAACCATCACTGGATTTGCTGTAACTGGGAAACTGCCTCTTTCAATGTGCCATGTTAAATCACTGGCTTTTGCTCATCAACGATTAAGTAACCACAAGACCCTTGTGAGATCCACGTGGTTACTTGGGAACACAGAACTTTGAAGTGTGCTTTCAGTGGGCTGCCTCTTAATGTGTATGAGAGAATGTTAAACTACTTTCTAAAAAAACTTTCTGAGACAGGGTTTCTCTGTTGCTTTGGAGCCTGTCCTGGAACTCACTCTGTAGACCTGACTGGCCTCCAACTCACAAAGATCCACCTGCCTCTGCCTCCCAGGTGCTGAGATTAAAGGTATGCACCACTACTGCCCGGCCATGATAGAAATACTTTAAAACTACTGGTAAAAAATACTTTTTTTTTTCATAGAAGTTTCTAGGCTGGAGACATAGCTCAGTGGTAAAATGCTTGTTTAGCATATGAGGCCTTAGTTCAATCCCAAGTACCACACACACACACACGCACACGCACACACGCACACACACACAGCTTCCCACTTTGGACAGGGAAACAGTTGTACTGGTCAGATGCCCCTCTGTGCAGGACCCCTGAAGCAAACTGGAAGTTTAGCTGAAAAGAAAGTCTTGGATCCCATGACAAGTATTAAGCGGTCCCAAACCAAACACTGCCATATCATAAAGGCTGCCATTCTCCAGAACAGAACCAGTCTGGTTCAGCCTTTACTAAGTCAGGCTGCGTAGAATCAGTTTTCACGTGAGAGACGTAACTATCGGCAGCACACACGATGAAGAAATGTCTTCATCTGATGTAACTGGTAACCCGTGAACTGGCTCTAGAGAACCACAGGAGGACTGCAACCCTGTGTCTCTGGGTCACAACTGTGTGGCCTCAAGCAGACACTCAGCTAACAACAGCCACGCCCTCAACTGTGAACTAAGGTCATAGCCGCGTCTTCCTTGCGAGGCACCGCGGGAACACCACCGCACCTAGGACTAAACACTGAGCAACTGAAGAGCCGCAATCCTCCTTTATTCCTCTGCTACATTAGCAGAGTCGCACGCCTGCGTCTCATCTGAAGACTGGGAAACAGGCTTGCTTTATTTATGAAATATCCATTTAGCACAGGCTGCTTCAGCCTCCCAAGTGCTACGGTTAAAAATGTTCACTACCATGCCTGGCTTTCTAAATAAAACAAAAAGGATTGACAAGTGCCCAGAAGAGTCTTGGACCCAGACAAAGGCGAGAGGGAGAATTCTCATCTCTACGTTAATAAAAGAATCGGTATTTTATGGGGAGAGAGAAAATAAAGTAATAAGTACGCTCTGCCTCTGAGACAAACTGCCATCTCTCGTGTGCTGGTCTGAAGAAGAATGGCCCACATGGGTCATTTGGAATATTTGTTTGAATACTTGGTCCCTAATTGGTGGACATGTCTGGTGAAGACTGGAAGGCACGGCCATCACTGGGGGTGAGCTCTGAGATTTCAGGTGCCATTCCGAGTGTCAGGATGTGAGTTCTCAGCTGAACCTGCCGTCTGCTGCCATGGATTCTAACCCTAAGCCCAATTAAATGCTTTGTCTTAAGTCGCCTGGGTCACGGCGTTTTGCCACAGCAACAGAAAAGGAACTAAGATGTCTCCTAAGGCCTTTTCCCCATAATTCTTGCTCTTTTGAGAGAAGTTCCTGCTATGTAGTCTAGGATGGCTTCAAATGCACAATTCTCCTGCCTCACTCCCTGAACTCTAGGATTACAGGTATGGACCACAGTAGTTTTTGATTACACAGAGCAAGCCATTAGTAACCCTACTCTACTTACACAGCCAAAGAACACGAGGCAACAAATGTCCACTTCAGATAAAGCTTTAAGCACAGAATCATCTGCAAATAGTTTTGTCCCAACAGTGGCATTTAAAGAGCCAAGACCTGATTCCCATTAATGTTGTACATATCCGACAAACTTGGAGCTAAGACACAAGACTGCTTTCTAAAAGTAGGACAGGTGTCTCAGTGACAGACTCAGACCACAGAGGTATACGTGACAGTACGGCACAGCAAGAGGGACTGGACTCTTTCTACGGCGATGGACTTAATGTTTTCTCAGTATATAAACAAAAAGGAAACTCTAGTAAAGAAATACCAGTGGGGGCGCCCTCAGGGGACAGTGGGTTAGAAGCAGCCCTGCTGAGTCCATCTTCACAGAGTAGCAACCTGTCAGGTTAGGAAAACACATAAAATGAAGGGCAGGGTCAGGGGTGGAGCTCAGCTCCCGATGCGTTCACTTGTCTGCACAAAGCCCTGGGTACATCCTCAGGCCACAGAAACCGGGTGTGGTGGCACCAGCCGATCTCTGCAGAAGGCCACTCCACTGCTTCCTGAAGGCTACTTTTGTAACAAGCATTCCACTGCCATGGAGTGACCAATGCTCCTCTCAGGATGAAATGAAAATGAGGCAAAGTCCATGCTGAGCCAATGTTCAGGAAGCCCTCTTGACAGCCACCAAGAAAGAGCAGAACACCAATTGACTAAAGGATGCCTAGAGTTCCCAGGCAACAGTGACATACACCGTCAATCAAAATGCTTTCCAAGAACCGCCAGGGAAGAAGCCCCTCATAAGGTAAGTTCTAAATGCTGAACAGGTCTACTTAGGGCTGGCCCAGTTATACGATAGGTCTCCCTTGTACACCCCTGCCCCAAGATTTTGTTACCAGAAGCATTCCAAGTGCCCCCAAAGGATGCAGACTGTTCGGACAGTACTAAAGTCTGTGTGGCGGTGCTCCTGGACACACAGTGAAACTCAACAAACCCTCCACAAGTGCAAAGTGAACTTAACAGCCCCACAAACCCAGTACAAAGCTGAAAACTTATAGCAAACCAGAGGCAGGGGTAGGGCAGGCTGTACATATCCTCCTGGGTTAAATTTACAAACAAAGCACCATAAGAAACAAACTGATAAAACAACAGTTCCAACACATGCTCCTCAAGGGTCTGTGTCTAAGTTAAGGAGCTCATGGCTCGTCTAGCTTTGCACTGAGAGAGTGTTACGGCCTTCCTATGGCTTGTCTGAACTGGCAGCACCCCACACAGCATTACTAAAACGAGGGTCAGCTAAACAGCACCGCGGTCTTCCCACGCACTGTCTGGCTTACGGAGGGCAGGCAGCAGCACGGAGGGCAGATTCAGTTCCTGGGTGGGACAGTACAAGATTTCATCACACTGCTTATGAGTTGTTCACGTCTAGAACTTTCGACCCATCGCTTTCACACTGCAGCTGGCCACAGGTAACGAGACACAGACGATGAGACCACAGATCGAACGACACGTGCTTTTATAATGAAACTCAAGACATGTAAAAGATCTAGGGTGTGGGGTGGGAACAAGACTCCGCTGGATCCCTTCACGTTCAGTTTGTGAACTATGTGAATTAGTATACATGTAAATCAAACCTTTTCTGATCTATTGCCTCAAAAAAAAAAGTAAGTTAGCTTTATTGAGGTAAAGTTTTACATGAGTTCATTTTATATTTGATATACTACTAAACATCATAGCTCACACCTCTAATCCCAGCATTTGGGAGGGAAAAGAGGGAGCTCAAGGCCAGCACGGACTATGTGAGACTCTCAAAAATAAAAGGATGTGGAGGCTGGAACAATGGTTCAGTAGTTAAGAGTGCATCAAATCAGGAACTCACAACTGCCTGGAACTCAGGTCCAGGGTACCTGAATCCTCTTCTGGCCTCAGTGGGCACGTGCATACACATGCATAAACTCAAATAAATATTAAAAAAACAGAAACAGCTGAGTTGATACAGAACAGGTATGTTACTCTCCACAGTCCCATGTGCCCTTTGTGGTTAGCGCTGTCCGGCACCCATGCCCTCTTTTCTAGACCTCTGGTTTGCTTTGTGTAGCTGCCATGAAGTGGGCCACGCCATGGCACAGCAGGCACCCAGCACAATACACGACTAACTCACCTGTGTGTCCCTTCTCACTTCAGAGAAATGTCCACTTAGAGCTATATTCTAGTCCACTGACCCCTTTACCAGTTGGTGGACATCAGCATTGGAGGAAACAATGAACAGAGCTATTCTAAATATTAGGTCCAAGGCAAACACTTCCAGCTAATACACAGAGTATTTACTTGCAGGTGTAGCTAAATCCTAATGTTTTGCGTTTCCTTAAAAGAATGCTTGGGTGTTTTTATCCTCCATAAGCTCTCTAGAAACAGAAGCTGCCGGTTACTCATCATCAGAAGTTTGTTTTTCAGAAATACTTGGGTCATATGAACTATGCCAGTAATCTGCATATATTTACTAGAAACACACCAGTAAGTCCTACAGGGCAACAACCGGGCTGAAGCGCTGGACACAGAGCAAGTACTGCTCAGTGTTCAGATGTCAGAAGTGTGAGCATGCCAGACGCAGATATAAGACTGCAAGAGCAAGGTGAGCTGAGAAGCAGCGAAGTAGGAGGGCTTAGACACAGGGACAGACAGATCCTCCATACCAGCTGGCGCTCACACCCATCCACCCTTCCAGTGTCAAGTACAACACCCATCCCCAAGATGGCACCCCCAGACTCTCTGGCCTGTGCTTACTGCTCTTGATTTTATTATATATGAAAGGACCAGGTGTGCAGGTGTACACCTTTAAGCTCTGAAGAGCATCAAGGTTCTGTGGTACTCCTGACAACATCCTCAGCTCACATCGACAACATCAATGGGTGCTGTGCCTCCATCTCCAGCCCACATCCCTGCTCTCCAATGCTGCCAGCGACTGGTAAAACACGGCTCAGTTTCCCTGGATGCTCAGGAAGGCTGATGCCCAGTCCTATACTCTGACTATCTGGGAACTACCCAATCAGATCCTTCATGCAGTTCTCTATGGACTAAGGGGAGGGAAGGAGGAAGATGACAGAACAGACTGGAAGGCCTGGGTTCCATGGTAAGGGCTAGGGATTGGCATGCATGTGACAAGTCACCAGGAGGTTTGGGGATGAGGGTCATGTGACTAACACATGGCAAGCTAGCTGGGTCATTTTCGGCTGCAGGTGTGAAACCTGAGCCATCCTGCAGCAACGACTCCCAGGAAGAGAAAGCAGCCTTGGCTGGAAAGCAAAGGAAGGAAGGGAAGGTGGCTGGGTTTAGCCATCTCTCAGCGGTGGAGAGCTGCAGGGAGCCTGAGGATGGGCGGGATGTGGACAACTGGGAGGGGACAGGGTAAGCATCCTTCCCTAGTCTTCAGCATGGGCATCCGGCAGAAGAGAATTCCCAGTTAGAAACTAAGGAAGATCTGGAGAAGAGTGGAGTGAGGGACAGAGGAGATCGAGTTACACTTGGGGATGGGGGCGGGGAGGGGACGGGGATGGGGTGCGGCTCAGTGGTAGAACATCTGTCCAATGTTCTGGAGGAACTGGGTTTAAATGTTCTAGAACGCTACGAAAGACCTGTTGACAATCTAAACAGATGTGAAAGGGCTGCTGGGTGGAGTCTGGGGCACAGCAGAGAGGGGCACAGCAGGGACTCGTATCTGGTCAGCAGGATCAATATACTGGCTGGGTAAGAACCTTCTGGGCGAACAATGACTCTCTGCAACCAACACTTACACGGAAAGACAGACATGTATGGACAAACGAGCACATGGTGTGACTCAATGTCTCACACTACAGCTTCCATGACGAGATATCTTTCCTTATTTTTCCCCCTTTGGTCTCTTAATTTTTATTTTATTGAGGGTTTGCAAGAGTGGGGGGGGATATAAAGGGAATGGGGAAATGAGTGGGATGGAGATGCATCATGGAAAGACACAAGGAATAAATAAAAGTTCTTTTTTTAAAAAAAAGAACCTGCTGAGGGCCCGTGTGATTAGTAAGTAATGATGATGGCCGCCCGGAAACTCCATGGTGGAAGGAAAGAAGAGACCCCCACATGTAGTCCTCTGAGCTCCACACTGTGTCAATGTGCATACACACAAAGTAAGGACGTTTGTTTTCTGAGGGTTTTTCTTTAAAACCTTAAAAAAGACCCCCTGAGAGTAAGATACATCAGCATTCATAGCTGAATAGGAAGGACTAAGCAGGGGCTGGCAACAAGGAAGAGACCAAGAGAAAATAGCATCCTGTAGGCCAGACAACTGCCTTGGACAAGACATAACCACAGAGAAACTGGAGACAAGAAAGCCAAGGGAGACCCACAGGTCAGCGATGATGAACAGGAGGGCCAGGCCTAGCTGGAAGGACGGAGCTAATGATGAGAAAACTAACTTTGAGGAGACTGGTTGTAAAGGGACGTGAGTAAATACTTAGAACAAAAATAAGGGGGGGGGGAATGGAGTGGTTCACAAGATGGAGGCACTCCTGCCCAACATGCTGACAGCAGAATCCAGTACCAGGGTGTAACCAGCAAGGCCCTGGGAGCAGGCAGCCTGCACCAATCAGGAACCAGGGCAGAAAAGCCTGCAAGGGCAAGATAAGCCTCAGAAGGACTGGAAAAACCCAGGCCTCCAGCAACTGAGCAGACACTGGTCTCTGCTGGTCTGCAATACCTCAGTGCACGGTGCCTGGCACTCCAGGCACTGTCCTTCCACAGCCAGTGGATGGGAACAGGGTGGCTTGCTGTACACTGGGAGATGGGACTTACAACTAGCTGAGTGCTAACTCCACCCACAGTCTGGGAGTGAACTCTGCCTAAGGGTGTCGGTGGCATAACTTAGGTTGGCTAGATTTGTTTGCTGTGAGGTATCTCCCCTTTCTACGTGAATACGAAACTGTGCATTTGCAAATGAGACCTGATTCTCTGGCCCTCTCTGCAATGAGTAAGTCATGTTAAAGACATACAGAGACAGAGAGGAAAAAAGCAGCCGAGAAGTTAGGATTTTTGTTCTGCCAGTACAGGATGAGATACTATAGCCTGCTTTATGACTTTGCAAACACTTGGGGAAAACAAAAGATTCATATGAGGGTGGGTAAGGCTGTAGTCCTTCAACAGTCCACAGAGGGGCTGGAGACACGGACACCACCACCCTGGAACAAGAGGGGCTGAGCATGTGAACTCAGACGAGGGAGCACTTCCATGGCCATCTTTTAAGTGCAGGACAAGATCCAAGCTTCCCTTCTGGCGACTGGAGACAGTGATGCACCCTTCCTTTGCACTGGCTCCTGGGGGCCCATTCAAAACCTTTCTTGACTAATAGAATCAGCTCTCCGTCTAGCGTCTCCCAGGTCTCTGTAGTCCCTGCCTCCTTTCCCCTGTACACTGCACAGCTGCGGGGCAAATCGTGCACAGTGGGGCTCCCCTCTGCCTAAAACCCATGTGGAGAGCTCTGCAGCTTTAAGGAGCAAGGCTTCGGGGCCTACTCCCCCCCCGCCCAGTCCCAATGTCCCCCCCCACACACACACTTTCAGGCACTCCTTGCTGACAGCCCTTTCGCATCTGTACCACACCCACGCACTCTGGACCCCCACATTCCTCCCACACATCCTCAGGGATGCTCTGGGAAGTCCACCCTGGAGTTCCCGAACCCCATCCCTCTCCAGCGGGGTGCAGTCATCAGCTCTGTTTCCTTGCACTCAGACACAAGTCCAATACTTCTCCTCCAATAATCATCCGGGATTTTAACTTTGAAACCTGTCCTCATTAACGGCAGGCTGGTATTTTATGGCTGTGTTCACGGGTCCTCAACAAGCAAACTCCGAGCTGGAGTCTGAATTCAAAGTATCCCTCACAGAACACTTACTTTCAGTCTGTGACTCATCCAAGAAGCCTTCCCTCTACAAACTGGTCTTAGTTTTCATGACTGATTCTATCCATGGCGGGTACTATGCATATGGTAAATGTTTACTGAACAGAAGTTAGTGGTACATACATAAGAAAAATGCTTACAAGTCAAACATTCCATGGCATGTGAACAGTCTGTTTACACAGTTCCAGAATGCCAAAGTACTCAAGAGGGAAAGAAAAAGATTGAGCATCCAAAATCTGAAAAATCGACCAAGAAAGTCAGTGCGAATACTCCAAAGTAAAAAACAGAATAAAATAAAAATCCAAGATCTGAAACATGCTTCTGATCCTCAAAATTTTAGATAACCCATTACTCAACCTGTGGTATAATAGATTAAACCCAAACTACTCTCTTTTTTTAAGTGTAAAATCTAGTATATCTCCTAAAAATGAAGTTTTCTACAAAATAAATAACATTTTCTACAACATAAGCACTGAGATTAACATAAATAATACCTTAGTAGTACATTCTTAAGTCCACTAGGAATTGTTAGCATCCCAAGTGAGGAGGTGTTAACAATTATTGCTCAATTTTAAGGCTGACATCTGGATAAGCGAAAATTAATGCTATGTGGGTATTAAAATTTGCTCTTCAAGTCGGGTGATGGTGGCGCACACCTTTAATCCCAGCACTTGGAGGCAGAGGCAGGCGGATCTCTGTGAGTTTGAGGTCAGCCTGGTCTACAGAGCTAGTTCCAGGACAACCAAGGCTACACAGAGAAACCCTGTCTCAAAAAAACAAAAAACAAAACAATGACAACAAATTTGTTTTTTCTTGCTGGGCCCTGCTACATAACATTACCTCCAGCTACCAACGCCAAATGACAGGACAGAAAACTGCTGATCCTGTGACCCTTGCTCACTGGTCAAATGTGACCCTTTCCACACACAAGGAACAGCCTTCCCCTAACGTTTGGAAAACGGTCATAAACCCTTAAGTCCTAATGGGGAGACATTGGGACCCTGGCAACTGATGTCATTTTTCTGTTCCAACTCCATCATTTCCAAGAATAGACCAAGATAGTATGTTTATGCACACAGCACAAACTGCCCACACATGGAAGTTCTGAGAAGCATAATTAGAGTGTTAACATTAATCACATTAGCCAGGTTTCTGCAAGTTGAAATTGGGCAGCTCTGGAGAAACATCTGAGAACAGTGTGATTCAGACTACAGGCTAGCCGAGTTTGTCTGGGTACACCAAACTTTTCAGGCCATAACATCCCACTGTAGCTGCTCGATCCTGCACACAGGCAGAGAGCAACATCAAGACACAAATGGCAGGAGGTGGCACACTACCTCAGATTATTAAAATGTGAAATGTGGTTTCCTGGTCCTTGACTTAGACGGTTAGCTCACATCCAACAGAAAATACCCTGCAGAATCAAATCCACTTAGCCAAGTGGCTAATCAATCTAGGTAAAGTAACAAACAGACCAGCAAAATGAGGCTGTTCTGGGGAGACACTAGTCTCAAGTGGAATGGCAGATTGTTGAACAATGGAATAGCATCCCTCATGGGAATTTCTCCAGGAATCTACTGCTAGAAGAAGGAAAAGGTGCCAGGAAGATGGGAAGTTTGTCTCCCAAA
The DNA here is from genome assembly GCF_982192425.1 of Myodes glareolus. Lineage (NCBI taxonomy): Eukaryota > Metazoa > Chordata > Mammalia > Rodentia > Cricetidae > Myodes > Myodes glareolus. The sequence goes on from NC_142038.1 coordinate 22,705,847, forward strand.
GACTTTATACAGTTCCAACAAATTATCAGACCGCCTTATAAAATAAGACTTAAGCCCAGCTAATGATGGGTCAATGGGGTCAGTAGGACCATGCATTGACTAGGATTGCTTAGAGGGTCCTATCTTTGGCCCTCTATTTAAACTGGTGTACAAAGAGAGTTCCAGGACAGCTAGGGCTGTAACACAGAGAAACCCTGTCTTGAAAAAAAAAAAAAAACAAACAAACAAATAAAACAAAAAAAAAATTTGATCTCACTTCAGGTCCTCCAAAGACAGACTTGGGTAGTTTGCTGGATCTCTTTGCCCCTCTTCCCAATGTAGCCACATTGAATAAATCATTTTCTGTTTCTCACTTTTAATTTGATTCTTTTAATTGTCTTATTGAGGACGGTTGCCAGCCCTGACCTGAGCACAAGTTGTACCTTCAAGATAGAAAAAAGTAGTCCAAGTTGTACAAGGGGATGCTTTTATTATTTCATGTCAGCGCATTCTGAACAGATTCCAGGCTAGGTGCATCTTTGAAAGTGATCTAGATTATGGAAGCAGCAGTTTTGAAATGGGCAGGCAAAGAACCCAGGCAAGTTGTCCTCTGTCTTCTATAGGCACTGTGGCATATGTACTTTCAAACACACAGACAGACAGCCAGAGGGGGGGGGTGCGTGTGTGCGTGAAACAAATGTAAAACTCTGATCTGCTGATGACAATGTACAACTGAAAAATTACAATGCAAAAGGCTGATAAATGTACAATAATAAAAGGCCAAGTCCGAAGCAGAAAGAATAGAAGCACGCAGATTCACAGCATTCACGCTCAGGGCAATACCAGATACTTTGCTGAGAGAAGGACTCACTTCCAGGGAAGCCCTGGGCACTGGGCAATAGCACTACCAATGCCTGCCTTGGTTCCCTGCATCTTCTGCTGAACAGTGGCTGCATGCAGAAGGGCTTGGAGTTCCTCTTACAACAGTAAACAAACCCCTCCTTTGCCCTGTCAGGGAACTCCTGGGCCGCTAGCCTCCTGCCATCAGCTTGAGTGCATCTTCCCTTACAACCCTGTCAGGAGGCCCTAACACTGTATACAGGACTAACACTTCCTCACGAGGCTCTTTCAGGTGAACACTGAAAGAATGGATGTGGCTGGGGGTGCAGATGGGGCCCCAGGCATGCATGCGCTGTGTGCTTTCTGACCACATCTGCCAACATCACACGGCTGTGTGAGTCTCTCTCCTGCCTTATTTCTCCTTTACAGGGGTTGGGCCTACCTCTGAGCTGTCTTTTGTTTCCACAGTGCCTGCCTACACATGGGGAACATGTGTTTTGTGTCTATTCTCAGAGAATCTGTCTTCAAAGAGAAACTGCTGTAGAGAATTACAGAGAAACTGCCTGCCTGTCTTCCTTTCCTTCTCTTCGTTTCTTTAAATTAGGGGCTCTTGTAGCCCAATCAAGCCTTGAACTCACAATGTAGCTAGGCCCTGAACTTCTGATCCTACTGCATTCAACTCAAGTTGGGCTTACATGTGTGCCACCAAGGCCAGCGTATGTGGTGCTAGGCTGAGCTCAGGGCCTTGGGCATGCCAGGTACACGCTCTGCACCTCCATTTCCAACTTGCCGTCTAATACAACTCTCCATAGGATATTTTTCACCCTTTTTTACTTACACTCCATGGGGCCTGCTGCCAGGTTCGACACTGCAGGGATCTCAGGCACAGGGAGGGTTGGAGGTTTGGGTGGAAGGGGAAGTATTTGGCAGAATGAGAAGTAAAAGTCTTGTTATATAATAAGCTCCCGGCATGGGGCACAGCATGTAGACAGCAAAACTCAAGGAACCAGACTACCAGGAAGCTGAAGCCACTGGCTCCACATGACGGAAGCAGGGCTGAAAACAAACAGCTGTCTGCGCCAGGGAGCTGAACTCAGTGCCTGACCGTGGGCGGTGTTTTTAATAAGAACTCTTCTTATGCCAGCAAGTCCAACCTGGAACATTGACCCAGAGCAGACTACGGCAGGATGCCTGTCTGGGCACCAGCACCCGCCCAGAATCCAGACATCCTCCACCTCCTGAGCATACTAGAAATAAACAGGAAAGCTTGGGGAGGAAGCCTGTTCCTCCATCAGCCCTGCGGACACCGCAGCAGGCGAGTCTGGATGTCTGTAAACATCTTACTCGCTGTGTTGAAAGCTCTCAATTTTAAGAAGTTCCTGCTTTCAACCCTCAAAGGGTGCAGACTCTTCAGGGAGTGCCATGTGCAAAGACGCTCCTTGGTACCTAAAGCTGAGTGCCCTTTGGAAAGGTCTGGTTCTGCTGAATGAGTACACACTGTTCCAACCAGGCCCTTTCAGCCAGTTCTCCTAGCCAAAGCCTCAGTCTGTCCAGCAGAAAGATAAAATTAAAGGTGCAAATCCATGGTTACCAAATCACGCGACAGATGGTCATGGTAACAGACTTTGGCCAAATTGAGAGTCAAATCAGCTTCGCCAGCTTTGCACACGAGAGACAACAGCTGTACGTCTGGACCGCTCCCTTCCACCTCTACTTAACCCACAGGCGCTCCCTATTCTTGAGCACACTGTGAAGACAAAGAGGGTGTAAGCATAATTTGGGAGGTCACCCCAGGCCTCCAAGGCTACAGCAGGTACACCGTAAAATGGGGAGCTTGCTGGTGGCCACAGTGAGCTCAGAAAAGTTGCTGGGTGACAAACTGAAGTAGCAAAGGTGATGAAGACACTGGCGTGTGTCGGGAGGCCACACGCAGCCCTGTGCCACGGATACAACAGAAGCCACGGTCCACACAGTCAGGCCTCAGCAGTGTTTCACACCTGCGGAAGTGCCAGGGCCTACAGAATTGATCTGGCATCTCTAGTGGGTGGGCTAGAGAGCACTCTGGGGTCTGCCAAGGGAATTTACAGTGGCTCCTTGGCTATGGATCCCAAAAAAAGAGGTTCTGCAAGTCTGATCCAAGCAGGAGGGATAAAAGCTGTTCCCACTGAACAAGTGCAGACACTTTTTCTTGTCACTATTCCTGAGCAATAGTATGTAACAACCATCACCGTAACAACAATTTGCATGCTATTTCACTGTGTGGACTGTTCTCAGTCATCCTAAGACTATATAAAATTCACAGGTGAGGTGTGTCAAGCGCAGGTACCGCATCACGTTGCCTAAGGGCCTAGAGCATCCTTGGATGTTGGTAGGGGAAAAGAAGCAGAATCTACTCCAGAACCAATTCCCATGGATACAGAGGAGCCACTATACTGAGTTGCAATCACAAGGGACTGGGTCCCAGTAGGATCCCCTAACTATACCAGCTCTGGGCATCCCAGGCCCTAAGGCTTAAAGTACTTTCAAGAACAAGTACTGACTTGACAACTAGACCATAACAAACATGCTTTACTGCTTGGTGTTGTAACGTGGCTGCACATTCTTGGATTTGGGGGTTTTATGCACTTTGATACAACCCCCCCCCACACAGTGCATCGGAAGGCAGCCATAGACAGCTGATAAAGCCATGTCCTGTCCTGTAGCACACGAACAAGTGCCAGTAAACACAGCTCCAACTCCACTCAATGTGTCTGCAACAAATTCAGACAGGTTTACAGGAAATGCCTCTCCTCGGCTCCAGCACACATCTCACCAGACACACAGTTCATCCCAACGGGAAATCCTCTGTCTGACACACAGTCCTGGCTACAGCAAGAAGTGGAATAAAAGCCACAGGCTTATCTGTGTCACATTTCAAATAACTTTTCCTTTCCTAAGACATTCAGTTCATTTTCTTTTTCTATGCCTCATAGAATAATAGGTATATTTTAGAAGCAGAAATTGGTCATTTGTTTGTCATTTCATTTTCTTTCAACTTAGTGTTCTCAGTCTCCTGGCTTCTCTTAAGTGAGGGTAATTCAACGTTGCAGTCTTGGTGGTGGGGCGGGAATGATCTGGAGAGTGAACCCAGGGCCCCGTGCAAACCAGGCAAGTGTTCTACCTCTGATCTATGTCCTCAGCACTCAGAGTCCCTTTCTGCACCCTTCATTTCGTTCTGAATCAGTAAGTAATAGAGAGGCAAGAGTGGGGCTTTCCAGACTCTGGTTGATAATCCTAACATAACTTAAGGCCCTGGGTTCCATCTCCAGCACTAGAGAAAATTATATTTATTATTTGATCCTAAAATTGAAGTCATACTCCAAGACTTCCTTCCTACTGGGACAGCTTGCCAAGCTCTGTAGATGAAGAGCTAATTACCCCACACAGCTTCTCTCTCCACTGTCAACTGACAGAGTTCTTGGGAAAGAAAGGGCGGACAAGCAAGAGGGAAGATGTGAGTATGAAGTATCACAGTGACCGAAGAGAAGCTCCCACCCATGTCCAGCCTGGTGCCCCAGTCCTAGCCCCAATACCTACAACCACACCATCAGAGAGGCGAGAGCTGAGAGGGAACTCCTGCTGCTAGGCTGGGGCTGCCTGGTCCATTTCTCAAGAGTTCTCAACTTTCTCTAGAAACCGCTCCAAACCACTCCCAGGATGACCACAATTCACAGGACATCCAAATCCATCCTGGACTAAGAGAGACAGGCCTTTCTAACACCTGGTGTGAGTCTCCAGGAGGTCTCCCAGCTAACTGACACCTTGCTGAGCTAGTAACCACAGCTGCAGACAACCCAAGAAGAGCCTTGGACCCGGCTGAGAACAGTACGGTATCATACCTAAGGCTCCCTACAAACATGGCTGGTGACGACATAAACTGCTGGCGCCTCAAGTAACCACTAGGAAAAGTCATCAGAAGAAAGCCTTACATCATGAAAACAAAACAAAAAGTCCATATGGAGGCTCCTCTGAGGACTAAGAACAGAACTATGCCATACAACCCAGACATACCATCCTTGGTATGCTCAAAGGATACGAAGTCCCATGACAGAGGTACTAACACACCCATGTTAAGGACTAATATTGTTCACAACAGCTAAGAAACAGACACAGCATGAGTGTCCAGGAACAGCTGAGTCCATAAAGAAACTGTGGTAAGTACACATATGGAATCTTATCCAACTGTAAAGAAAAATGAACTAGTCTGCAGCCAAACCAATGGAATGGAAAATGGTTATGTTAAGAAAAAGGATCCCAAGTGTTCTCTCATAGGTGATCCCAGATTTCCGCCTATGTGTGAGGGCGTGTAGAAACTAGAAAGTTGTGGGAGCAGGGAGCGGAGAGAGAGGTCCTGAGGTAGGGGAACAGAAGAGAAAAGAGAAAAAGGAAAGAGACGGGGAGAAGTAACTAACATGCGCCATGGCGGCAGAAGAGGACGACTGTGGACAAGGGCACCGCAAATGGGCAGGAGGATGAGGAGGGGAGCACGGAGTAGGGAGGACCACAAAATGAAATGCCACATGGAACTCTTGCCTTTGTATCCTGACTTTAAAAACTAAAATTAATTAATAGCTCAAATAAATAAATAAATAAACAAACAGAACCCCACTAGGGGTGAATGAATGGATGGATGAATGGATGGACAGATGGATAGATAGATAGTCAGACAGACAGATCCATCAGCAGTTATAAACCAGACAGAGCCAGTGTCCTAGCTGACTGGTCCACAGGAGAAAACCCATCACTAGGATTTAACTGCAATTGCTCAGCATGGTGCAGTGGCGCCTGAACATGGCTGACCCGACTCTGCTGCAGGCCAGGGGGATTCTGAGTTTTCTCCAAGCCTTGATCTCTGTCTGTAAAAACAGTCCCGTGTCAAGTCCTACAGTAGAGTGAATGTTGCCACCCAGCCCATGACCAGTCGTGACTCTTGTCACTGTAACTACCTCCCCTTCAGTTCAGTCACAAGTTAGCAAAGTCAGTAGCTAGAGGTGCATTTTGTGCTCCTGAAACTAAAACCTGTCAGAACCAACATTGCAAGGCATTTATATCCTTATAGTAAAAGGTAAGGACTTCTATAAAACCATTCCCCAATAAAATACAATAATTATAACCATTCTTAAAAACATTACAATAACCATAAAATTACATATACTATAAAATGTTCTAAACAAAATTATAATAAAATATCAAGGACTGTTGCCATAATGAATGACTTTTCATAAAACCAGCATTACTATAAGATACACATTTCTAGCACAAAGCACTAATGTACAAACCAATTTATATCTAGAAATCTAAGGCTCAAAAGGAAGGTCCCGTTCCAAAGTCGAGCAGGGACAGAGCTGAGCCTCACCAACTTTCCTGCTGGTGCATTTTTCCTGAGGTGGGTGTGGACACACACCTGGAGTAAGCCAGACAGATCTACCACTGCGCCACACTCCGAACCCCGCCTTGTCTGTGTACTTACTTTAAACACATTCCTCCTAACTTTTGAGTGATCACAAATTCTAAATCAAAGGACGGGGGGGGGGGGGGGGGGGGGGGAGACACTGAACTTTTATCCTCTTATCAAGATAATATGATCTGGTTGAAGGTCAACATCCTCACAATTTAAATATAACTTGAGAAGAAAACAAAAAACAACTATTCTAATCCTGTGCCTACATTAAAGTAACTCATGCCTTGTGGCAATAGTATAAACAACGCCCATTAACCACCTGGCCAAAAAAAACAGTGCAAGCCAGATGATATTCTCTGTCCACAGCCAATAGTCATCACCCAGTTAGAAGCAGCAAAGGAAGGTATGATATTTAATCCACAGATCTAATAAACCTTGACAAAGAAAACCGTGCCCTGTCCCTTTTACAAACATGAGTGGAGCCCAAGCTGTATAAATGACTTTTAAAAGGTATGTATATACTTAGATGGAGCAATAGCTCAATGGTTAAGAGCACTGCCTGCTCTTCCAAAGGTCCTGAGTTCAATTCCCTGCAACCACGTGGTGGCTCACAACCATCTGTAGTGAGATCTGGTGCCCTCTTGAGTAAGAGACCTGGTCATTCGTCCTCAACACCTTAGACCATGAAGCCCAATATGGATAAGTTAAACAGAACAGCCATATACAGGCTGCCCATGCATGCTTCAGCCAGGGCATAAATTTAAAAATTTTCATTCATACACACACACACACTTAATACCCACATGTACATGTATACACAGACAGGCAGGCACACACACACACACATGACAATGAAAGTAAGTCTGGGTATGGCTGCTGCAATCAGGAAAACAATAGAACCATCATTTTAAGAGGCACAAGTCAGCACAGGCTGTCTCAGCTCTGCTAAGGACCCAGACTACACCTACCGTTCTCTCATTACTTTCTTCTAGCTACATCTGAAAGCCTATTCCACAAAAGACTGAAAAACAGTTTTACAAATCACCTACACCCGGTACAGAAAATGAGAAGGCGGAATCTGCAGTATTCGTCAAGATGGCTCAATGTGTCAAGGCGCTCACCAGCAAGCCTGGGCTCCACATGGTAGAAAGAGAAAACAGATTCCTACAAGTTGTCCTGAAATCCACACATGCGCAGTAGCATGTGTATTCCCATAGATACGTACATGCACATAAACACGAAAATAAAAATTTGGTGATACTATCTTTCACTTCACCCTCAACTGAGGTTACACCTTCAGGAACAGCATTACAACGTCCCATGATCACCTGTCCTGTAATCAGGCATGAGACAACCTTAGATCTGAGAGCAACGACTTTTCTACTCACCACCCTTGGAACGTGTGGCTTCTGTGGGCCTGCGCCTCCCCATTCACCAGCAGGAGGAAAGGCAGGGTGGAATTTTGTGAACAAGTGTGTGTGGGATCCACTTTTCCTGAATCTAATGCAGCAAAGGGGGCTGGTGCTGTGAAAATCACATGAGCAAGAGCCATGGGGATGAGAGACCGTGGGTGTTCTAAACCCTGCTAGTCACCAGTCACCTGCAAGCTCTGAGAACCGGCACGTGTGCTGCACTTCCACGGCCGCCTGCCTGTGGCCTTGGGGAGCCGGGCTAACAGGAGGCCCAAGCCAGACTCACGGCTCTTCCTGAGCTCTCCCCTGACACAACAGCTGCTTCTAAAAGCGGTTTCCATTCTCAGCTTAGATCTGCTGTCAACATGAATTAGATACATGATCACGGCAAAAGGTAGAAAATGATGGGAAACAGGATATTAGCATAATCTCAAATTATCCTCCCACAAAGCACTTATTAATTACAATGGAAAATAGCAATTTGCAGCGAAGAAACTTGGCAATCACCACAATAACCAAGTATTTAGGGTTGACAAGTCCAGGAGTGAGTCATAGAGCCACCAGGTACATCCTAATAGGACGCGCTGCAAAGGACAAGGCCACTTCCATGACTTCCTTACCAAAATAAATAACAAATCATAGGGGAACCCCAGACAAGCCCAAATTGTAGGATACTGTAGGTGCACAGGTTCCCTATTTTTCCCGAGGCACTATGCAGGGCTGTTCTGCTTCCTGGTTCCACTGCATCAGCTTGAGGGTGTAGCATAGAACTGCCCTCTCCTGTTATGTTAATTTCACCTACGGCCCAAGGGTGTAGCTTAGAGAGAACTCTCCCTTTACTGTTATGGTAATTCCACCTGCAAGCAAGGTTCTCGCCGCAGGCAAGGTTCCCTGGTCAGAGAAGGAAAGGTTCCTCTTTTCTCTGTTCAGCTGCTCTCCGACCTTGGGTGCGGCCCCCTGACTTTTCTCTTTCCTTGTTCCTGATGGGGGGCTGGTGTCCTTTTGCCCCACAGTATATATATATCCGACTTATGCTTAATAAAGCTGCCATTTGCCACCTGCTCTTTGGCAGATGAGCCGGTCTCTTTGTGTGTGTGTCGTCTGTTCAAACCCCTAGGACATGCGTCCGTTCTCATGGGCTCGAGTCAGGAAAGCGCGCGCCTGTTTCGAGGTTCGGGTGTCCACAGAAAAGTGCGGAAGCTTACAGGATACCATATTAAATCATCATGAAGACGACACAAAAGGTCATGGATGGAGTGGAGTTGGAAGATCAAGCGACTGAACACAAACTCAAGGTCTAGACTAGAGACAGGGTGAGAAAGGGGAGGTTTGCAGAACAACTAGCCTATGTCTGAAGGACCACTGACTCTACTTTATCAATGATGATGTATACCCAACTTTCTATCACATTCTCTAATTACAAAAATGTTAACAGTGGCCAAGCCAGATAATGGACAAATAGAAGTTCTAATCAACATTTGCAAGTCTAAAATTACTTCAAAATGAAATTTTTAAATGTTAAATTTATAAAGTATATGACGCACAGTTTAGGGCTGGAGACATACCTCAGTACAAAGCCTGGGTTCAACTCCCAACACTAGACAAACCACTGCGGCAGTGCATGCCTGTAATCCCAGGACTCTGGAAGTTAAGGCAAGAGGATCAGGAGCTCAAGGTCATCCTTGGCTACCGCATCAAGATGAAAACCAGCTGGCCTATGTGAGACCGTTCTCAGAAATAACAAAGGATGCTTAAAACCATCTCGCATGGAAAGATTCTCTTGTATAAATTCTACTTTTTACTAAAGGTTGTAAAAAGCGCACCCTTACAATCCCAGACAGACACAGAGCTGGGATACACAGCAAGACCCTGTTTCAGGGCAGGGGCTAGGATTCTAGGGTTGGCAGGATGGCTCAATGGGTAAAGGCACCTGCCATTAAGCCTGATGACCAGAATTCAATCCCTGGACCCCACATGGTAGGAGAGAACTGACTTTTCCAAACTGTCTTCTGGACCCCATATATGTCACAGCACATACACATAAAGTAAATAATTTTTTAATTAATTCGAGATTCAAAGAAATAATAGCTATAGAACTGCACCATTCAAGACATGCAATTTCACGTCCTCAACTTCAAAAGCACCTGTGGGGTGTCCATTACTGGTCTATTCTCCAGGCCATACAAAGAGAAATGGGTTAGTTACTGTTGTACAAAGCCCCACCGCTGATAGGTAGGTGGTAATGCACCATTCAGCAAGTCTGGTAGGCCCCATCTAAGTTAGAGAAACAACCTTGTCCGCATGGCAGAACTCTAAGGCTCTTAGCTTCCTCTGGACAGATCTGAGTTTCGTAATCCATACCTGCCCCTCTGCTTTGGACTCTTCACATCAGCAAGTTAGTTCCTTTGTACTTCTATTACCAATCAAGGAGAAAATGACAGTAATCATAGATCATACTTTACTCTAAAGACTTGAACAGATACAGACCACTTACTTTTTGTGTTACACAGCATTAGCGCTTATAACTGCATACAAGTTGATCTGTAAGAATGGCCTCAGACATGATCTCATTTAGTAGATATTAATTTAGGTCCCTAGAAAGACCCCACAGAGCAATCAAAGAAAACATCAGGAGATATATAACCCACCTAAAACTGAGGAAGGACTCATAGCTTGGAGATCTTCAAGCAATGTCACTGAGCAGCTAATTTTACTGCAGAGAGTACAGAGACCCCAAAAATAAAAGGCATTCTATGGTTAGAAAACTATTTAGAGCCACAAACCTGTACTTCACCTCAGTGCTTGTGACTACCACAAACACCCCGTTCCACACAAGAAAGTGCTGGTCCAAAGAGAAATACTTCAGTTAGTGATGTTAGAGATCCTCTAGAACGTACTGCATTTAAGATAAAGAGTAGTAACAAAACCAATGCACGATTCACCACCAAGCGTTTGTGACCAGCGTCAAGAGAGACAGCGCAGCAGGGAATGGTGCTTGTCACCCAAGCCTGAAGGCCTGAGCTGGACTCCCAGAACTCATAGAAGGGTGGCAGAAGAGCAGATTCCAGAAAGTTCTTTTCTGACATCCACAGGCTCGCTGTGGCATGGGTAACAACACCCCCCCCACACACACACATTGATCTTCACAGGCTGACACACGTAACACTCCCCCCCACAGATACATACATACACAATAATAACAAAATTTTAAAAAAAAAAAAAAGAGTTCATCACCAAAGAACATGTTTAATCTAACCACATGGAACAATGACACCAACCTCGGCAAATGATCCCTTTTACTGGCCGTCTACCTGAGGAATTCCTGTGACCATCTTCTTTTTAACTATTTTCCCTCTTTAAAATAAAATACTTTAAAGATTCTTTAAAACAGCTAAAGTAATAATTCAGCAAGTTTACAAGTTTTTAACTAAACTTTTAATATATACTGGGGCCAGTAAAGCGGCTCAGTGGGAAAGACGTTCGCATGCAAACCTGACGACCTGAGTTCAATTCCTGGAACCCAAGTGTATAGTCAGTGTTAACTTAAGAATCTAGAACCACCTGGGAGATGGGGCCTCTGGGCGTGCCTGAGAGGAACTGCCTTCATTACGTCACTGAAGGCGGAGAGACTGCCCACTGTGGGTGGCACCATTCCCTGGCTAGGATCCTGGACGTCTAAACGGAGAGAGGAAGCTAAACCGCCTGAGTGTGCACTGCCTCTGCTTCTCAAGTGTGGCGTGACATGACCAGCTGCTCCAAGCTCCTACAGGCTGCCCTGACTTACTCACGGCGATGGGGCTCGGTGTGCCTTTGTTCCCTCAAGTTCCTTCTGTAAGAGTATTTTATCACAGCACAGAAAAGAAAAACACTATGGAAAATGGAGGAGGAAGATGCTCTACAAAGTTGCCCCTTTGATAAGGCACATATGTCACAAAATGTAGGCGCACGCGCGCGCACACACACACACACACACACACACACACACACACACGGCAGTAGATTATTGTGACATAAAAATCTTAATTTATACCAGCTGAGGATACCCCTAACTCAGATCTTTTCTCCACACCTTAAAATAACCAACCATTCTGTCAGTACTTGTGACTGCACTGCAGTTGGCCAGCCCTGCTGCGCGGGTTACTGAGAGCTTACCCCACACATGCATATATTTTCCTCCCGTCCTAACTGCAGTCTTGGAGACAAGCATACCTTCACTTTGGCGGGTACTTCCAATGAACAGTGGCACTGTGCCAGGCAAACTAGCAAACTGGGCTGCTTCTGGCCAGATGGGGCAAGAGGAAACCTTTCCAAACCGCCTGCTCCCACATAAGAGCAGCGTATTTCAGAGCCTCGACTCACCGTGGCCTATAAGCACTGAAGGGCGCTTGTCACCTCACACACAGCTTCTTCTAGGTCCTTACAACACAGGACACTGGAGGGCACGAGAGTGTGTGTAACTCAAAGAGAAAGTTAAGCCTAAAAGGGGTGAGATGCCTGCCCAGTCAGACCTCACTCATACTCACTACCCAGCAGGTACCAGGGTGCCCAAAGATGCAATGGAGGATGAAGGATGTTTAGTGGGAGAAAGAAGTAAGGCTGCCATAGAAGTATTCAAGAGAATCACTTGAAATTAGGGGACTGAGAAGGAACTTCTAGAAGAGGAGCTAAGCTGAGCCCTAAAGGATGAGCAGTAGGCCCCCAAGAGTAGTGTGGTCCCTCACACTGCTAGACTGTCACCTGAGGAGATCCAGAAACAGATAATCAGAAACAAAGAATTTCTTTGCTCAGGGTGCAATTTCTGAAGACACGGAAGGAGCAGACCCTGGAAGACAATATACGAAGACTTGGCTCTCAAGAGTGATGGGAACACAATGTTTTATGAAAGAAGAGACACAGTCCAATCTTCACTTTAGAAAATGTTCTCAGGGGGAAAAAAGAAAGAAGATGTTCTCTGCTGCCAGCAAGAAGAATTAATACATGAGAACACACAGATGTCTAGATGAAGCCACACACATCCCACAAGGAACACTTGTTTTATCTAAAGAGACAACATACTAAAGCGAATGCAATAAAAACGCTGCTCGGAATCCCTTAACAGGTAAAGAATTTATAGCATTTGGGTGGTCAAAAAGTAACACATTTGCTTCATAAGTGGCTCAAATAAATAGTATAAATAAATGAGACTGACTAATAAATGTGACTAATACCCCATAAAAATAACTTCTCCAAAGTCCAGTATAAACTAGTTGCTAATCAATTCCTTCACATTTTTATACAGTTCCCCAAGGACAAAGAAGATAAAGATTAAAGCAATAAGATGATATTTTATCTTTTAAAATATTATACTTTTGAATCCACAGGTCAGTTTTAGAATCATCAAAAGTGAGACAAGCTATATTCCTCATGATGTGATACAAAAATAATCAAGTACCCAGGACATATTCTTATCTAGAGATTTCAACCTGAGGCTGGGGAGATGGCTCGGTAGGTAGAGCACCTGCCAACAAGTACTGGAAGCCGAGTATGGACACCCAGAATCCAGGGAGAGCTCCACCTAGGAGAGCATACACACTTCTACGGCGAGCTGGGATGGAGGCAGGGACAGGAGAGCTGGAAGTTCATGGGCCTGTGAGCATGGTGTATGAACAAGAGACTGTCTCAAACAAGGGGGAAGGAAAAGACCAACAGCCAACGTTGTCCTCTGACCTCTACATCAAAGCCACACTCGCTCACGGAAGACATGCACACACAAAGATTTCAAATCCAGTAACGATAGAGATAACCTATCAATAAGTTAGACACTTAATTTTTACCCAGCAGTGGAGGTGTACACCTTTAATCCCAGCACTTGGGAGGGGAGGCCAAAGGCAGGAGGATCTCTGTGAGTTCAATGCCAGTCTGGTCTACAGAGCGAATTCCAGGACAGACAGGATTACAAAGAGAAATCCAGTCTCAAAAAAAAAAAAAAAAAAATGCAATTTTCACAATAATCCAATAGTACATTCAAAATTAAAACTGAGAGCATCCTGCTATGAAATTATACAACTATATAATATTATAAGAATTCTTTCTGGATCTCAACCAATCAGAAAATGTGAACACAGCCTAACATGATATTCAATACAGTAATAGGCGATATCAAAAACAATTCTGCTTATGTTATTAAGTCTAATCATTAAATGAGGTTTTTTTTTATTTTTACATGTATTTGTTGTATGTATGTGTGTGCACATGCATGTGTCCACAGTGTTGCAGTCAAAAGGCAACTGCAGGAGTGTGTTCTCTCCTTCTACTCTGTGGTCCTGGGGATTGAACTCAGGCCCCCAGACTTGGGTCATCTCACTGGCCTTTTAGGTGGTTTTTAAAGATTCATACCAGTTAAAAAATGTACATTTATTATTTTTAAAAGAGACCGTGGCTGAAGAGATGGCTCCGCAGTCAGAGCGCTGTCTGCTCTCACAGAACCTCAGTTCAATAGCCAGCACCCACAGCTCACAATAGAGGATCCGGCATCCTCTTATGCCCTCTGTGAACACTGCACACACGGTGCACATGCATGCAGGCAAACACTCATAAAGTAAAAACAAATAAATCATAAAAGAGACAGAGTACCATCATCTGGTGACTCTCTCCAGGAGCTGAACTGCAAAGCTTCCTAAGGGATGAGGCTCATCTTGTACTATAAACTCAAGGAAGGACAGGTGAAGTACAAGGCCGCCAGCAGTGCTCAGCGTCACTACTGCCTCTCCACCCCCTCTCCTCCTTGCTTGTCACAGACTAAACGGCACACTCTGATGCCTTAGCTTCACCTGCAGTGACCTCAGCTATCAACAGACATGATGGACAAGCTGTGCCTATTATTGTGTGTGCAAGGGCAGGCAGTTGGGATTAGGAGGGTTTGGAAATGTCCATTCCACATGTACAGAAAGAGAGGCATACAAAGAGGTCACACTAATCCTAACCCTGACAGAGCCACAAGCTGAATGTCAGAGGTGGCCAGCACAGACGCTCCTCTTGGTGCTGGAGCATGGATGTCACGCTCACTGACCTTCCCATGTTCCTTCCTCATGTGAGAGAGATACACATCCCTCTGTGTGAACAGACGGTCACACTCCCAACACGTCCACCCGAGACTGGCCATCTTCTTAGATTCTGTGGATTTCTTTGCAGGAGATGGAGACTTCTTTTCCAATTTCTCTTTCCCATTCATAGCCTTGGCATCCTCTTTGCTGTGGTTTGCTGAATTTTGAGTTGCAGGCTTAATGCTCAAAGGCAAATTTATACCCAAGTTTGGAGGCCCTTCAATACTTTTCAATGTTCCATGCATAGACTGCATTATAAAAAGAAAAGAAACGCCTATCATAAGTCACACCGATTCGACAGAATGACAATCATTCACAAAGTATTTCCTAAACTAAAAATACACATTTTTAAAAGCATAAAGGGCAGTCAGACATGGTGGCACACACCTGTAACCCCAGCACTCAGGAGGTAGAGGCAGGAAGATCTCTACACAGCAAGTTTTGGGTCAGTCTGGGCTACACAGTAATTCTTATCACAAAAAAATTGAAATAAATTAAGATGAATTAAAAACAATGGAGTCACAACGCATAGTGGAGCACACCTTTAAACCCAGCACTCAGGAGGTAGAGGCATGCAGATGTCTGTGAATTTGAGACCACCCTGGTCTATGTAGACAGTTCTATGCATGCCAGGGTGATAGTGAGACCCTGTCTCAAAAAACAAAACAACAACAAAAATGAGGCAGGAAAGGTGGGGATAAAGGGAGATTAACTTTCTTTACTTGATGAGAGGGCTCACATGTCAAGGCACAGGTGTGGAAGCAGAGGACAACTTGAAGGAACCTCAAGTTCTCTCCTTCTACTGACCATAGTTCCAAATAATTTCTCAAGGTCTATGCATCAGAGTCATTTTAGCACTCTCTGAAGACAGGACCCTGTCCTGGAGCATGTTAGTTAACCTCCATCCCCCAGCCAAGAGTGAGTCCTCTGGAGATGGCTTCACCTTCCCGCTTACAGAACTGTATAAGTAGGCCCATGTGCAAACGAGTATCTGAGGCCCATGACTCAGCAAACCATGCTACTTCTCACATTCCTGGAATACCTGTAGCCTTTAGGTATAGGCACTGCCAAGATTTGGGGGTAATTTCCACCTCTCAATCACTCATTACTGGGAGGAGTATACCGCCTCTACATGTGTACCCAGTAGGTACTCAAAAAGCCTTTTAAAATTGGGTAGCTGTTTATTATCATTAACAGCCAACAAACAGCCATCCTGAACTCACAGGAGTTCAGATGTGGTGGGATAAAATCAGTACAATTTGATTATTTTTACCCCTTGCAGTCCTAAGCATTGCGTCTAGGGCTGCATGCATTCCAGGAAGTACTCCATGCTGAGATATGCACCTTTCTACTTTTTATTTTGAGGCAAATCCTGAACTTGCGACTTTGTAGCTGAGGCTACGGGCAGTACCACCAGACTCAACTGAAGCAATGATTCTAAGACTTTTGGTTCTTGTCTGTGTCCTAAGGCAGCAAATCTGTCTCAAGACACAGTTATTTGTGAATGGGCCTTCTCTCCTGATAAGAAGGTAGTTTGCCTCATAAGTTCTGTGCCCACAAGCGTACTCACAGGAGCTGTCCCTCAGGACTTCTGACACCCACATCCCCATTGTCAACAGACCAGCTCTGTGGAAGGCTTGGCCCCAAAGGAAGACATCATTCTAACTCCCCAAGATGCTTTCTTAAGAATGGGCTTAGCTAAACAATTCAGTATTAGTGGCCTTCTTGCCCCTGTCCTTTCCAGGAAGAAAAAAAAAAGGGGGGGGGGGGAATGGTGTGGTAGCCTCCGAGCAGGGCAGACAGTTTCTTAAAGTCACACCTGTTTTTCTCCAAGTACATGCCAGACTTCTGTGTGCCCAGAAGGCAACTAATCTGTGCCTCAGTACACACTTACCTGTTTAGACTTGTGTGTGTGTGCGAGAGAGAGTGTATGTGCGCACGTGCATGCACAGCTTCACACGTGTCCATGTGAAGACCACAGGTCAATCCCAGAAGTCCTCCCTCCATTTTAACAACTGCACTCTCTCTCCAGCCCATGGGCTTTTTTTAAAAAAACAAAAAACAAAAAAAAAATGTCTAACCATTTTAAAAATAAGGGACAAATTTTCAAGTCTTAAACTTTCCGTAAGCTACAAGGCAAGTGGAAGAGAGGGCAGGGACGCATTTCTCCTCCGTAAAATAACCCTGGGGACAGAAATCACCAAGATAAGAAGAGCACCGTGCTGAAATGAAGGTTTCTAAGTTATTAATTGTATATTTGTCTATACACTGTAAGTAAAGGTAAAAAAAAATTGACTATCTTTAATGAAAGAAATACAAGTATGTCTAGCATATGCAAGGTCCTACATTTGATCACCAGAAACATCTTTTAAAAATACTAATACAACTTAATTCATTCAGAAATGACTTTCCTTTGGCTCTTGCAACAGCAGCTAACCTAGACGACTATAAGTTAAAAGGTTCAGCTGAAAGCGAATGTCAACATGGAGGGTAAGGACCTACCAAGTAAATATATACGTATCCTGGGAGAACAGAGACATGGTGTGAATCAGGTAAGAAAAGGCCACCTGAGAGACAGACAGAAAGAGAAGACAGCGGAAGAGGGTGAGAGAGACAGTGTGTGTGTGTGTGTGTGTGTGTGTGTGTGTGTGTGTGTGTGTGTGTAAGAGTGTGGGGGCGGGGAGAGCCACCCTCCCCAACATCCACACTTCAGTTCTCCTTTATGACTAACTGCTCACAAGTACCAGGCAAGATAAATATGGAGCAAGTAAGAGACGCACCATATTAAACATAAAGATGCCTGTAATACATTATATTTCTATTCTTACCTACCAAGCATAACGTAACAGGAGTTTAGGACGCTAGCATGTACATAAAACGAAAACAGCCCCACTGTTTTCCTATCACATAGGCTGGGAAAGGTCCAGATAACTAAAAACAATCTCTCTCCTATGGTCACAGGATTAGACCATTCTTCCTCAATTTCTATTCTTTGGGGCCTATATTTATCCACATTCACTATTACAAGAAGAATCCCCTATCCCACCCACACACCACTTCCTCATGCCAAGCTTAAGTTCCGGAAAGCAAATCTCAGAAGCCTTGGAAGAGGCAACTTGCCCCTCCCTGCCTGCCTCCTGTTCACAGGGGGAAAGAAGCTAGAACTGAGCAGGAGGGGCACCGCCTTTAATCCCATTACTTAGGAGGCTGACTCAGGAGATTTCTGGAAAATCAAGGTCAGCATGGTTTACATAGTAAATTCTAGGCAACCAGGAGTATCATCGCAAGACCCTATCTATTTTAAAAAAAAAAAAAGGGAGGGGGGAGGAGAAAGGAAGGAGAAAGAAAGAAAGCCATAATTAAGTACCAGCCTTGAGACGGAAAATGGAGCATGTTGCCTCTTTAGGGATGTGGAGACGAGAATCCAAACAAGGCACTTACACTAACACCCACACCAGGTCCAACACCAATCTGCCCTAAGTATTTACAGCCAGGAACTCGGTGCCTAAGAGAACACTTAATACTTACTCTCTTGCAGAGGACCTGGGTTTGGTTCCTAGCACCAACATGGTGGCTCACAACCATCCATAACTCCAGTTTCAAGGGAACTGATACTCTCTTCTGACCTCAGAGGGCACCAGGCATGCATATAGTGCCCATACATACATGCAGACAAAACACACATACATATAACATAAAATTGGGGGGGGGGGGAGATAAGGTACAACTATACAGCCCTGGCTAGCCTGGAACTTGCCATGTAGACGAGGCTGGCCTTGGTCTCACAGGGATCTTCCACATGCCTCTGCTACCAATTCAAAGTATGTGCCATCATGACCAAATTACATGCTATTTTTTATAGGGTGAAAAAAACCGAAAGACTAAATTGAATACAATGCAAATTTAAGTGCTTATATGATTTCAAGAGGGAAACCTCAATTTTTCTGAATGCACAATTATTTGTATAAATTAACAAGACTCATCAAAAGTCCTGTTTCCTAATTCCATATGACAGAGTTCTCAAAACAGAACACTACAGAAACTGTCAAGAGCACATACTGCATTTGTGGAAGACCCGAGTTCAATTCCCAGCACCCACCCCACACCATTTACAACTGCCTATGCCAGATCAAGGAAAATCTGAAGTCTGGTCTCCACAGGCACTCGCATGCATATACCCGCACACTGACATATACACATGGTTAAACAAAAATAAACCTTATTTCTTTAAAGAAAACTTCAGCCATCATTTTCATGTAAATAAAAGGAGCCCTAAAAACCTCATTATTTTTTAAAACCAGAGCATGCACACCAGCTCCTTTTCAGCGTCTTTGGGAGGCAGGGCTCCCGGATAAATGGCACTCCGAAGCTAACTGAGCATAAGGACAGCCTGTTCTCTGGGCCAATCCAGCTCTTTCCCTAGGTAGCAGCATGCTTTACAGAAACCTGCAGCTCAGCCAGGGCCCTACAACCATGCATGTATCTGCAGTTCACTTAGACGGGAGGAGAGACGCGCACACACACCTTGATATGGTCCATCATAAGTTGCTTCTGTGCATATAAAAGAGAACAGTCTGGACACTTGAAAACAGACACCTTCTGGTTTTCAATGTGCTGGTCAAAGTGGCGGTACAGCAAGGTCTGCAGGGTGAACACAGTGTCGCACATGGAACACTTATAGATTATTCTAGAACAGAAGAAGCGCAGCGAGATACAGTCAGTCAGCCTCATCTCAAAGGAGCTACGACTTAGCATCTAAAGAACTCAGGAGGTAGAAGCCACTGAAAGAACACAAGCAAAGAACATTTTAGCTGTGATACAAACTTTTCAAGACAACCGGCATCACTCAATCGCAGGTAAGTCTTCAATTCTGACTAAGACACATTCAGCGACATTTGTTTCGAGATCTCAATAAGTGACCATCTTCTGCCTCACAAGGATATGATGGGCTTTTGTACGAAATCTCCCAGAACTGATACACACAGCAAGAAACAATCACAATTTCTCTCATTCCCGCCCTCTTTCCCCTCTTTTGAAAAAGGCAATACAACCAAACAGTAGCCTTCTAACCTGAAAAAGGATGTGGGGGCAATTTTTTTGTAAGGTCAAACAAAGCAGTATGACTCAATGGTGATGCCCTAACTAAAAAAAGAAATTTGATTAATGAACTAAAGACACCCAAGCTCTACTATCTGGACAACCTGCCCCAATTTACATTTAAAATCAGCAATTTCACACTTGAACATCAACCTTTCTATACGAATTTAACACAGAATACTGTACGCCAGTACACAATTACAGAGATAAAAAGACGAAAACACACAGCCCTGGAAGACCCAGCACCAGTACACCAGACACTATTTCCATTCCAAATGCTTAGCCACAGCCACCTCCTTACATTAATGTCCAGCAGACTGGAATCTTCTCAACAAACCTCTTCCACTCGCTTAGACCTGTCCTGAAGCTTGGGGGTGGGTGTTTGGTGGCACTGGGGTGTGTATGCAACACTCCCCTTGTATGCAGCTGGGACACAGCAGTGGGCCCTTCCTTAGGAACTGTCCCTAGGTCATCCTGGTCCTCAAGGAGGGCCTGTGGAACCTGTCCCCTTTGAAAAACTGTGGAACAGGCTCAAAGAGACTCCCGAGTCGCTCAGAAAAGACGGCAAACTGGCTGAAGAGAAAGGTCAGAGGGGAAAAGAAATTTAACTAAAAAACTGCACAGCAAAGCTGGCAGAAGGAAGCCTCATGAACCCACATGTATTTCCTGAGCATGTTCCTGAGATGACTCCTCACATGGCTGCAAACTCCACTGGCCAATGGTGTCAAAAAAAAAAAAATGTAATTTAGTCCAGCATGGTGGTGTACGTCTGTCATCCCAGCACTTGGGAAGATGAGGCAAAGGAATTGCTATGAGCTCAAGGGCAGCCCAGTATACTGCAAATATCATCCTGGTCAGGGCTAAACAGCAAGACTATCTCTAAATTAATTAATTAATTAGCTTAACTCTTTAGCTTTGACTCTCATAGAAGTTTTCTAATGTAACTAGAAGACCACATGTTCCAAGGTCTTGCCAAATCAGTCACTTTTCACCTTCAACTGAGATGGGGAGAAAGATCCAGCTCATTGCTGGCAGGCTTTGCTACCACAGCCGAGTGCTGGTCCCTGTGATGTCTCACACCACAGCAGCAGGTATTCAAGGATGCTCACTTTCCTACTGTTTGAAACTGCTTACGTGGTGAAGTCTCGAGTACAGTGAAATAAAGCATCACACAATCACACCGAGCAACTATGTAAGCATATCTTTAAAAGACAAAGATTTTCAGGAAAATTAAAACAAGGCAGTATATTATGATATGGGCACATTTCCTTTTTATTAGTGAGGTGAGTGTGCGTGCGTGCGTGCATGTGTGTGTGTGTGTGTGTGTGTGTGTGTGTGTTGGATCCCTGGGAGCTGGACTTACAGGCAGCGGGGAGCCTCTGGAACATGAGCGCTAGGAACTGAACCCAGGTCCTCCGGAAGAGCAAGAAGAATTCGTAACCGCAGAGCCATCTCTCTAGCCCAATGACCACATTTCTTAACAGGTAGAGGAAAGTATAAAATTATCATTGTCTCTGGGGATGAATAGTATATCATGCTCTATTATTCTGTTTATCTTTATTTTATGGGTTTTCTATAATCAAAATACAGTCATTTGACAAAAGAATAGTGTCTGGGATGCAGATGGCTCAGCAGCTCGGAGTATGTAACACACTTGCAGAGAACCCAAGTTTGGTTTCAGCATGGTCCCGTGTCAGGTGGCTCACAACTGCCTGTGAAACCCAGCTCCAGAGGATCTCTGGCTTCCTGCACTCACATGCATGAACACACACACAATTAAAAATAAATCCTTTAAAAAGAACAGCCTCATAATAGTGTCTATATGGAAATGCCATAATGAGACCTGTCACTTTGTATGTATGCTTAAAAAATTAGTTTAAAAAAAAATGTGAGTTCGAGGCCAGACTGGTCTATAAAGCAAGTTCCCCAAACAAATGTGCAGGGAGAAGAGTTTTAAGAGAAGCACTGAGATTTACTAGTTGGACTGACTATTCACTTAGGGATTCTATTTCTCAGCACTTCATAAAACCAGGCATGGGGGACCGGAGAGATGGCTCAGTTATTAAGAGCCTGCACTGTTCTTCTAAGGGACTAGAGTTCAGTTCCTAGCACCCACATCAAGCAGCTCACAGCTGCTCCTAACTCCGGCTCCAGGAAGATTAAACCCTTCTGGTAACGTATCCACACACATGTATCCACACACGTGTACATACACATCACACACACACATATACATAATTAAAAATAAATCTTAGAAAAAAACAGGTATGGCTCTCATTTTCTTCATGGTACATTATCATGCATGAAACCTAAGATGATAGAGCTACTTTGCATTTGTTGAGGAAGCTGAGGAACAAGCTGTTGATATGCTATCAAAAAACCTCCTGTGAAACAGTGAGGAGCCAAAAGCACGGATAAGCTTCTATAATCCTTCCAAAGGCAGAAAGGCAGTGTATTCTAGGTTATCCTGACTAGACACAGGCTATCCTGACTACACAGCAAGACCTCATCTCAAAAGGCAAAACAAACAAAAGCACTAAGGAATGTAGAGGAGAAAGATGTGAGAAATACGCACAACCCACCAGGCTCGACGGGAGCCGACAGAAGCACTACTGACTGACTACTGGCTGAGTCCCAGCGGGGCCCGCAGAGAAGATGCGCAATCTCATGCTGCAGGGTTCCCGATGATGAGAGCAGGGTCTGGGCTGACTCCGAGAAACCAAGAACAGATAGGGAAGGCCATCCCAGAATGATAGGTTGCTTTTCTTTTTTTGTTTTGTTTTGTTTTTCTGAGGGGCGGAGGTGTCTAGGCAGCTGGAACAATCTGAACCTAAAACCCAATCTGTGAACCGGCTGGCACTGACACCTGAACAGGGGCTGTGTGCTCATGACTTTCACAGGAGGAGTGTGCTTTTGTGAAGGGAAGAACACACTGAGGTAACAGGTCATAATGTCCTGTTACTCCAAGGATGAGGAGATTGGGTTATAATGAGCTGGACCAGGTCGTGTAAAGCTGCCAGCAACCAGGACTCTGAGCAAAGGCACCCATGAGTTCTCAGTACATGCTGCCAACGTTTTTGAGGGGGCAAGAACCATTAAAAGTAGCAGTAACTGCTGCTGCTGCTAAAAACTAGAAACAGCAGATGACAAAACTACCACAAGTCCATGAGTGTGGTTTTAAGAACAAATTATGAACACAAAGCAAACTTTCCAGTAACAGCGGGAAAGCCTGAGAGAAAACAGTCTGCTGTGGGTGAAACAGGGAGGCTTCCCAAACTGGGGGCAGGAGGGACAAAGGCAGAGGTCAGCAAGCGGGGGCCCTCACGTCCACAGTGTGTGTGTGTAGGTGTGGGGATAATTTGGAGCTGGGAAACACGAGGGACTGGACAGCCAGACCGTTTTGGGTAGGAGGATATCAAAGTGGACAACAGGCCCAGCCAGCTCCTTAGACACTGCTGTACATGTGTGGGATACAAAAACAATTAAGTTGGAGCTCTAAGCCCTGAGATTCCAATGTGAGCAGCTGATTAAACCCCAACAGGCGCATGAAGCACTCATCTCCACAGTGCGGCTGGTTCCCGTAGCCCCGGCGAGGTAAACTGATACTGCCTCCAGGTCCCACGTAGCACAGTAAGAGTCAGGGACCTGAGGTCATTTGTTTGATGTCAAAAATAAATAAATAAATAAATAAATAAATAAATAAATAAATAAATAATTTCTGGTGCAGAGTTCTCTTTCCCGGGACCTAGGAGCTCCCCTTCCATGCTAATAGTGTAATACCATAGGCCTTACTTCTCAGGGGCTTGTTCCAAATCTGCCTCTTATACAGCTCTTAACTTGGGAACTGCCATGTGCTCAAAATAGCATAAATTATCCAGCAATTATTAAGAGTTCAAAGTGCCCTTTAAGACAGCAGTGGAAATATGCCCACTCACATCCTGGAAAATAAGAAGCGAAACAGCAAACAGTGCTTACAGCGGTATGTGGAACACGACAAACATGTTACAACTTGCCTGGTACTTTGCAAATTGAGGTGTTAAAACTGTAGGATTTTTGGTATACGCTCAGATGTCTACATACTCCATACAGAAAAGGGGAGTAAGATGGAAACTGACCGATGATGTCATTTGCGTAATTTTGAGCTGCTTGTATAACCACGGCCATCCAAACACAGCTGCTGGGGGCAGCACCAGGCGGTTCTGATTCAAGAACAATCAGCTTCTTTTTAGTTAATTCCAAGATGACCCCGAAATGGCCACAGGATCAGAAGTTTACAGTAGCCTGAAAGGGTGAGGTGGTACAAAGGGCACTATCGCAGGCACAGTAAGCACCACAGGCCTGAACCCCACAGAGTTGAAATAGCACGCCCTGCGGAGCGAGGGTTCAGGCCGGGCCGGACTCAGCCAAAAGCTGAGGCCTGAAGACCAGACGAGCACCAAGGTAATGCTGCTCAAACAGCGCTGCACTGGTCTGGGGCTTCCGTCTTCCATGTCGTCAGTGTGCTACTTCTATTTACAGGGGCTTATGCCTGTGTTTAGGTATTTGCTTATTAAAGAACCCTGATAGTGAAAAAGAAAGAACACAGAAGAATAAAGCTAGGAGTGGGATCGCGTGCCTGTAATCCCCGCACCCCAGGGGCTGAGGTGGCAGGGCAGCGAGCTGGGGTCAGCCTGGCCTACACAGTTGAATCCTGTGTGAGAGGGGACAGGAAAAAAAACCAGAGTAATGTTTTCCTACGCAATTTCCCTCTTATCTAGGGGACCCATCCTAAGACCTTCCCCCCAGTGGGGTCTGGAAGCCACACAGAAAACACTGAACACTCTAATTTAATACCTTTGCAGTCTCAACAGCACTGAGGCGAGCTTGTCACTTCTTGTTGGGTTTGACAGATGATTAGCACTGAATTCACTTTTCTCCTTCACTGTCTCACGGGCAGAGCATGGATTTTAGCATACAACTGCTTCCTGTTCCTTTACTAAGGCCTAGAACTTTCGCTTCTGTACTTTAAGGAGGAGCTTTCCTCCCCAGACAGGGCTGGCACCACTGCTCTGCCACTTTGGGGCCATTATGCTGTGCACTCGGGGCGACCTGCACACAAGACTTCATGCAATATCACAACCGTCAGTTAGACAGCCAAGCTGACCGTCCAATGGGCAGGCAGTGGATGGAGCAGACACACTGGACAAAGGGACGCTGGTGTGATAAAGAGATCCTGGGACACAGTGTATAACCTAGACCCACAGATTGTTTACTTCTGGAATTTTCCATTTAATAATTTCTGTTCACAGCTGATCTTGGTTAATGGAAGTTACAGAAATTAAAAATAGTAGATAAAGGGCACGGGGCTACTGCACCTGTAAAGTGTGTCCTGGAGGTAAAGCTACAAGAATTCTAGGCCTACTGTACTCAAACTTGACAACATTGTCTTAACTTGTCTTAATAATCTACTCTCCTCTATTTCCAGTTTTACAATTATTGTCAGACAGAATATGTGACTTATTTGAGTGAAAAATCAAGTGGCTATATTCATCACAAGGCAAACAAAGGCTGTTAGTATGCACAAATTTTCCCATCGTGAGCGCTGGAGACACATGCATTAATCTCACTAATCCCTGTCTCTGTGTGAAGACATCCACTGGAATTCAAATCCTCTAACTGTAATTAGCCTCCCTTTAAGGATCAATGCACAAAACATCAGGGAGAAGACCTATTTGAATAAATAGATTTTAACACTGCTTTAGTAAACAGTCATTTGTATATACTCAATCAAAAAAACCTAGACATATAAAGAAGTACAGGTATTATACTGCATAGCGATATCTCTTTCCCTTATGGGTCTTTGATAATGGAGTTACACACACACACACACACACACACACACACACACACACACACACACACACATATCAAAATACTGGGATAGCCAACCTAACCTCCATAATCGTTACATTTCACAAGGCCATAATGAATCTAGGACTAAAACGGCCACCACCAGGTACACTGTGTGCACAGACAGAGGGAGTGAGCGAATACAGAAACAATGCTCCACACCCCAGACAGGCTCCTCAGGGCACAGATTTCAGTCACATCATCCTATTCTAATCTCACGCAGACCCTGGGGTGCAAGCATGACCCGCACTTACAGGAGAGGCTGAGACAGGAAACAGTCTCAACTTCACAACTGGCAGCTGTAGGAAGTCTGACCTGCCCCTGCGCCCACATTCCCTCTCCCTGCTGCTGACTGACCCCTGCAGCAGACTGGCAGGTAGCCCGATCTGTTCACCAGTCCTAAAGCAAGAACAAGATTAAGCAAAACTAGATTTAATTCCACTAATCAAGACTTGTCCTAGCTATGAAGTTAAATTCAGTACCTAGTGTCTCAAGTTGACTTGGCCTTTTGAACATTGCTGGAAAAGTGTATCCTACAATAAACAATGATGGCAACACTGAACACAACATGGTTTGAGTTTTCTGGTTTTATATTTTATAATTTTCCTAAAACTTACTTGGTAAAAACCATCTTAAGGATAAAATGGGTAAGTATTTATTGGTTGAAGAGAAATTGATGCTAAATGCATGAATAACAGGTGACATTTTGGGACAAAGACTTTAACTGGAAAAAGTAGAATGACTTGGTTAGCTATGAGCAGAACGTCACACATCAAAAACCAACATAGCCGACACATGCTCAGACCTTACATTTCATTTACTGCAATGACACCCTCCTCTCAATGACACTACGGCAGCAGAGTAAAACTCAGCCATGGATAACTTACTTTGGTTCGCCTATCTTGATGCCAGGATGCTGCGTGTAGGCGTGGGAGTGTGTACTTGGGGCGGACTTAAACGCCATTGGACAGATAGGGCACTTGTAGAAGACTTCACAGTGAGAGCCTTGAATGTGAGACTTCAGTGCGGCCACATCAGAGTACACAACATTGCAATGTACACATCTGTCAGAGAAACAACACTGTCATTAGCACAGACCACCCAACACCGTGAGCGACATCGCTGTGTGAACAGGGTGAAATGAGTGTATTTCAGCCCACAGGGGTTCCTCGTGGCTTTTGGAAAGTATGTTGCCTCTTTGGCTTGCAACAGAGTAAAATTAATGTTGTATGTTTCATTGGAAAGATCACGAAGAAAATTAATGTACAAATGGTAAGTATTTGGAGCACCTTTAACATTTTGAGGAAGGATGTATACAGGAAGGCCAACAGACCGTGAGGGACACAGCAAGAACCTGGGGATCCTGGGGTGGGGAAAGACGTTCGTGTACTGGACTAACACTAGGGCCTGATGTTCCCACCTGTCCTAGATCTGTCCAAAGGAAGAGGTCTTGGGATCTGTACCTACATGCTCTCAACACAGGACAGAGAGAGGCACACGAAGAAGGCATGACCCATGGTCTCATGGCACACACTGGTGTAGTCAATATTTAGCGCCACACGGTGACCCAGATGGTGGTGGAAGTCAGCACCTGTGCGTTCGTTCTGTCTGCGAGAAAACAGTCTGACTGTGCCTGTATTCGGTCTTTAAACTACTTCAACACAAGCTTCTGAAAAATCACATCTCCAACAATTGGCTCCAAGCTTCTGAATTTCTAAGTATGACAATTAGTTCATTCCCTACTAAAACATAATCCCATAGAAACAACCTTCAAAACTGGGCCACCTCAGCTCCAGATCTTTGCACAAGGACTCGCAGCAATACTTGCAATACCTCCATTTGATGATGGACTCTTTCTTCTTGACTCACATATGGAAAACATTTGAGAATGTTCACCACGGCTCTTGGGAACCATCTGAGAACACGTTCTGTCTCGCATGTGACTGAACACACATGTTCCTAGTCGTGCATATACAAGTCACCCGGGAAAGAAATCTGTTGACAGGGCCTGCCCTCCAGGACACCACGCCAGACTAACACTTCTACACTTCTAGGCTTAGAGGCACACATGGACTGATGGAGTAACTCCTGGAAAACCACACAGAGGGCGTGTGTTCTATGGAACACACCATAGAAGGCTTTGCAGGCTTTGATAGAAAATCACGGTACGTTCTCAGGTTTATGGTCTTAAGTTACAGTGGTCACCGACACAGAAACTAAAACAATAAGTGGTGAACAAGAAAGATTGGGTATCTACCAACAGGGGCACTATCTCGATACAGGAGTCAGTCAAGTATACTGAAATTCTTCCGGGCCACCTAATGCTCCTAAAGTCTGCAGTTCCCTGTTTGTAAGATAAAACAAACTGGACAGATCATTACTAGTCCCACTTTCCCCTAGAAGCTAGTGACTACAAACCAAGTGGGGGGATGAGGTCTTGGTCAGAGCTCTGCAAGATTCCCAGGTTCCTGACCTTAGGGAAGTTGCCCATCTGATGAGATCAAGCACATCCGGGGAAGCTTAACTTTAGACAGATGCTAGAATTCGGCACTGGGGTCTAATGTTTCCACCTGTTCCAGTGCCACTAACCAAATGCTGCCCAAGAGTGTACTTCCCACCAAACACAGGACTAGACTCTATCTTAAGCAAAAGACCAAGACGAAAGGAAGTGAAGAAAAGCACACTATGCCCCAGATGTTCCAGAGCCACGTGGAGCAAGAGAAAAGCCTCACAGGCTGCAAACAAAGTAAAATATGGTTTTTAAGTTAGCAGCAGACACGACAGGGACTCAGTCTAAAGGGTATCACAGATGTTAAGGGAAAACAGAAGAAAAAGGACAGAAGAGGTTTAGGGCAACAGAGACAATGACATCTACAAGTAAAGCAGGCACATGGAACACGGAATTGCAGAGACACCTTATGGCATCACAATGCTACTAAGCATCTGCCTCAAAAGTTCTGGAATGACACGCATTTGCCACCATGCCTAGCTCTTTTTATTATTTATTTTTAATTTAAAAAAGGTTTACGCCGGGTGGTGGTGGTGCATGCCTTTAATCCCAGCACTCGGGAGGCAGAGTCAGGTGGATCTCTGTGAGTTCGAGACGAGCCTGGTCTACAAGAGCTAGTTCCAGGACAGACACCAAAGCTACATAGAGAAACCCTGTCTCGAAAATTGAAAAAGAAAAAAAGGTTTACGTTATACAATCCAACAATAATCTCTTCTTAAATGCTTGTTATCAGGAGGCAGGAAAGTTCAGAAAATATTTGACTTTTATCCATAATTAGCATTTACAAGTGAAGCAGGATCCAGGCATGGTCATCAATATTTAAGAGATATCATATAGGATCAAAAGATAAGCAAGAACCTGCCTAGGAAGGAACAGAGGCAGGAGTAGGAGCCCTGAGAAAATCTTCTCTGGCTACAAAAAAGATCATAGACAAAATGATTAACTACAGAGACAAAAGAGAGAGATGACGGAAATGAGAGAGACACAGACAAACAGGGCAGGACCAACAGACTGCCAAACCCAGTCAAAAAGCATCAACTATCCCACTATTTAAAACAGCAGGAGAATTGGGCATGGTAGCACTGGTCTCTAATCCCAGGCTGAACTCTTATTCCGATTCAGGTCAGCCTGGACTACAGTGTAAGACCCTTCACAAAAAGGGAGGTGGGGGTAAGCAAGAAAAATGTTTAAGTTTTTGTATCTTTTCTACAGAACTCAACATGAACTGAACCTCACAATAAACTAACAAGGGGGATGGGTGCAGTGATGTTGATCAATAATCCTAGCTCTGGAGTTAGGCTCAGAAGTGAGGCCAGCCTTGTGTTGTCTACACAGCAAGTTCCAAGACAATTAGAGTATAATAGTAGGACCCTGTGTTAAAAGCAAATACAGAAAAACCACAAGAATGATGTTTGCACAGTCTTTATACCCTCCAGTCTAGTTGGGAAAATCTACAGTTAATAAAAACTTGATAAAATTCAAACTGTAAAATTGAAAGCACCCAATTTAAGCAAGTCTGCCTAGGGCAAGTGAAGGGCAGAACAATCTTCTCCCAGAAAGATTCAGGCTTCCAGCCTGCATGTGAACCTTCTGTCTTAAGTTGGGGGAGATACCAGGAATACCTCAGTGCAGAAGGCTGTCCCCTTCATCCCAATCTAGCCTTGTTTTCACTAACACCCAGCGTTCAGCAGAGAACAGTGGCAAGCGCTCAAGCTGCCCAGCTGTTCTCCCGGGCTGTGCACAGCCTCCCCTCACAGTTTCCAAGTGTGTGGTAAGACCAAAGTACTGTGCTGCGTGGGGCTGTGCACCACCAGCTTAACCATCACATCTCAGAGGGTTGGGAGGCAAGTCATCCCCCACGTTACAGAGTACACAGGACACAAGAAGCTCACACAAGACAAACAAATTAAGCGCAAAGAAAAAACCCTGGTTTCTTGTTTTCTAAACCAAAGGTTTCCTACCAGGTTAGAGCTCAATCCATAAAGCATTTGTACACTACACATTGGAAGGCAGATGATTAAAAACAGGAATCTCTCATATTTCAATGTTAGAAAACTGAGCAGAGGGGATTGCTCAGTAGTTAAGAGCAAAGGCTCTTCTTCAAGAGAACCCGAGTTCAATTCCAAGCACCCACATGTTAGCTAACAATCATTTGTAACTCAAGGGTCAAGAGAGCTGAGGTCCTCTTCTGGCTCCCTTAGACAATACACATACATGGAAAACAGACATGCATGCAAGCAGGAAAAACACCTGAACACACACACAAAAAAAATAAAAATAAATCTTAGGAGGGGGAAGAAAAAGAAAGACAATTGGGCAGAATCACCCAAGAATTAGTGATCCTGGAACATAAACTAAAATGAAATAAAGGGGGCTGGAGAGATGGCTCTGCAGTTAAGAGCATTGGCTGTTCTTCCAGAGGTCCTGAGTTCAATTCCCAACACCCATATGGCAGCTCACAAACATCCATAATGAGATCTGGTGTCCTTTCCTGGCTTGCAGACATACATGCAGGCAGAACACTATATACATAATAAACAAATCTTTAAAAAATAAAATGAAATAAAATCATCAAACCACACCAATGCTACCTCATCTTTATGAAACGTGTGACGGAATCACAACTAAGAAAACCACTACACGTTAACAGTCTAACCAAACACAGTAAGACAAACATGCCACAGTAAAACATCTGCTAAAACAAAGACACGTCACCCATGACAGAGTCTCTGGAGTTTTCATCAGGGCAAGGGTAAGTGGGATGAGAGCACATTTAAGAAGGTAACAAAGTTTGAGAACAAAGTATATCATCACCTGACACTGGATAAATTAACATCAAAGTGGCCAGATGTCAAAAAGTACACATCTGGGAATCTCTGGGGCCAGTGAAAAGATGAAAGGGCCGGAACTGAGGTGGAGGAGGCAGAAGGGAAGGACTTTTGGAGGTGAAGCTTCTCCAAAGACTGATGCTAGAAAAGATGTTCACCTGACCCTTCTGTGTGGTTCCAGCAATTCATCGTGTTTGTATTATTAGAGGGGGACTAATTAGAGGTGCATGGTGTTCCCGCAGAGGATAAATACAGGGATGCAAAAACATACGTGCAGGGGTGGGGGGAGGAAGGCTGTCAGTCATGGCCAAGCCCCATAATGTGCACATTTACCTAAAAGTATCACCCATTTATCCTCATCCGTATGGACTGGCAAGGCCAACATGACATCAAACTTGGATTCAAATGGATCCTACTCTACTACAAATGAGCTAAGTTCCCAGAGGATCTGTGTGTTGGAGTACATATGACCAGGTAACCCTGAGAACTACGTATGTGCACAGGCCCTCCAAATCGTAGTGCAGTTATCAGTGAACGACTGGCACAGAAGTGAGCGACATACTGACCGAAAACCAACTCTCCGTGTGTAGTGCAGACAGCTCTTGGTGACGTGGGTCTGGAAGTGCACCGACCTGCAGATGGCCCCGCACTCGGGGCAGGTGTAGGGAGATTTGTGCTGATGGATTCTCTGGTGTGAAGCATAACTGCACTGGTTAGGAAGCAGCATCTGGCAGACAGTGCAAGTCTTCTAAACAAACCAAAGGGGGAAACACGATTGGTCCTGCTAAGCATGGCTATATGCAAGTTCCTTAGTTAAGCTGTACAGTAGTTACGCGTCTCATTTTAAACATTGTATAAATGACTACAGCCCAAGGGAAGAGCAAACCTGAAGACTACATGTTTAACAGAAATTTTTCACCCTGTAAAATAAAAATGATTAGAATGACGGAGGCAGGCTCATGCCAGTGTGAGCGAAAGCAAACACCAGCTTCAGATGCGTCCAGTCTTGTTTCTTTAGCATCTTTGTCCACAGCAGAGGTCCTCTTGCAAACTGTGTTGGCAGGTTAATCCTGCTACACAGTACCGAGTTCACTCGTGCATGTGGGACATGTAGTTCCCACAAACCAGAACTTGCCTCAGGAAAGTAGAAATTGACCCAGTCTAATCCAGTTTCTTCTTATTTCCCAGTCACTTATCTATTTAAATCTTAAATTCAGGAACATGAAAGGGATGGTTTAGGAACTGGTTTTCTTTTGGAAACTAAGTTGGCCTTCAATGGATGAACTGGACATATTATGATTTATAAAATCATAAAAATCAAAAACTCAAGCTCAGATACATAAATTTGGACATTAAATTGAAATTTGCAGGGCTTAGAAATTTTACAAAGCTTAAAATCTGATTGTATTAAAAGAAAGGCAAAAAAACCTGAGATCTTCTTTGAAGAAAAATATTTAATTATCAAAAAAACCCAAATACTCTATCCTATCCTCCATCCCCTTAAATGTAAGTATAAATATATTTTTAAAACATAAACAAAAATACTCAGTTAATATAAACTGACTACCATCCTCAAAACAAATCCAACAGAATGAGAGATAAAATTCATACACTTTTCAGACATTTGTGCAAAACCAAGTACCTCTTGCATTCTAAAATAAATCATCTGCATTAAAGTCAAAGAAAGCCTCAAACTATAGATTCTTCTGAGATTAAAAATACTCTTTCAGATTGACAGCAGTTCAAAAAAAAATCTTTAATTCTTCATAGTTATCTCAAATTAAGCCCAAAAATTTAAGTTCTGAAGTGACTTATGCTAAGAAAAAGAGAAAACTCACTTGAAAATTATTTCTTGCCAGGCAGAGGTGGTGCACACCTTTAACCCCAGCACTCAGGAGGTAGAGGCAGGCATCTCTGTAAGATGGAGGCCATTCTGGTCTACAGAACAAGTTCCAGGGCAGCTAAAGCTACACAGTAAAATCCTGTCTCGAAAAACCAAAAGAGAAAGAAAGAAAGACAATTACTTCTTGGTTTTTCTCCTGAAAGGACTGAAATACAAGCTTTATCCCATGAAATGTTTATTGTAAACACAAAATGAGAGCATTACAGGCAGTGTTGATGAGTTTAACGTCACTAAACGATGCCACTCCTAATAAGACATTCTTCAAAGGTTAAAACATGCACAACAACGGAACCAGTCAACAGAGTCCTAGTTACAAGAGCCCGCTGTCATTACATAGTCATTGGCAATCACTCACTATGAACTACAGGCTTCCACCTTCTCCACAGCCATCATCCCAGGGAGAATTATGGAGGCATCTTGGTGTGCACTTACTTTCAATTCTAAAATAAGTCAAAAAACATTTTACATATATGTCTCTACGTTCACATATGCACACATTCAAAGGTATATACACACATACTCATGTATAGAGAGAGATATTAATATAGATTTAGATATGGATTGGTTTCATTTCACCATGACTCAAGCAGTGAATTAAGTTCTTTCAATACATTAGGAACTTAATATAGATAAAATACATTGTATCATTTATTTCTCATAATCTATGAAGTCAATAATATCTTCATTTTACAGAAGAAGAAATGAGACTTAATAACATAAGAAATGTGTTCTATACCCACTGCTACTAAGGCAAGGACCAGGATCAATCAGGCTCGGGTGGAGAGGCAGCGGAAAGAGTGGAATGGGATCACATGAACTGAACCATCACAAAAACAGAGTTGAGAAACACGAACAAATAAACCTGAATGTCAAAGATGACCCGTTTATGTTAAGACAATAAATTAGTTTCTCTTTCCCTATAGCTTCTCCCATACCTAAAACGTGATTATACTACTTCTGTAATAGTACAAAGCTAAAAGAAAAGAAACTTTAAAAGAACAAGGGTCATGTGTTGTATAAAAGCTAAAAACAAAAAGACTTACATTATCATCCATTAAGAAATAATGACAAGCAATACAATACATATAAAATGAGCAACTCATTATGCTCATCACCTGATTATCACCCAAGATCACCATTATCACAGCTCCACCTTTCCCAACCACGGGCAGCCACCAGCTGAGGCTTCCACCCATGTCAGACCCAGAAGTAAAGAAGGAAGATAGGGACTCCAGCCTCAAGCCAAACGCGTTCAATCCTGGAGTTCTTGAAAAGGGAGGTGGTCAGCGATCACAGTGGACATGCAGGGACCTTACCTTCAGTTTATACAGGTGCACACACATCTGTGCACATACCCACACTACCCCTGTGTTTCTCTCTCGGCTGACTGCTGCACGCCTCACCTCCATCCCATTTCTGGTGAAAGCACTCTCCTTGATGTTTGCATAGTACCCATGTTTCTGAACTCACATGACATTGTTTCCTTAACCGTGCGGCCTCAGATTGCATAACTGTCCTTGCTGCAGACAGCAGAGATTCCACCAGCTCTCTGGGATGCTCTGAATCCGTGACAAAATGCACATTGTCTGGACTCAGAGGACACACTGAGCACAGGAGAGCAAACGGGGTCTTTGTGGTCTGGTTTTCCCTTCCTTTTTGTTTAAGTCAAATAAAGTTTTCCTAATTGGCACCAACTACGGCTGCTAGGCAACTCAGAAGGAGACGTGGCAGTTGAACCCAGTAGTGCGTGGCTCAGAAAGAGAACAAAAGAGAAGAAACACATGCACATGGATTTGTGTCTCTGGACATTAGGCTTAGTGCCATTGGAACATGCATAAAGGTTTTGATGATCAGGTAGAAAGCAGCTAATTTCTTCTCTGGGGCAGTTTTGTTTGCTCAGGGAATGATTTTTCAACTAATTTTACTTGTCAATAGTACAGCAGCACTAGAAGCCGAGGGAAAGGGAGCTGGAAAGGTCACAGTCCTTCCTGAGCCTGATGGGCAGGCAGCCAGCAGCGGCCTGAGTTGACAGCTGGCATAACAACAGAGGCTGGGGGAGGGGGTGGGACCGGACATCCTGTTAAGAAGCTGGACAGGGGGACTCAGCACCCTCTTTGCACAGTGAGGAATTACCTGAGCAACAAGGAACACAATTCTTTGTCTCAGTTTGTTCTTTTAGGGAGAAACAGAGCCTGAGAAAAGTGAACAGGGGAAGGGCGAGCGAGGCTAGCGACCATAACCACACAAAGCACCTCTCACAAGTAAAGCAAGTAGGCCTAGGGCCTGCAAAACACTCGGGCCAAAAGCCAGATCACTGCAGCTCAGCAGGGGCCTAGCTGAGTCAATGCCTGTGCCCTGCACCAGTTCCATAAACTGCATGACGGTAAGATGATGCTTTTAGTGGTCATGATGAAGCTTAGCAGTTTCTTTCCTGGCTTTCACATCTTCACAATTAGAAGAGAACAGAAAACGCTTTACTCCCAATCCCGCTTAAGTGGGGGTGACAAGCATGTGTCACATCCTGATTACATGTATCCTTTGTTCCCAGGGCTAGCTGGTTAGCAGTTGTTTCTAAACCACTTGCCACATCCAGAGCTGGCTGACTGACGCTGTAAGGCAGCCACACATAATCCGCTCAGGTGACCGTTTCTAGAGGATGTGGACTTGTTAAGACTAGTCGGCAGGGCAGGACTAGTCAGAACAGGACGAAATTAGCAGTCTAGGGAGCAGTGCCTGAAAGTCTTCAGCAGAAAGCCAGTGGCCCACATCTGTAATCCCTGCATTTGGGCAAGGGGATCGTGAGTTCAAGTGCAGCCTGAGTAACAGCAAGAGCCTGTCTAAAAATACAAACCCCAGAGGCTGTGAGTGGAACTCAGCAACAAGACACTTGCCTAGCATGCCTAACTAAGGCCTCGTTTAGTCTCCAATGTGGCGAGGGAAGAGGGTGAAAAAGACAAGTGGAGGAAGGAAACTTAGTCTTCTGATAAAGACGGGGTGGGGCAGGATGCTCCAAGACTTCTGCGCCTGAGAACAGTTTATCTAGAAATGAGAACAGGCAGATACTGCTCGAAAGAATTTAATGTATAGTACGCCGTGTTAGAGATTCCCAGAAAGGGGACTGAAGAGATGGCTCAGCAGTTAAAAGCCCACACTGCTCTTGCTGAGACTGCAGATTCCAGAACCAGGCAGCTCACAACTGACGGTACTTCCAGGGTACTCCACACATGCCTGCGTGCACACACACATAACCACGTGTAGGTATAGGAATACAGGCATTCATGTGGAGATCAGAGAACAATGGTGGGAGGGCCTGGCTCTCTCCTTCCAGTATGTAGATTCCAGGGATGAACTCAGATCCTCAAGCTTGGTGTGACAGGCACATCCTGCTGAACCACCTCACCAGCTCCAAAACATAAAGTAATTTTTGCAATTGCTCAGAGGGGCTCAAGAAGTAGCTCAATAGTTAAAAGAACCCATGTCCACTTACAACCATTAGAGACTCCAGTTCCAGGGGATCCAATGCTCTCTTCCAACCACTGTGGGCACCAAGCATGCATGTGGTACACACACACCATTCATAAATGTAATTTTAAATATTAAAAAGAAAAATTGTAATGCCCAGAAAGCTTCTGAAACTGAAATGAGTACTTAGTCTCTCAAAGTGAGGACCCAGCAGATTGTGAATGAACACCTCCTTCAGCTACTGCAGTCCGGGGACAATGTGGATGCAAGCTCCAGTTTCTACTTAGGTCCTCAACTGTAAAGTCCTAAGTTTCTGTGTTGGGCAGCAACATAATGAAGGAGAGACAATGAGTTGGCAACGAAGGACACTTGCCCCAAGTCCCAGCACTGCCACTAATTGGACATTTGCTTTTCCAATAGCAAAATAAAAGAGCGTACCAAAGAGCCGGTTACAGTCTCTGATTTTACGGCTACTGTGAAACCCACAGAAAGGAAGGGTGTTTTAACAACTAAGAGCTTACACTATGCATTTCCAGCCTGCAGCTGACTGAATTTAGCCATGTTTTACTAAGAGGTGAAGCATGGCACTCCAATGTATCCCAGCATCAACTACTAAACCTGCAGACAGCAGTTCTTGAACATTTCAGACAGGAGCGCTTCTCAGACTCTCTACCCACTGCCTTGTTCAAGGTGCCTAAAGCAGGCGTATGCATCAGGCAGTGAAAAGGAGCCCCAACTGTGGCCTGTGAGTGCATAAGTGAGTTCATGAGTCTGTGTCCATGTAAGCGCAGGAAGGAATCTGAGCCCGTGTGTGTGAGTGCAAGAGTGTGTCTGAGTGTGATGTGAGCACCAGTGTGTATCTCGAGTGCATGTGAGCGTGTAAGTTGTGTAGCTTACCCACAGCTCCCTGTTCATTGCACTGCTTGCTTGGTCCCATGCTGCAGTGAAGAAACAAGAGCCTCTCCAGAACCTACTCAAGCAAACGCTGGGATTCCTGGACCACATCACCTCCGGCACATGATAAGATCCCATGACTTAGTCATGGACATAGCAGCGTAAGGCAAAGGAGTGTACTGAAGCTCTGTGTGGCAAGCCGGCTCTCTCCAGAGACTGCCAGGCCACGGCTGAGCAAGGCGCCAGCTCCTGACAAAGAGGTGTTCAGCTGTCCTGGGGTGACTGCAGGTTTCCTACACAGCATTCATAAAACAGGGAAGGGACAACAGAGACAGCTAAGTGACATGGGCACCGTCCCCAAAGGCTGCACACGCAGGCGGGAGTCTGTGGAGAGAGCCACAGCAGTATTCTCAGGAGAAAGCCTTGCTGGGTTCAGAAGCACAGGGAAAACGAAGGTCTGTTCTAAAAATACACAGGAGACAAAAAGTAAGAAAGAAGAGGGAAGATAAAAGGCAGGAAACCTGTGGGGGGCGAGGAGTACAGCACTGGGTGGAGAAACAGACAACACGAAGGATGCTCTGGTTCCAACCCCAGCACTGGGAAGAAAGAGAATGAGGGGAGCCAGGGCTGAGCTACTCAAAATAGCTGAGAGTCCAGGAGAAAGTTGAAGGCCCATGTGAGGGAAGAAAGGAAGTTATCCTCTAAAGGATGGGGCTGAGGGGGAAGACTGGCGCTGGGTGGAGATCGGCCAGTCAAAGAGAAGACCCAACTAGAACACACACGACCTGAAAGAAGGGGGCTCTTTGCCGAGAGGAAGTGGACCAGCATGGGAGAAGAATGAAGCAAAGAACGAGACAAATAAAGCCACAACAGAGCACCAGATGTGGTGGCACACACCTTTAATCCCAGCACTCAGGAGGTAGATGCAGGTGGAGCTCTGTGAGTTTGAGACCAGCCTGGTCTTCAGAGTGAGTTCCAGACAGCCAGGGCTACACAGAGAAACTGTGTCTTGAAAAACAAAAAACAAACAAAACAAAAAAAACAACAAAAAAATCCAGAATAGTATACATGAAAAAGCCATACATTTATTTCTTTGTATGTTGATCAAAAACAATTAATTAAAAAAAATAAGAGTTCTGATGAAAAGTTTCTGCACCTCAATAAACCTGTCCGCCAGCGCAGCAATCCAAATCAGATCAAATCAAACGGAATTAGAAAATGCCCAGGTTTAATGGGCAAAATGCTCCCGGATGATCTTCCAGCCCCCCAAAGAGTAGACAGGGAAGAGAGACCCCAAAGAAGTGTCTGTTTTCTGGGTGGCAGTTTAAATACCATGTGGGAGTGGTCTTGAGCATCTCTGGGAGAGGGGTCTTATTTGTTGGGCTTTCTGAGCTGCCACAGGGTTTGGAGAGAGATGGGGGAGGGGATTTGGGGTGAAGCTTCCACAGAACACCCCAGACTCTTTGGGTATATGGATGCTAGGGGCTGGAGTGGAAGCTAGCCTCACCTATGAGCTGTTGGAAAGGCGGTGGAAGAGAAGGTGACCATTTCCAGACATTAAAGACAGGACAAACGGCCGGGAAGGGAATTCCTTTCATTCCGGCAATCAAAGGTGGGTATCGGTGAGTTCAAGACTACCCTCATCAGGGATGTACTTCAAGTACCTCTGGAGCTCTGGGTTTCATTCCCAATAGCACAAACAACTGACTGATTGGTCAACTGATGAAGCAACCAAAACCTATCAAAACATGAACTGAACTTACATGTAGGAAAGCACAAACAAAGGCCTAAATAAATGGGATGAGGCTGTGTTCGAGGACTAAAAGACTCAGACCATAACGATGCCAATGTGCTGCTCAAACTACTTTATACTTTTAACATATTTCCTGCCACAGGGCTGACAGGATTTCTCTGTAGCAAATGAGGCCGCTCCTGTTTCCCATGGAAGACAGTGAGGTAGAAGGTGGAAGGCCTGGGGAAACGGCTCAGCCCTTAAAAGCACTTGCTGCTCTTGTAGTGGCCCTCAGTTCAATCCCTAGCACCCACACAGGCACGGGACAAGCACTGGGACACAAATGCAGGTGTATATGAAGCACTCCAGTAAGGTGGAGAGCAATAAGGAAACACTAGCTGCCAACCCCTTGAAGGAATACACATGCACACACACACGTGAATGAACACAGGTACAAGTGTACATGAGCACAAACACATTTTTAAATATTTAATCTTAATGTGTATGAGTGTTTGGCATGCGTGTATGAGCACCATGTGTGTGCAGTACTCAGAGGTCAGAAGAGGGATCTATATGCCCCAACTAGAGTTAACAGGTATGAGTCGCTGTATGGGGGAGAAACAAACCAGGGTCCTATGCCAGGGCAGCAAGTCCTCTTAACTGCTAAGCCATCTCTTCAACCCAACATTTTTGAAATTTAAAAACAAAAACAAAAAACCAGAACTATGGTACAACCATATGCTTACACTACTACACAGCAATAAAACAGAATGGGCTACAGAGGATCCCAAACTAGCTGTGACTGGCTCAGAATATTGACATGATACACCCAGTAAAAGCACACTTGGAATCCTGGATCCTGACCTCACCCAGGTGTGGGCTACACACTGTTCAGTGCTGGGCAGTCAGCCTCGGAGCCACACGATCAAAAGGCAAACAACATACCACAGTGTACTGTGTTTCGAAGCTAGGGTATTTGGTCTTGTCTTGCGCATCTTCTTAAACTTTCAGCTTATGATGGGTTTGCTGCGAACCCTCAGAGAGCATCTGTACTGATACAGGCAACAACCTAGGTGCATTTCCAGGGAACTGTACTGATTGAAACAGGCTAATCCACTTACACGCTGCATGGTTTTCTTATTTTAATGTCCTAGAACTGGCAAAATTATAGAAATCCAAACAGGCAGCAGTTGCCAGAGGTTGGGACACAGAGAGGCAGCAGTGGGAGCTATTCTCATGAGGGTGGAGTTATTGTGCCGCCTGACCACAGTGATGTCAGTGTCTTGACGGCGATACTGTTATACGTTTCCGTGGGTTGCTACCATCGGGGAACTGAATGAAGGGTAGGGTACACAGAGAACGTCTCATATTTCTTACATGTCTCTACAATTATCTCCAAATAATAAAATTAGAACCTGCTACCAATGAAACAGTGATCCCTTCTCTAGACCCAGCTAACCCAAACTGAAAGGCAATGCCCAAAGTGTAAGGCACCTGTTAGTTGAGGGCCCCCAAGGCCGCTTTCAAACTTTCTGAGAATCTAACAGAGCCGGCACAATCACTCCAGGAATCTACTAGAGATGAGTTTTTAACTAAGACTAACATGCAGAAGATCCAACACTGGAGCTCATCTCAAGGTGGCTCTGAGGGAACTGGGAACCTGCTCAGAGTATGCCAGCGTATGAGGACAAAGGAGCTTTTATAACTGTTAAGAACGAAGAAACGCTGTTTCTCAATCCACCAACGAGTAACCAAGAGTGAGGAG
Organism: Myodes glareolus; assembly: GCF_982192425.1. Classification (NCBI taxonomy): domain Eukaryota; kingdom Metazoa; phylum Chordata; class Mammalia; order Rodentia; family Cricetidae; genus Myodes; species Myodes glareolus. Next base: position 22,746,679 of record NC_142038.1, read on the forward strand.
ATTAATGAGAAAATAGAAAATAAAAGTAGGTTTTGAATCCGTGGACAGGAAACAGGCTTGGGAAAGCCTTTGGTCCTGCAGGTACCCTGGTCCAACCTCCACATCTCAAGTAAGAGAAAAAAATGTACGTGCCATTCTCATGGAGGATACTTTTTCACCAGGTAGGCATTTCCTGAACTGAGACTGAAACTGATGTGGCTGTCAAGCTAAAAAATGGATAAAAACTGTGATCCCTTCACAAACACTGCAGCCCTACCTTCTGTTGCTACGTCAGCAATGGAGGAGGGCCACCCAAGCTCCCACTGCATCATAAGCTATAGTGCTTTCCCAGCTTTAGAAAAGTCTTAAAGTAGCTCCAAATAGATGCAAGAAGAACCATTCCACACAAGGCTGGACTAGCTAGGGCCCCAGCTGCTGACGAGGTGAGCCAGCTGTCTGCGCATCACAGGAGACTGTACACGAGGTCTTCTGGACCATGGTTGCCATGAGAGACAAGGAAGCAAGTGCCAAGAGGAGACTACAACACCGGGCAGCGCTGACAGGACCCTGAAGAGAGCTGGCTACGCAGAAGCAGAAGCTTACTAAATAGCACCTCTTGGGGAGCCCGGTGGGTGACCTAGGCTAACTGGAGAAAGGGTGTGTATGTTTTACTTAATGTACATTTGCCATGACTCATTCCCTTGGACTCCAGGTGATGTACGTGATCTGCAGGTTTTACTTGTTCCAGCAAAATACGAGAAAATGATGAGCAAGCAACAAGAGACATTCATCTCTTTCCCCCAGGAGAGAGCGCTTCACCGCTGTCTGACCCTAACTGAAAACAGAAGCTGGAGAGCACAGGGTGCTACTCTACCCACACCTTCCAGGTCCCAAAGAAACGACATAACTAACGGCAGCTCCAAACCAGCCCACCGTGCCACCGCCCACTGGCATACAGCAGCACAAACCACTCAGGAAACGGCTTTGGGGCTTTTATTTTCATGGTGAAGAGGAAGACTGCCCTTAGTGGGAATGGGTGACAAGATAAGGGGGTATGTGAATGGACAGAACCCAACTATCATCACCATGCTCTGAGAGCCAGGGCTGGTGTGGCAACTCATCCTCTTCCGGGACACATGAAACTCCCAAGCCTACAGAAATATGGTCAAGACTCGCCGCTTCCACTTCAACTAGACATAAAACACAGAAGAAAAATATATAAAACAACAACAAAACAGGTATTATTGTTATCTTTTCTTTCCCCAAACCCTACAAATAGTTTAAGCCAGCCGCTGACAATGAAAAGCTACAGAGAGTACCAGGTTTCAGACCACTGTACAGGGCTCCTAGTGAACATATTCCTGGGGGAAACGAAGGGAAGGTCACCAACCACTGGACCTTCTGAGATGCCTCAGACAGGAGCACAACCTAGCCCCTCCCTTTTGAGTCACATAACTTTTCTCACCGAATGACATGCATGTATGTACCATGTTCTCTCTACTTGGGAATTATTTCACTCAGCATGTTAGGAATGCTTGTTACACAACCTCTACATCAGGCAACTGTTGCTTCATGGAGAAAGTCAATGAGAAAGTCAATGAGATGATGCAAATGATAAAATGTATTTCACCAACAGCAACCTGTACTTCACCTCAAAAAAAAATGCAAAGACACAAAGATTTACTGTGCCACATGGTTTGCCATGAACATTACTGATCATACTGTTGAACCACAGATCCTAAGTAGATATGCCTTAAAGTAGGTGCCTAACAGATGTGTTTATAAGTCGCTTCAGTGTTATACATACCAGCAATTGTCAAAACTCTAAAACCATGAGTAAAACTTCATACTGTGCCAATGTAATCCAAACTAGGCACTATGATGGGATGATGCTCTAAAGTTACAGCTAAATCTCAGACTTCCACTATATATTCCAATGCCTGAACAATTCCTAACACTATAATTCAGCCAGAGCATACACCTGGCTAAAAGAATTCCCCATGTATTTCAACACTGTACTTATACTATGAAAACTATCTTTTGCCTTCCCCGTGCTTACACACACACACACACACACACACACACACACACACACACACTCCTTCACGTAACTGTACTGCCACCCCTAATTCACGGTATCTGACGGAGCACTCGTGGCTACAGACTCATCACCGAAACACCCAGATTTAAATGATACTCTACTTGTCCACTTGTATCTGCAGCATGCTGGAAGTGCGTAGCCAGAGCCGTCTCATCCTGGAAGACTTCATTACACTCCAGACATTTGAGACTGTGTCTACAGAGCTTGGAGGGATCTTCGTCTAGGGGCATGGCTGGGCTGACGGGTGTGCTTGGAGGCGCGGAAATAACTGCCCCAGTTGTGCCAGACTGGATTTTGGTTACAGTGTGTGTGCCAGCTCCCCCGGAGCTCTGCAGAGTGGAGGTGGTAGTATTGCTAGACGGAGAAACTATCATCTGGTCTGCGGGGACGGGTTTGAGGATTAAGTGGGAGCACTGCATCACCACTCCTTTCTCCTTATGCCCTCGGGCATGGGAAAGGAGGCTGCATTTGTTGTAAAAAACAAGGTTCTTTGTACAGTGGTTGCACGTTACTTCGATGCGCACACTACGCCTGTCATAGTGCTGGCTCAGGCTCTTTTCCAGGGCGAAGGAGTCCCCACACTCCAAGCACTTATACCCACGCATCGGTAACGTGATCCCTGCATTGGCGGGAGGACTGAGGTTTGGGATGTAAACAGGGACTGGATTGACGCTGCTCAGCACCTTGTTGAAGGCTTCCACCACAGAACTCTGCAAGGATGATACCACCTGGACTCGGGACACTTTTTTAGGTGGCTGGGAGGCCGCTGCATTGATTATTGCCTGCTTTATTTGTTGCTGAGGTTTGGTTAGCACTTGGCGGAGTTCAGAGGTGGCCTGGGCACCCTGAGGCAGAAGGTTAAGGTTGGCAAGGTGCACAGTCTTTGGCACGAGTTTGGCATTGGCCAGGCTGGATGCTGGCACCACAACGGTTTGCTGCTGGATGGCATTGGCAGCTTTGATGATGGCGCTGCTGGCACTCTGAACAGAGGCAGCAGATATGACTGTGGCTTTCACTGTTGTGTTGTTAGCAAGCTTCAGATTGATGACTTGAGACCCTGCCGTCTTGACAGCAGACACAGGAAGGAAAGCAGTAGCCACGGGCTTGATGGTGACCTGTTTGGGGGTCAGCTCTGCTGGGGAAACTGCACTGGTAACCATGGCCGTTTGCAGAGGTGCCCTGGGGGGAGAGGAAAGGACAGCGGCTGACGCTGAAGATGAGAGAAGCGACGTCACAGACGCCATCACGGATGCTGCCTGCTCAGAAGGCTTCTTCCCAGCGTCCAGATCCACTTCTGGCAACACTCTGGTCACCGTCCTCTTGATCTCCCCAGAAGATGTCTTAATGGTCTTGATACGAACTTTGGGGATTGCTGGGGTAGACCCCACAGGAGAGGACGGGGAGCCTTTGCTGCTGTTCTCACTGCACACACTCCTGGGACTATCCGATGGCTTCAGGGAGGCTTTCTTGGTGCCATCAATGAGATTCTGGGACTCAGGAGACTTGTCGGCGGGTTTGGGACTGTCATTCACTTCCTTTGGTAATGGAGAAGCTTCCCTTGAGTTGGCCACAGGTTCTTTGCAGGAATCTGAAGCTGCCTTTTTAGCACTCAGTGCTGCGATGGCAGCTATGCACGAAGAGAGCTTGGAGGATGACTTCGCTTTGGAAGATGTGACAGCAGCAAGGCTGGAATCATTCTTCTCAGAGCCCAGCTTCCCATCAAGGACCCTGCTCTCAAGCATCTTCTCAGAGCTCTCCTTCAACTTCTCCTCTGCTTTTCTTTTAAAAGGCTCGTAAACACTCAGGGCTATGGAATTTGTTTCTGCCTCTCTCTTGACTTTGTTTTTCTCTACATGGCCTGATGTAGAGACCCCAGTCTTGCTCGCGTTTTCCCCTCCAAGGGACTTCAGCTTGTCGTAGTCCTGCTGGGAAGCTGAGCCTGCCAACACATTTGCTCTGAAACTGGACCTTGTGTCTTCCTTATCAGGAGGGTCGTCCACCTCTATCTTCTCATCATCATCAAACTCTTCAGCGCTGGAGATAGGGCTGAACTGGCTGAAGGCTGGGTCTTTCAGAGTCACCTCTGAGGTAGGTGCGTCTCCTTTTAAGGACTTTGATCCATCCTTACCATAGCTGTCAAGAGAGGATGCTGTGAGAAACCCGTTATGCAAACCATTGCCTGTGGAATTGTGGCCGTCTTTTTCAACTCCCTCAGAGGAGTCGATGTTTCGAACGTTCTTCACAATCACACTAACGCCAACATCCGAGGATGATGGAGTGTGAGAGTCATCATCCACATGAGCATTCTGCTTTATGTGGCTTTCGTGGTCATCATGGCCAGACTCAATCGCTGCTTTGGGATCGACCATATCTGGTATATCAAATGCTGCCAAGAGGTCATCAAAGTCTGGGGTCTTCATATCCCCCATGGTCATGAATTTGATCAGATGTTCTGTTAAAGGAAGGGAAAAGAATTCTATCAGTAATTAACACTGATAATGAAGTCAGTCTTCTATAGGTCACACTAACACAGTGCTGATTATCGAGAAAGTGTGCAAGGCAACAACCCTACTTTGTGTAGAAACCTGAGTCAAAATGACAGCCAGAAAGTATAACCTAACACAATTACAGCCTCAAAGGGTATGCACAGGGTCACCAGCAGAACTTTAGAGTAGCCCTGGCAAAGCACAGAAAATTCATTTAGTGTTAACACCCAAAAAAGCTATCTACCTCCAGACCCATCAGTTTTCATAAAAAGCTATTCCTCCAGATATTTTCATCTTGATAACGTTTAACTCTACAAGCACAATTTGATAACTTCAGTCACCATCAGCTTTGGGATGCAACATTAACAGAAAATTACAATAAAAAAACTATAGACTTCAAAATGCATCCACAGAAAAATAAAAAGGTCATCTAAACCTACCACAGGGGGTCACTAAATTCATCTGGGATTTCTTTTCTTCTTAGTCTCTAAGAAAGTAATCCCATCCATTTTTAATTTTAGCTTTCTCTGCTGTGTTGAAAAGGGGATGTTCTGGGGTAAGACAGGGAGTTCTGGGAGAAAGGTAAACCAAGCCACTACAGAGTCGGCAGCAATGCAAACACAGGTCTGCTGTGCTCTTCAGAAGACACCATTGGCAGATGAAAAAGACTGGCCATGGAGGCACCGCCATTTCTGAACTGGCAGTTGCACCGCGGGGCTCTGTTACTTCCTGGAACACCCCCCCCACCCCCCGCGTCCACACTTGCCCCCTGTCACAGGTCATCGGAGTACAGGCACAGCGGCACTCATCTTTGCCTCATCAATAGTAAGGAATGAACAAGTCACACATGAGGCCAAAGCAAGATCTGTAGCAGAATGTTTGGGCTCAGCTCTGCCACGCACTAGCTCTGGACCCCCAAGAAGCAACAGATTCTTTGGTCTTGGCCCCACCATCAGCAGAGAGCAGCCAAGAAAAGAAGGAAAAACAGAAAGGAGAAGGGAGAAGCAGGAAGCAGTCAAAGCGGAACAGGCTGAGGCTGGGAACCCGCAATGGACAATCGACTGGCCTAGAGAACTTGGAGGTTTACATCCCTGATGCTCCACTCTTCAGGGTTCACTATGCTGCCCCTCTTTTAAATCTGCCCTACTGACTGCCACATCTTATTGAAGCATTTACCTTTTTCCTTACACGATCTAAAAACATCATGCACACCAGATGAGAGCAACAGTCTTGGGATCAAGGTAAAATGCAACACAGATGAGGGTAGATACCTAGGAAACCCTAGCCTCAGATATGCCGCAGCTCAAAGGACTCTCAGCATCTTACCAGTCCAGGGACAGATCTAAATGCCACTAGTAAGACGTTGAGGAAATCCTCTGCTGAGGAAGAGACAAGTACAAGTTCAGGGGATGCAGAAACATAAACCACCCCAGTTACAGGCACAGCTGGTGTTGTAATCAGCTGGCTTGCCCTGTCACCTAAGAGACAGGCCCTGCCCACTTCAATCTCCCCCCTTCCTGTCAAGACAGGCAGATCATGTGCCTCCACTCCATCTTTCTCTCTCTCTCTCTCCCCCTCCTTCTTCTGAAAAGGCAGCCTCTGCCTCTCCCTTCTCTCTTTCTCTGTTCCCCCCTTCTCCTGTCCCCTCTATAACTCCTTCCCAATACCCACTATATAAACTCTATACTCTACATGGCACATCTGTCTGTCTGTCTCCCACTGCAAAATGGAGGACATGAAAAACAAATCTGCCAGCTATTATGGCCATATAAAAGGATCAACTGACTTGAGAGCAGCCCCTGAATGTCCCCCACCTCTGTCCCCACATCACACTGTTGCTGTGAACTGAACACACATAACAAAGCTCCACTAACCAAGCGGCTCCATGATTTAGGTCTCCATTTTCTTTAAGCTCAGTACATGGAATCAAGCTAGGGTTCAGTGTAGCATGTTAGGGATGATACCTACCCAGGGCCACAAAAACAAAAATGAACCAGGGGGCCCAGAACCATGACCCACCCCCCTTTCACTCAGTACCATAGCTCAAAGGCGGATCTTTAAAATATACAAAAGCTGGGGCTCAGACTGCAGTCACCCCAGTGGTAGCGAGGTCCATAGCAACTCTAGGCTTTCTTCCCAGGAACATGAGATTTGTGTCTCATCCTTTCTTTATAATGATGTAATCAAAAGACATCACACTGTCCATCAGAGAGCAATTGGTTCAGAAACAACAGCAGGAGATAATTCAATTGCTCACTGGGTGACAGGCCCAGGGCAGAAAATGGTAAGAAATCTGAAAAGGTCACCAAACTTGTGTGATCGGCAAGTGCTCAGAAGTGCTGTGGCAGGTGTTCTTAGGTGTCTTCTTAAGAACCAAATCTGTCCATCATTACCTTCTCCCGTTATACCTAAGGTCCTGCCTCACACACTCCACAGGGCTAGATCATCCAGTCATAGACAGCCTGATGCCCCCACATTTCCCATGCTTTCCTGTATACTAAACTCAAGCACAGCTAAGGTCCGACAGCCTCAGAAAAGACTGTGTCCTGTCTGTAACACACATATACATCCCTCAGGAACCAGTCATGCCAGCTCCCTGTCCTCCACCCACCCACACACACACATATAGTTCACCCTCTTCTCTTGGGAACAGTAAAAGAACACACACCAGGAGAAATAGTTGGGCGTTCTGCAGATTTCAAGCTTAGTTGCCAATGGCTCACCTTTCATCAAGTCTGATGCTAAGCTAAAAAGGCAAAGCAAGCACAAAGGACAGTATACCACCGCCTGAAACCCAAGACGGCTGTGGCGGCAGGCTCCTCTCTCCGGGTTGTATAACTAATGTAATAAACACCACTCTGTAACTTCACGCCTCTTTTTTGGTTGATAGAAATGTGTTTCAAACCCGCAATCACTTGTCCTATCACCTGACCCCTCCCACACCTGCTCAGAGGGGGAGCTGCTCAGTACTCTGAATACGGAGAGGATGCCTCCATCTCAGTTTCTCTCACTTTCTGCCCAGCCTTAAAAATCAATTCCTTCATATAAAATCATTGAAAAAACAAACCCCAGCCTTTTTAACTTTTATTACATTTATCTGCATGTGTATGCTTACGGGTGAGTTCCTTTTTAAAGGAAGATCATGTGTCTTCCCTAAAAAGATCAATGATCAGTCTGGACAAGGAAGCCCACGCCTTTCATCCCAGGAAGCAGAGGCAGAACAATCTGAGTTCGAGGCCAGCCAGTTTCAAAGTGAAACCCTTTTTCAAAAAAACAAAAACAAAAAAATCCAAATATCATTTATTAATACCCACAATTTACTTATAGCAGTGTACTTAATATATAAGGCCAAGAGAAAAATGGTAGGCTGTTTTACAATTTATTTATTTATTTATTTATTTATTTTTCAAGACAGGGTTTCTCTGTAGCTTTGGAGCCTGTCCTGGAACTAGCTCTTGTCGACCAGGCTGGCCTTGAACTCACAGAGATCCACCTGCCTCTGCCTCCCAGTTTTAAAGGTGTGTGTGCAACACCACCACCAGTAGGCTGGTTTACATTTTAAAGAAGAAAGAAAAAAAGAATTTAAAAGTCTGTCCAGTGACTACTCTACTTCCTCCAATGACACAGACACTTCCTTTCCTACTAAAATGAAATTATAGGAAAATCTTCCATCTTTTTTGATACAAGCTAAGACTACCCAGTCAAAAGAGAAACTTTAAAAAACTATTTACCCCTTAGTCATACTTATATTTTACAATAAAAAGTTGTTCAATTAAAAAACTATTTTAGCCAGGCAGTGGTGGTGAATGCCTTTAATCCCAGTACTCAGGAGGCAGAGGCAGGCGGATCTCTGTGAGTTCGAGGCTAGCCTGGTCTACAGAGTTAGTTCCAGGACAGGCTCCAAAAGCTACAGAGAAACCTTGCCTCAGAAAGCCAAAAATAAATAAATAAATAAATAAACAAACAATAAAACTATTTTATCTGTAATAAAAGTTGCTTTGCAATTTCCAACTGGAAAGAGTTTGTGGAGCATGATGGTACCTGTTTATATAATACTGCAACTCTGTCAGTAAAGCCTGCTTAGCCCAAGAGATCCAGCCTCAAAACAAAAAGCCATTCACTCAGTCTTTTAATCTCAGAAACAAGTGATCTCTGTGAGCTCCAGGCCACCAGGATTACATAGTGAGACCCTATCTCAAAAATAAATAAAATCAATGAAAGGAAGAAAAGAAGCAAAAGGAAATGGGGAGGGGACAAGTCAAAGTCAGGCCTAAAGGCTCAGGATGCCCTACCACTGAATGGGAATCCCACTAGTCCCGTGAGGAAAGACGCAGGCCTAGATCCAATCCCAGCTCACCTTTTATAAACATGAACAGGCTAGAGTAGTGAGTCGGTGGATAAAGACACTAGCTACCAGGCTGACCACTGAGTTCAGTTTCTGGAGCCAGCAAGGCACAAGAAGACACTCAGCATCTACAGGCTGTCCTCTGACCTTGACATATGTGCCCGAGAGAGGATTCACACACAAAAATAAATGAAATATAAAATAAATATGAAAGTTAGCCTGACCAGTGCAGACATATCAAATTCCCCACAAAATGAAAAAACTGGCATTCCCCTTAATGAAAATCAGTGACTGCTATAAACCAGAACTGTGGTGTTAAAAGCGGGGCGTTACTTTCCTGTTGATGTGGTTGTGAGATTTATTTCACTGAATTTTCAAAGCAACTAAATTAAACTAAAGGACCTAAGACACGGCTTATCGTTCTCCTCAACAGCACGTTTGTATCATGCAAGGTTTCAAATTTACCTAATTCCACCCAAAACTGAACAGTGTGCTCACACTCTCCACACCCTGCCCTTCTCCCCCTCCCTCCCCTCCACCAATCTCCTGTCACTTGAGGATTTCCAGAGATAACCAACCACAGAGCACGTCTTCAAGCAAAAAGAGGAAGCAATCACACCTCTTACTCCAGCCAACCTCTTGCTTCCATTTGACTTCCTTCGGTCTCTAGCTCCCTCCCAACACTGCAGGCAGTGCGGTTTGCTTCTCCTGTCACCAGAGGAAGCATGCTGCTTTGGCCACAAGTCAGCTGACACCAATTGCCCAGGCAGTGTTCTTCTTTCTTAGTTACAATATTCCTGATTTAAACCGACAGACATGATCTTCAAATTGCTTCTGGAAATTTACTCACAAAATTTTTTGGGAGCAAAAAATTTTTTGGGACTTTTGTGGGACGGTTGCTCACAAAAGTCACTAATCACAACCGTGGGAAACACAGGCACACACCCATCCCAAACCCTTCCCTGCAGTTAGCTACGCTTTTCTGTCAGGACTCTACAAACAAGCCCTGTCTTACCCATTCTTCGGGAACAGCAAGGAAAATGCCTTCCACAGAAGCAAAGGCCCAGACAAACCTTAGCCCCCCCCTCCCCTCCCAGAGGTCACCAAAGCAGGGCCCACTTGCCCTCCTGCCCTCTCTAAGGGGGCTTTCCCCTCCTCTACTGGAAGCACAGGCTGGCCTCTAGTGCTTTTTCCAGCTGCTGGGTGAAGATCCAGAGAAAGGAAGGGGGGCCACATGGGGCCAAATCCCTTTCTGTCTTCCTTATTAACTCATCCAGAATGAAAGCTGTTTCTAATCCTTCCCTTTTCCGGACTCCACCCCCAGTCTTTCTACTGTTAACTCAAATAAGTCACCAGGCAAGGGCTCTCCCAGGCACTTCCTGCCTCCAGTCAAATGTCAAAGGGCATCTGTCCCTTCATGCTTGGTCCTTCGGGTCAGTCCTCTAGTGAGCCTTGTCTCTTCCTATCACCAGATCCACTGGTAAAGAGAGCTCCAAGCCTTGCCTGACAACTTGGGACTTGTGTCCTTGTCACTCTGCCTCTATGGCCCAACCTCACACAGGTGACTCCCACAACTTCCCAGCCTTTGGTAACCCACTCTCTAGAAAACCCAGTATAAGAGAATTTGGGGCAGGAGGGAATGACAAATCTGTTTTGTATTCGAGACACAGTAATTTAGAAACAGACTTCTATACATCTGTGAAAACCCAAGTAACTGACTAGTACACCATGTATACCCTGCAAATTAAAAAGAACAAGAAATCAAGCCAGGTGATGGTGATGTGTGCCTTTAATCCCAGCACTTAGGAGGCAGAAAGCAGATAGCTCTCTGTGAGTTTAAGGCCAGCCTGGTCTACAAAGTGAGTTCCAAGACATTCAGGGCTACACAGAGAAACCCTGTCTCAAAAATAAATAAATAAATAAATAAATGAATGAATGAATGAAATAAAAAAATAAAACAACAACAACAAAAAAAAAAGCAAACAAGCCAAAATCAGAGGTGAATAGGAGAGTGAAGCCGACACACACCACAGGTGAGCAGCACGGCGCAGCGTGGCAGAGGTCACCTGGAAACCAAATCCTTACTGGACACTATGGGACTAAAAGGACCCAGTACAGATGCTGTCCTCTGCTTGGTGGGCAAACTAGTGAAATCTTACTAAAGGTTACCAGGACTATACAATGACAATCTTCTGCTGTTACTTAGCGTTATTATAATTAATACAAGACACTTTAGGAGAAAATGAGTAAAGGCACAACAGAAACTCTATTTTTACTTTTTTATAAGTAAAAATTATTCTAAAGTTAAAAAACAAAGGCCCCAGCTTGCAAGGATCTGAAGCATGGCTGCAAACTCAAGGCCAGCCTGGGCTACGAAGCAGGACCCCATATCAAACAGGAAACTCTAGGCTGTGTGATCTGGCCATGCTACACACTCTACCTGATGACTAGCTTGGTCCCTAACACCTCCCTGAACATCCCTGAGTTCAGCAAGGTGTACTTCTGCACACAGTGTGTTTTAGCAACACAACCCTCTTCTCGACAGGTGCACCCAAAATGCGTTCTGCCACTGAACACAGGCTGTACCTTCCTAAACTGGAAACTCCTGAAATGCTCTCAACCACAACGTGTTTTGAGCACCATATATATACACTGAGAGTTCTTCTGGCATTCTGGGATTTGGGGATTCTAAGATGAGAAACGTAACAGTCTAGACTGCGAGTGTTGGAGCAGTCGTCCCACCTGCAGTAGAGACCTTAGGATACACTGAGGGGCTCACCGCCCCAGCTGGAGCGCTCTTCGGAGGTGGGGACTAGCTGGAGCAACTAGGTCATTGGGGTATGTCCTTGAGGACACTAGCCTCTTTCTCTACTTCCTGGTCACAGTGGGGCTGGTGGCTTTGCCCCAATGACTCCTGCCATGAAGTTCCTCTTTCTCCTCATAGGCCCAAAGTAATAGGGCCATGGACCAAAAAAAAAAAAAAAAAAAAAAAAAAAAAAAACACCTCTTTAACCACAAACCAAAATAAGTCTTGCTGCTATGAAGCTGAGTTTCCCAGGTACTTCATCACAGAAGGACGAGCTGACCACCCTGGGTGTTCACACCAAGTATCACAGAACACACAGGGTTCAGAGTCTGAGACACTTCTGATGTCAGATACCTGAGGTAGGGATATCCAACTGACATCACAGAGCTACTGAAGAAAGTGCATCACAGTTAGAAAGGGCTGGAATAAAGCAGTGCCTAGCACGGGTGGGTGGAGGAGCCAGTGTGACCTCAGTGCCACTCAAAGAAACTGGAATAGCTAAGTACAATGTGCGTGCATGTCCCCTTGTCTTTGTTATTAACTGCCCCTGACTGTTCTGGCTGCTGGAGGACCTAGCCATGACAAGCTCAATAGAGGCCTGAGTCTCAGTAGTTTACCCTAAGACAATACCAGGTTCCAAGAAAGACCACGAACTGAGACCACCCAGGAACAGACCATCTGACGGGAATTCCTAACGTTCTAACCACTGTAGACAGGGTCGCCTGCCAGCACACACCCACAGCTTTTTACCAGGACACCCTTGAACAAACGTCAGTCAGTCAGGGGTCCTGAGCCTTAGAAATTCTTTCACCCCTACACTTTTGCTATTATAAAAACCCAGCCCCAGCTGTGCTCAGGGCTCCCCAATCACGCCAATAGGTTGGACACACAGAGTCCGGGTTCGCGAACTTCTGTAAGAAGAAAGGCTCTTTGCTTTACATACAGGACTCGGCCTCCTAGTTGGTTTGGGGGGGACTCCGTGATCGGAGCGTAACAGCTGCTTATAGCCTTTCTGTAGAATTCTATCTTTCAGGAATGCTTTCTCCTCTAGCCTCACACCACTGCCAGTGGCCTCTTAGTCTCCCCTAACTTCCTGGAAACTGTTCTCCTCCTCCCACTTCAAGGTCCCTCGGTTCAGTCTCCCAGCTGCCTATTTTTCCCTGTTCAAAGACAACCTCAGCAACCTCGCAGGCTCGCACACCTTTCTGCGGCCGGCCAGTCTGACATCACGGCAAGCTCTCGCTCACATCAGCAGCTCTTGTGCACCAAAGCCTGCTCCTCCCTTGACTGCTTGCACCGTGCCAGTGGCCGTTACCTTCCCTAGGGAACAGCTGAGCCTCAGGAACTGGCATAGTTCTGCTTCCGAGGGATGTTTTGAGGCTTTCTCAAAGACACTGAGATCTACAAGGGAGATGCTGAATTTCTCTGAGTTCATCAGCTTCACTCACGGCCTCGAGTTCTGTTACTGACCGCTGATCTCCGAGAGGAACGCCTACAGCTCCCTGATTGGGCGGCACTGCCAGTCACCTCCCCAGACCCATACAAACAGGGCCAAAGTGACTTCTCAGAAGGCTACAGAAGCCTGAGCTGCTGCCAGTCACATCAGTCATTTCCAGAGCATCTTGAACTACAGCTTACAAATACTGATTAGTTGATACCGAAGGACACAAAGGATGCCTATAATTCAAATCCATATCATTATTTGTTTAAACTTGGGCTGGTGAGACGGCTCAGTAGGTAAAGGCATTCGCTGTGCAAGCCTGAAGACCTGAATTCAATGCCCAGACCCCACATGGTAGAAAGAGAGAACCAAATTCTGCAAATTGTACTGGGACCTCCACACCCACGGTGTGCCCGCAAATAAACACAAAAATTAATAACTAAATGTAATTCTCATAAAGTTAAAACTCCTCCTTGCATTGGCCTAGCTGTAAGAGGGCTATTTGTTCCGAGAATGAACGCGATGCTTTTCTTGTTGCCTTAGCTCTGTGGTTCTCTAGAGCATACCAGTCTATACTCTCATGACCTCTCAGAGCAGTGCAGCCCCGAGCATCTGCGGACAAACCCTAGGAAAGGGAATGAACACTGAATGTCCCAGAAACCAACGCACAACAGGGATGGAGGGCACAGCGCCCCTTCCAGTGAGAGTCCGCTCCAGTACCATACCCACTTCACTCCTTGACTTCCTAACCACATTTTTTTATTTAAAAATAAAGAACAATTTTTTTTGAAAGATAAACTGGGTGTGGCAGCCCACACTGTAATTCCAGAACTAAGGTAGTCAAGGCAAAATGAACATTTGAAGCTAACCTGGGCCACCTAGCAAGACTCTGTCCCTAAACAAACAAATAAATAAACAAGGGAGCTATGAAGATGGTTCAGCAGTCGAGGGAAAGCAGTTCTTACAGAGGACTCTGAGCACATGGCAGCTAATGACCGTCTGTGTCTCCAGTTTCAGAGGGTCCAACTTCTGACCTCCACAGGCACCGGGCACACACATGAGACACATATATACATGCAGGCAAATATCCACACACATACAATAAAAATAAACAACAGGGTAAGAGTATACATTGAACTACAGAGATGGATAAAGGTCTTTGCAGGAATCTGTGATGATCAAATACACTGAAAGACAGTAAACACAAAACTCAAATAATAAGGACCATGCTCAGAGAATTAAGAAGGCTGCTACCCTTTTCATTTATCCCATAACCACAGAAAGACCCAGGTCTACAGTCTCGATCATATTCTAGACCACGACTGTGATGCCCGGTCAGAGATCTGGCTTTGAGCGAAAGAAAGAGACTGCAGAGACATCATTCATATACGGGGGATTGGAAATGAAGGCCAGATGAACCATATGGGCCTCAGCAGAGATCAGAGAGAGAGGCTGCAACACAAGGAACCAGGCCACCAAGTCAGACCAGAGAAATGGATGAAGATGCTCAGACAGTGGGCACAGCAGAGCTCTGCAGCCCCTAAACCATGATTAAATTATGAATTTACAGAGACATATTCCCTCAGAATACACAAATGACCCACAAGCCGCAGCAATGGGCATGCATGTGGTAGAAAGACATACAATGCAGTCAAAATACTCATGCATATTTTTTTAAGTACTTAAACCCACCACCTCCCAAATTTTAAAAAAAAAAAAAAACCTGCAGAGAGAACACAAAAGGCAACAGCAACTCGGACCACAATGAATGACAGGGAAACAGTGGATTACAGCCCCAAGTATGCAATAAGAAGCCGTGAGTTCACGCGACATAACTGACTGAAGAAGTAAAATGACAAAAGAAAATGAGGACAGAATAGCTTAGCAGGTCAAAGGGCACACTGTGACTTGCACTCAACCCCTTGATCCCGCCGTAGAAGAGAGAACTAACTTCTAGAAGCTGTTCTCTGTAGCCGTCTGATCTCCGTGCCATGCGTGTACACCCCTTCAGTACCCCTGGCACATGCACACACGTGTACACCATGCTCACAAACAGTAATAATTGTTTAAAGTTGACTTATCTCCTGTGCAGAATTACAAGCCTGTGGAAGAACCTAAGTTCCATACCCAGCACTACCAAACACTAGAAATGGTACTCGCCTTTAATACTGTCATTTAAGAGGCAGAACTTTACAAGTAAGTTCCAGGTCAGCCAGATCGACACAGTGAGACCCTGTCTGTCTGTCTGTCTGTCTGTCTCTCTCTCTGTCTCTGTCTCTCTCTCTCTGTTTTTAAGACAGGGTTTCTTTGTGTATCGTTAGCCATCCTGGAACTCATTCTGTAGACCAGGATGGCCTCAAACTTACAGAGATCCACCAGCCTCTGCCTCCCCAGTGCTGGGATTAAAGGCGTGCACCACCACGCCTGAATGAGACCCTGTCTAAAAGACAAAACATAAAACAAACAAAACTACCCATAAGTAAACAACATAAATAATGAAACCCACTTATAGAAAACATTATCCACTTTTAAACAATTACACACTTTCTCCCAGAGTTCAGTATGGAAAGAGGAAAAAGGGAAGGGGCAATTTTACAGTGTAGATATCTGTTAATATTACCTTGCACAGCGACCAAGGCCGCATTAAGCAGGACAAGTCATGTTGACAGTGTGTCTGGGTAAGAATGGCACATTATCTCACACAAACATGGTGTCTAGCTTAAGTATCAGACAAATGACACCAAATCCCTGACCATTCCTCAAAACTGTCAGGGTCATCAAAATTAGGCAAGCCTGAGAAAGAGTCAAAACCCAGAGGAGTCTACAAGATTTGAGATTGGACGGCTCCAAAAAGAAAAAGGACATGAGGTTAAAAATAAAGGAAATCCACAGAAAGCATGGCTTTGGTTCGCTCTTAAGCAATCTGGATATTATAAATAGTTAGGACAGGGAGCTTGAAAGAGCAAGGAGTTCTAGGTCAAACCAAGCTGAAACCACAACATTCTTTCCCAAGAAAGGTGGGTAAAGGGCATGGAAATAAGCAAGGTGGCTAAAGCCAGGCACCCTGTGCTGTGTGTCTGTAAGGGAAGGGAAGGGGATGTGTGGATTAGAGTTCATAACAGCCCTGACAAAATACTTAGTGAGGTCAGCTGGTCTCAAAAGATTAAAAGAGACCAGGTAGGTGGCATAGACCTTTAACCCCAGCACTCCCAAGGCCGAGGCAGGCTGTTTGCTCTCTGTGAGTTTGAGGCTACCCTGGTCTACATAGCAAGTTCCTTCCAGACTACCAGAGCTACACAGAGAGACTCTGCCTTTAAAAAATTAAATAAATAAATGAAGGAATGGCACTGATCAGATGGTTCAATGGTTAAGAACACCAGCTACTCTTTCAGAGGACCCAGAATTTAATTCCCAGAAACCACATAGTGATTTACAATTTGTAAATTTAGTCCCGGGAATCAGATGACTTCTTCTGGCTTCCAAAGGCACCATACAAGAACACAGTTCACAGACATTCATCTGCTGTTTTGTTTTAAGATATAAACAGCATAGGCCTTTAATGCCAGAACTCAGGAGGTATCCGGTGGACCTCTATGAGTCCAAGGTCATCCTGGTCTATGTAGCAAGTTCCAGACCAGCCAGGCCCTATGTAAAGAGAACCTGTTTCAAAAAACAAAAGCAAAATAAAATAGAATGATATAAACAAGTAGCCTGGGGCTGTGAATGTAGCTCGGGGCACAGCATTTACCTACTATGTGAGATTCTATCCCCAGTGCCAGAGAAATAAAAAGAATAAGTAATTTTTAAGTAGCTGCTTAGGGGCAGGGCCTTGGGAGAACCAGAGCAGTGAAAAGCATAGGTTTTCTCCCTGAGGCAACCATCAGATGTCCTAATACTGACCAGGGATGAAGAGGCTGAAAACCACTAAACACACCTTTCAAATGATTTATTGAGTAGTGTCAATTAAGTCTCAGCAGGCACAGCCAAGTATATTCTAGGTGCCCAATGTCACAGCAATGAAGTTGAGTCATGAGCAAGGTGAGACAAAGGGGCAATGTGGGAGGAGGGCAGGAAGCAGCTGCTTCCAGAGGACTGGGAGCTTCACCTGGCAGAGCTCAGAGAGGCCTCACAGGTAGGGAGGATGCTGAGCCTCTGATCTCCCAGATAGAGAAGCCAGGGCCTCAGAGTCAGCAGAAGAAAACAAAGCAGGGACAGAGGGAGGGAGCTGGGGAGGATGGAGAGGACTCTAGGCAGCCCATTCCTGCACCCAAGCAGAGAGTAGAGAGAGGGGACCTCTTTAGGTCCCCAGCCAAGGAGGCTTTACAAGAGAAAGAGATGAGGAAAAACCTGGAAAGTCGCTGCCCATTCCCTCCACAAAAGTCAAAGTCACGGCAGGACCCTAAAATGTCTTCTAGACCCTAGGAGACACAGCTCTGGTGAAGAGACATTGGGTTCTCCAGGTGAGATGGCCCAGTTCCCGGGGAACCATGGAGAAGCCCTCCAGGGACAGTCTCCACCTGTTGGTGTGGCTCCCTGCAGGTTTTCATGGTCCAATCCCTGAAGCCTATGAACCGGAGGGAGCCTCCAGTGAAAATTAGATAGAAATAAATGAAGCAAAAGGTAGGAAAAAGAAGAGAACACATACTCTCGGATGTTAATTAATACTGCACACACATTAGCACCCTTGGAGAAAAGAGGGCGCATGAAGGAGCCTCCAGAAATAAGTATTCGTGACGGAAACAAACGATAAAACCTGGGCTGAGGGGCGGGGACAATGACAGGATCAGAAAAACCAGGGTGTCTGGTTTTAGGGTCAGAGATCAGACCCTAAAAAGAATATGGACAGTGGACAGTACAGTGGTTGAGTGAAAATGTGGTGCCCAGTTAGGGACACTGTTTGGAGAGGCTTAGGGGGTGTGGCCTGACTGAAAAAACTACATCACTGAGGGCAGGCTTTGAAAGTTTAAAGGTCTGCATCATTTTGAGTTCCTCTCGCTGCTTCCTGTTTGTGGTTCAAGATGACTCTTTAGCTCTCAGCTTCCACCCCCAGCCTACCTGCTACCATGTTTCCCACTGTAAACATGAGGGGCTTTTATCCTTCTGGAACCATAAACCCAAAATAAACATTTCCTTTTATAGAGTGCCCTGGTCATGATGTTTTATCACAGTAATGGAAAAGTAAATAACACAGACAATAAGAAAGAAAAAGATGGCCAGCAGTAGTGGAGCATGCCCTTGATCCCAGCGCTCCAGTCAGAGTCAGGCAGACCCCTGTGAGGCAGCGTGGTCTACAGAGTGAGTTCCAGAATAGCCAAGGCTGTTACACAGAGAACCCATCTCAAAAAATACAAAAAGGAAAAAAAAAAGGAAGGAAGGAAGGAAGGAAGGAAGGAAGGAAGGAAGGAAGGAAGGAAGAAAGGAAAGAAGGAAAGAAGGAAGGAAGGAAGGAAGAAAGAAAGGAAAGAAGGAAAGAAGGAAGGAAAAATTGTATGAAAATCACAGTTGAACACAGCTAGCCTGGAGTATTCTAGAAAAATAGAAAGTACAGGGAGTAGGATATCACAGAAATGAAAGCAATCGCTTCATAGCCAAGGCCAACTTGAAGGGGTCAGCAGGACGCCAGCAGAAAAAATGCAGCAGGCACAGCAACATTAGCACTTCAGATAAAGTCTTTGTAGTGTATCGGTCCCTAGTTCACTTTATCTGCCTGCCCTGGCAACCTGACAGACAGCCCAGCAAACAAAGCACACAGCACATGGCACAGTCCTCTCTGGTCCCAGACTTGTCCCACACAGTTGTAAGGGGTGTTCAGGTGTCGTCATCAAATTGTCCCCACAACAACCAAGCATGTGTGGAAACTTTGCCCAGGCAAAGAGGTCCCACACCCACCCATGCTCTGGGCAATCCACCCATCTCAAGCTCTAAATTTACTCTTTATTTGTGCAATTTTGCTTTCTTTAGAGTGGGGGACTGTTGGGGGGGTATTTTGTTTATTTGCTTTTGAGACACTCTCATTATGTAACCCTGGCTGGCTGGATAGAAGCTCACTATGGAGAAGGCAGTTAGGGGTAGAGGGCAGGATGTGGAAAACACGGGAAAGTTGTCCTGGATGGAGACTCTTGCTATGCAGACTCCAGGGAAGGCTTGCTCTGCTCAGATCCCAGTGCTCTCAGGGGTCCTGCCCAGCTGATCCCACTGCCAGTCCAGCTCATGGAAATCCAGGCATGCTGCCCAAGCCTAAAGACGTCTGTATTTAGACACCGGCAAGGAGGGAGACTACCTGGGAAGAAGGCTCTGGTCCCTGGGTGAACACCAAGCCCAGCCAAACAGAGCATGATTTAAACCTTTTAAATATTTAGGTATATGGTATATACCTTTTAAATATTTAAATGTACATTTTAAATATTTAATTATACCGTTTAAATATTTAGCCATCTGCTCTCCATTTGTGCTCTTGCCCTAGGTCATAAGAAGACCAAGCTGGCAGGGAGACTATTGCTATCATTGTCCCTATGAGTCTTACTTAATGCATCAGGCAGAGGCGGCCTCTTATTCCAGGACACACAGTAAGAGTCAGAGGACAGCTGAGTATCTCTGTCTTCCTCCTCTTCGATCCAGGCTTATCACATGGACATCAAAATCAAGTCCAACAGAAGAATGACAAGTCAATAAGAAAACAGACCAAAAGGTTAAAATTAACTACCTATGGGAATTATGAATGGAATATTCTGTCGTTTTTTAATATCCATACATGCATTATTCCTACCCAAAAAAATGTGTTGAAAAGATACCTAACAAGTTTAACTCTGTATCTCTTCCTTCCATGTAAAACACTAAAAAAAACACTGCTCATGAGCCTCATTCGTTGGAAACACTATGGGGAACTCTTGTTTTTTTCTAGCACAAATGCAAATTCAGCCCGTGAATAATTCACCCTAGAAACCCCACCCCCAGCACCTGAGTACTGTCTCAAAATTGACAAGTTCTGTTATTTGTCAGACGATGCTAAGTACCCAACACCTCAGAAATAGAGATTTCAGGTTGCAGAATTAAACTTCATGAATATGTAGAAAGATTATTAGAAACATGCTCTCCCGACTTCAACACACTTAAAACTCATTTATCCAGTGGGCTTTTTTTTGGGGGGGGGCAGGGAAGGAGGTAAAAAGGGAGGGAAAGATCTTAGATTAGATTATTTACGAACCAGAAAAATTGCAGAGTTTGAAATCATCTATTGTTTAGACACAGGATTGCACCAGTGTTAAACTTACCAAATCTAAAGCCCGCATAATGAACTGTTAATAAGAATTCCCTTTTAGAGCAAGCCCAAATCAGGTGCAAAGGGAAAATCAACTTAGAGAATTCTTTATGTATTTCCTCAAGTTCTAAGGGAAAAACAGAAAGGAAAGAGAAGAAAGTTTACAACTAAGTCTTGATAGCAGAACCAAGGCCAGTCTGCATCCTTCATGCCTGCAGCAGGCCAGGTTGCAGCCTTGGGTCAATTCTGCCTTTTCATGGCCCCATGTGCCAGCCTCCTCCTGTCCAGAGCCTGTGATACCACCAGACCAACTGCAACCTGCTCCAGGTCCTTTCAATTTACTAATCTTTTAAGTACTGATATAAAGCATGCATTGCTGTCATTTTTAAAATTATTATTAAATACCTTGAAAATAGCTTTAGGTAGTTTATAGCTAAATCAGTGAGGAACAGAAGAAAGGCGTGGCAAGGGATATGTAAAGCTGTATTCCCATAAGGAGATCAAAGGCTTGGGTGGGTAGATGGGTAGGTGGGTGGATATGGAATATGCCAACCCTCCCTGCTTTCCTACCTTTTCATCCCAGATAAATACAAGTGGTAGTGTCCGGTCGGCTGCTTGCAGGAACCCCCAGAGGCTGGGGAAGAAGAAGGGAGGGGATGGTCTGTTTAGCTCAGTGTTTATTACTGTGAGTGGCGTGGATCATACTATTGAACCACATTCTTTTTGTTTATGTGGTAGCACACATTTTTAATCCCAGCACTCTGGAGGCAGAGACAGGCAGATCTCTGTGAGTTCAAGGATATCCTGATTTACAGAGAGAGTTTCAGGAGAGCCAAGCTGACACAGAGAAAATTTGTCTCAAAAAAAAAAAAGAAAGAAACAAACAAACAAACAAACAAAAAAATACTACATAGGAAACCCTTTTAGCACTCAGAAGGCAGAGACAGGTGGATTCTTTAAGTTGAGGCCAGCCTGGTTTACGTAGCAAGTTCCAGGCCAGCCTGAGCTACACAACTAAGACTGTCCCAAAATAATAATAATAATTATACACACACACACACAGAGAGAGATAGAGAGAGACAGAGAGAGATCACATAGGGCTAGAGGCATAGCTCAAAGATAGCTCACTTACCTAACACAGGGAAGGAGCTGGTTTCCATCCTTAACATCACAAAAGAGCATTTGCTTAGTTTTGTCAACCATAGCAGGGTACATACTTGCAACTTAGCACTGAGAAGGCCAAGGCAGGTAGCATGAAAGTTCATAACCAGCTAGCTAAACTACACCGTGAAATCCTATGAAAAAAACACTGCTACATGAAACAGAAGAGAGAGAGGACAAGTTACACTGAATAAACTGGAGACTGTAATAGCTGGGGGTGTAGACCCACAGTGGGATCCTTACCTGGAAAGCAGAAGGCCCCTTAGATCTGATTCCCTAGCACCACAAAAAAAAAAAAGACTTTAGAAATATATGCTGAAGAAACCCACCCCCCGAACAAAAAAAAAGAAAAAAGAAAAGAAAAAGAACAAGAAGGAAGGAAGGAAGGAAGGAAGGAAGGAAGGAAGGAAGGAAGGAAGGAAGGAAATATAAGCTACTGTCTGCACTGGGAGCACCAGCAGCATGGACAATCCAGCTACCAGTGAAGAAGAGACACAGTAGGCTAACCTCAGGAGAACCAGCTCCACCCACCAAGTCACCTGCTACTTCCAAAGTGACTTCTATGTACAGGCACTAAAGAGCCAAGGTCAGGGTTAAACTAGATTCTTTACCACAAGATTTCCTCATTTTTTAAAAAGATTTATTTTAGTTTATGTGTGGGGCCCTGAGTATATTTGTGTACCACATGCAAGCAGGTACCATCAGAGGCCAAAGGAGGACATAGGATCCCCCAGTAATAGGAGTCATAGGAAGTTGTGATCTGCTTGATGCAGATGCTAGGAATTGGACCACGTCATTTACAAAAGCAGCAAGTGCTTTTAACTGTTGAGCCATCTCTCTCCAGCTCTGCACTCTCTGCCTTGTTAATGGTCTTCCCCAAGTCTTTTTCACATTCCCCTTTGGATCGTCTAACGTGTGCAGTCTGATGGGCAGAAAGGACCTGAGATGCTTAGCAAACCTATCTGACCTTTCACTCCTAAGGGAAATCTCAGAGTAAACTGTGCTTTGGAAGTGTGCTGGCTAGTTTTATGTCAACCGGACACAGGCTAGTCATTTGAGAGGGGAACCTCAATTAAGAAAATGCCTCCATAAGACTGGGCTGTAGGCAAGCCTGTAGGGTATTTTCATTAGTGATTGATGGTGGAGGGCCCAGCCCATCGTGGGTGGGGTCACTCTTGGCAGGTGGTTCTGGGATCCATAAGAAAGCAAGCTGAACAAGCCATGATGAGCAAGTCAGTAAGCAGCATTCCTCCACGGCTTCTGTATCAGTTCCTGCCTCCAGGTTCCTACCCTGCTTGAGTTCTTATCCTGACTTCCTTCAGTGATGAACAGGGATATGAAGGAATAAGCCAAATAAACCCTTTTCTCCCCCACTTGCTCCAGGTCATGGTATTTCATCACAGCAACAGTAACCTAACAAGGACAAGGGAAAATGTCTGCTAGTCTGCAGCCAAGCACACTGTGGCAGAAGCAGCCAGATCTTTACGAGAAGAACTGGCTGTTGCTCAGTAGTGGGCTACCAATACCTTCTGTGTCTTGGACAGGTCAAGATGTGCAAGCTAGTAAGTACGGATCAAACCATACAACCATCTACAGAGAGACACCCAACAGAAGCCTCTGCCAATGGCCTCAACCATCCAGATAGAAGGAAAAGGAAGGAAAGGCTCAGGCAATTTCCTGGACAAACACAAGTCCTTTTCTCCAATCCAGAGTTTTACAACACTTAAAAGGTCACAAGCTCCTAGGATTTGAGAGGTTATTAAAACCTTGAAAAATACGTTTGTAAGATAGATACAGCCGGAGAGGGACCCTTGGGGCCTCCCATAGCGGATAGGGCCCAAACCAGAGTTTATTTGAGATAAAGGAAATGGGAGAGGAAGGAAGGGAGAGACACAGAAACAGAGCCGAGGAGGGAGGGGGCCTAGGGCTTGCCTTGGCAGGAAGAGAGCAAGATCTGGAGTGGGAGGAGCTTGTCTTTTAACAATGTTAGTTTCTAAAACACCCAAGTAAGGAACAAAATTGAATTAAAGGGATTTTTTTAAAAAAAAAAAAAAGCCCCCCAAAACAGCTAGTAGGCCAGCTCTGTTCATGAAATTCCAAAGAATGCCTGAAAATCTACCGAGAAAGTCAGAGGGAGATCGAGGCCTCAAAAGGATCCGTTTTGATCCTTTTCCTGGGGAGGAGGAAGGAGACTGGTATGCATACACCCAGCAAGTTCCGACTCTAATGCCCAGACAAGAGTTCCCGCCTGGAGCAGTAACAAAAGTACTCATCGTTCTACTATTTAAACTCCTTCTCAACGGCAAGGTGAAAATCACATGTATACTTTTTGTTTGTTTGTTTGTTTGTTTGAGACAGGGTTTCCAAGAGTACTAGCTGTCCTGGAACTCACTCTGCAGACCAGGCTGGCCTCGAACTCACAGAGATTCACCTGCCTCTGCCCCCCAAGTGCTGGGACTAAAGGCATGCTTCACCACCTCCCGGCTTACATGTATACTTTTGTGCATAGGGCTAGGCAGG
The DNA here is from genome assembly GCF_982192425.1 of Myodes glareolus. NCBI lineage: Eukaryota > Metazoa > Chordata > Mammalia > Rodentia > Cricetidae > Myodes > Myodes glareolus. Next base: position 22,770,776 of record NC_142038.1, read on the forward strand.
TATAGTGGTTGTTATAATCTGCTGACCTGGTCTGTCACCTGGGTACCCTGTCCCTTTAAAAAGCAAGCCCCGCCCACTCCCAACCCCTCTCTTCTGCTGCCTGCTTCCCAGCTCTCTTTCCCATCTCTCTTCTGTGGAGGTAACTACTGCCTCTCTCCCCTCTCTCCCCCTTCTCCCCTACTCTTCCCCCTCCATAACCCACTAAATAAACTCTATACCCAAATTCTCTCTCTGCATGATGTATCTGTCTGTCTCGCACTGGCCATAATCTCCCACTCACCAAGGGGACCCTGTGAGGCCTCAGGGGACCCACCACTGCCCCTTGTGGGACCAGTCCCCCACCACCTGTTTATAAATGATAACAGTGGTGAACACCTGGTCCTAGCACTCAGGAGGCTGCAAGTACAAAGCTAGCCAGACTATACAGCAAGATTATCTCGAAGAAAAATAAGATGAACAATTAAAATGTAAGGGCTGAGAGGCAGCAGAGCACCAAGCAGACACTGGGAGACCAACTCCTCTGTGCTTGAGCCTAGACAGGGGTTCCACTACCCCACTCCCGAAGACTTCAATCACAGGCCAGGAAAAAGCCTCCACCAACCTGAGGAACCAGAATTTAATTTTCAGGTATCGCCCAAGGGATCTACAGGTAGGTAAAGGCAGGGGCCATTCTCCCCGTGGAATCACAGCTCTCCGGTTTAAGCCAGCAACAGCACAAGGCAAACCCCTCGGACAAACACAAAATATCAAGGCAACCATTTCACAGGTAGCCACTTAGGTCAAACAATATCAATACATTAAGTGGTAAACACTTGGGCCCAAAACTAGATGCAGCTTCCCAGTTACCTCACTTCTAAAAGCTAATCATTAACTTAATAACAGAGAATCGTCACTGATGTCTACAGCAGCTCACAGAACCTTCTAATTAGTGTTCTCCCCCTTTGAAGTACAAATCAGAGCGTGCTGAGCCGATAAGCTGCAGCGAGCAATGCTTGCAGTCATCGGGCAAGCCCATGCCTCACAACACCATGTGCTCACAGCACTTCGGAAACCACGCCACGCAGCACCCTCTCTCCCGCTTGTGGCAGGACCCAACTCCTACCTCTTCAATCTGCAGCAGCCAGGGTGATTGATCCTGCATCCTGCATCCTGCATCCTGCATTCTTCCCAAGCCCCCGTTTAGGACCGCCCAGCCAATGAGCATCGCTGTTCTGTCAGCCCACTCTCCATTCAATCGCCACAGACAGCTTAACTTACCCATTTATTTAAATGTATTGCACTTTCTTCAGCTGAAATTGTACAATATGTTCTTTACCAAAACTCTAAACCCAGCAAAAGGCCCAGGGGATGCCAATTCATGTGCGGAAAGTTCTGGTAACATCTGGGACAGAGAGCATGAGCGTAAACATGCGTGCCCATATAACATCACAAGAGCGTAAAAATACGTGCCCATGTAACATCACAAGCTCTGTGCTGCTGCTTTGTATGAGACAGGTTCTCTCTCCATTTCTGTGGCTAGCCTCAACTGCAGTCCCAGCTCAACCCGAGTGCTAAAATCACATCACAGCGCTTCTGCATTTCAATAAGTCACAGGCACAGTTCGGACACCAGAAGGCTTCCAGCATGCCATGACACTCTTCCATGGGTACGACACCTGTAGTTAGCCGAGAGCACCTGCTAGAATCAGATCCTGAGCCTTTCCAAAGGGAGACTTCTGCCAACACAAAGAACCCCAAGGAAGCTTTCCTCGGAATTTTTCTGAAAGCAAGAACATGTCAAAAGACAACCTTTAGCAAACAGTGCTGACTTTCACACATCTAATTTAAAATCCAGATTTCTATTTTTAATTCACATGATAAAATTAAAAGTTAGGGAAATGGACACATTAGAATAATTTGCTCACATCTAAATCATGACCTTTAGGGCTAAGGAACTAGCTTAACGGTTGGGCATTTCCCTAGCAGGTGCGAGGACCTGTGTTTAAACTCCAGGATCATCTATGCCTAGCATGTCTCAAGGAAAAACGAGGAAAGCTATCCAAGGGACAGAGTTCTCTGGATTTCAGAGAGAAAAGGTGGTCTATAGGAAGCAGAGCCTCACACTGGGCACTTCTTCGCTCCTCAAGGATCTTAGCCAGAGGGGAGTGGCCTAGAGTAACCTGACCTACTCAGAAGCTAAGAAGGTTCCACAGAAGACCTGGGTTTCATTGCCAGCGGCAGCTAGTTTTTAAGGTACCTCTAGTCAAAGTGATTCCCAACAGGAAACTCTTTAAAACATTTGCAAAAACAGACCTCGAGACATCTTTTCTTTGGTTTGTTTTTGAAACAAGGTCTCTCTACAGAGCTCTGACCTTGAACTCACTCTGTAGACCAGACTGACCTTGAACTCACAGAGATCTTTCTGCCTCTGATTCCGGATTACTGAGATTAAAAACGTGCGCCCAATTGGAGATACTTTTTTAACCTTGGTTGTAAAACAGGATTCAGTTTATCTGGTGATTTTTTTCAAAGTTCATAATCACACACAGGAGTCTTAGATCCCTTTTAAAGGGAAAGAGAGGAGCCATTTAGCTCGTGGGAAGAAGAGAGGAAAAAGACAGTTGGAGAGGGGGACAGGGGCTCACAGAACAGTAGTCAGAGGTCTTAAAAGATGACTCAATGGGGGTAAGGTTACTTGCTGTACAAGCATGAAGACTCAAGTTCAAATCCTCAAACCCTCTGGAAAACGTCACATGTGGTCATTCTCATGTCTGTAACCCTACTGCTAGGAAAGGCAGAGCCGGAAGAATCACTGTGGCTTCATGGAAGCTAGCCTAGATTCAGGGAGAGAGCCTGCGCCTGCCGCCCCACACACACCCAAGGGAAGGGGAATGACAGACAGGGCACAATCACAGTGATGGGCTTGGCACAGACAAAGGATCATACAGCACACGCATACAGAGGCTGGCAGGAACATAGGCAGCACCGGGCAAGCTTTTTATTTTCCTACATTTGATCTCATAATCGATTTCTCATAATCATTACTGCGGACCTAGAGACCTGCTGATAGACCTCAGCTACACACGAAAGTCAAGAGCAAGCAATCCCCAAGAGCTACACGGTGCAGAGAGAAACCTGACTCCCATAAATAGTCCTCTGACCACACGCACGCAGTGGCATGTGGGCACCTACACACAAACACAAATAAATAAATCCTATAACTTTAAAACAAACATTTAAAGAGCCAGGAATGAACTGGGCTCATAAACAGAATAACTACCCTGGACAGAAGAAAAGCAAAGGCTTGGATCAGCCCAGGTGCTGGCAGTTAAGCAGGGACAGGTACTTAATTTAGTTGGCATGTGGTCTTTCTTAGGCACCTGCTCCGCATAAGAACAATTCCCTTTTAAGGAAAAGGTACAAGTTAACCTAGGTGCTTTTTTTTTTCTAACTGCGTTTTACAGATATACAGGATGTGGATGGATGCTGCATGGGGGAACAACTGGTTGGCGTTGGGGTCCACCTGAAACAGGGGTCTCTTTCCTCTGGCAGGATGGTGAGTGTGTCCACCTCTACCTAGCTAACCTCAGCTTTCAGCTCAGATGTGCTAACTACTAAGTACGTCTATCTAACATGCTGGAGAAAGACAGGAAAAATTAGAGAAGCAAGACAGGATTATCCATACACTGAAGCAGGAAAAGAAAACTCTAAATGAAAAGTTAATTTCATATTATTTTAAAAAATCAAAAATTATATAGCAGTGAGCCCAGTGTTCACAGGCAATTCTTCCACATGGAGTGTATCGATTTAATATTTGACTTTGATTTGTAGTTTCTAAAAGGCACATCTAAGTCTCAAAATGCTCGATTTTCCTCTAATGAGCCACCCTGTGGTTTCACCCAGACCCTGCTCACAGAAAATCCTCTGTGGGGGCTATGTGCCATTAGCCAACTAGGCTGATTTCTTTTAAAATATTACATTTAACATTCTATCAGAGCATAAAACTCCTTTACGGAAAGTATTGTCTGAAAGTAGAATAGCAGCGCAGTCTGAGATAATTAAAACCCAAGCACTGACCCAACCAGAGGCTTTGAAGAAGGCCTTCCAAGTCCCGGCTTCAAAGAAATCCATTTGCGTATTATTTCTACGCTCCACCAGCCCCAGGGGAACTCAGGGATGAAGTTTCCCAGAGCCGGGGGCCTCAGTCACTTCCTCAGGAAGTGGTCCAACCATAGCAGCTCTCCAGGTCTGGTCTCCAACACAAGGCCCCAGAAGCCTGGGACCCAGAACAGCAGTCCTGATGGGCAGACTCTGGGAGCTGGGCATTGCTGGCCCTGGGTCACAGCCCAGGTGGAAGATGATAGGCCCTACAGTTTTCCTTCCCTTCAGATCACAGCACCACCCAAAGCCCACGAGTGGCAGAGTCAGCATCGTGCTGACATGCTTTCTTTTTCTGGTCCATGCAGAAATAGAACTGTGCTGACCGGTTATGAGATAGAAGCTCCTGAACAGGCCGCATCTACCCACTGAAGAAACAGTGTCCAGAAATACCTACTCAGTGTTTTCCTGTACAAAACAACGCATTTAAAAAGAGTAAGATTCTCAGGTTAGCACTTCAAAGGGGAATAGTCTGCAAGAAAAACCTCAAATACAGCATTAAGAATTTACAGTTGAGGGGTTAGAGACTGCTCAGCCGTTGAGTGTTTCTGCTGATCTTCCAGAGGAGGGGGTGGGGAATTGTTTACAGCTGGGCCTCAAATCTCAGCCACTCGGGAAGAAGAGGATCATAAGTTTGAGGCTAGCCTGGGCTACTGAGTGAGTCCAAGGACAATCTATACAACTCAGTGAAACTCCTGTCTCAAAAATTGAAGAGAGGAGGAGAGAGAAATCTCTGGAAGCACAGATAAGTGGCAGAACCTTTTCTTAACACACACACACACACACACACACACACACACACACACACACGGCCCTAGGTTCAATCCCCAGGACTAGGGAGAGCAGGGAACAGGACAAGAACTTACTAATACAAACTACAGCATGGAAGCAGAGCCTCGTCCTGGGTCTGCCCAAGGCCCCAGGTTCCTTACTAACATACTGCGGAATACAAGCAGCCAGCCATGGGTACTTCGTAGCTGCTCTCCCGAGGGTCCTTCATCCTGCCTCCATGAACTACCTTACCTGAAAGACCACATCTGCACATGCCTGGCACAGCACTAGTAAAAAGTGCACAGCACTGAACTCGCCCAGACTCACTGAGTTCATTAGCTAATTAAGGAAATTATAATGGGGCAGTTTCTCTCCTAGCAGCTCCTAGAACCAATAAATTCTTAAAATACAGGAAGGGAAAAAAAGTGCTCCTTTCTTAGTTACTCCCAATGAAAAATGGGCAGCAAGAACCCTATCTGACACATGGGGATAACAAGCCATTGGTCTTTTTTTTTTTTTTTTAAGAACTATTTACGCCAGGCGGTGGTGGTGCATGCCTTTAATCCCAGCACTCGGGAGGCAGAGGCAGGCGGATCTAACTAACTTATTACCTGCATTGGTGTTTGGTATGTGTGTGCGTGTATAAGGAAGGGTGTCAGATCCCATAGAACTGGAGTTACAGACAGTTGTGAGCCGCCATGTGGGTGCTGGGAATTGAACTCAGGACCTCAGGAAGGGCAGCCAGTGCTCTCTACTTCTGAGCTATCTCTCCAGCCCCACGCCATTGATCATGTGGTACAATGGCAATGTTTAAAGTCAAACTGGAGGAGAACATCTATTCAGAAATGTCTAAAGAGCAGAGTTATCTGTAACATTAAAAAAAACTAAAAATTATAAATTTCCATCAAAAAATGAGAAGAAAAACATAAAAAGCTATGATAAAATACAAATAGCATTTACTATATTTTATTTTCTTTCCTTTTCATTTTGGTTTTATTTTTATTTTGTTTTTTCCTGAGACAGGGTCTCACTACGTAGCTCTGGCTGTCCTGGAACTCACTATATAGAGCAGGCTGGCTTCAGATTCACAGGATCCGCCTGCCTCTGCCTCCCCAGGAGCCACCGCGCCCAGAACCTTTCCAACCTTAACCCTTTCTCACAGACCAGTCGGGAAAGTGTGCTGACGCTGAGCTGCAGCACATCAGAACCGTTTTCTGCTTAGTCTTTGAGACATGATCTAACTAAGTAGCTCTGGCTAGCCTGGCACTCTCCTTGTACACCAGGCTGACCTCAAACTCAAAGACTAGCCAGTCTCTGCTGGGATTAAAGGCATGCAGCACCACACCCAGCCCCGCCTGAGCCATTTTTAAGCACCCATATCAGAAATGTTAAGCTCCTTTACATTCTTTTTGTATTCTTATTTACATAAATATATATGTGTGTGTATGTGTGTGTATGTATGTATATGTGTGTGTATGTGTGTGTATGTATGTATATGTGTGTGTGTGTGTGTGTATACACATATTTTTTTTTTTAAATCCCAGCTAGCTGCAGTGGCATTCAAGATGCTCAGGCAGAAGGATTGCCATGAATTCAAGGAAGCTCATTCATATAAATGTAATTTTGCATTTCCAAACTCTTACATAAAAGGAAGCAGGTGGGACTTTCAATTTCCTACAATCACAGCCTTCAGCTGAAGGTACTTTTGTACAAGCTCTATTTCCACAGATAGATCACATTCTCTGCGTTCTTCCATGAGTTTAAGCACACTGAAAGGGTCTGGGCTAGACCTGTTTCCATAAAGAAACCAGAAACATTCATTAAGACTGTGTGTGCATGTGTGTGTACTTGCATGTGTCTGGGTTTGTGTATACAGGCACGACTATGGAGGTGAGAGGTCATGTTTCGGGTCTTCCTCAAGCAGTTACTGTCCACCCTGTGTTTTGAGGAGGTCTCTCACTGAACCTGGAACTCACTAATTCAGTTGTGCTAGCCACTGAGCCCCAGGTATCTTCCTGTCTCTGCCTCCCCAGCACTGGGACTATTACAGGCATGCACTACAGCGGCCAGCATTTTTACTTTTTAATGTGGATGGCAGGGATCCAAACTCAGGTCCTTAAGCATACACGGCAGCTGAGCCATCTCTGTCTTCAACTGCAGCGCCTTCCTGCCTCCACTTCCCAAGCGCTGGTCACCAGCTCCATCCACTCTTCAAGTGGGTTGTTCAAGTGGCTCTACAGCGAAAGTAGCGGAACTTTCCCTAAGTTTCTCCATACTTCAATATGAACTGCCTTTAGTTAACAGAACCTATTTAGCTAATTCCAGTACTTCGTAACTAAGTCAAAAGTGGCCAAAAACACACTCCTAGTCAGGGGAGCACACACACACCCAGACTCCAGATGCAATCCCCTTCTGTCTAAAAATGCCATGCTTTTTAGTGGCTTCTCCACCATTCTGCTTGGAGGTAAAATATAGATTTCCTAAATTAGAAGTGATATTTTGAGCACAGAAATGAGAGTTTCAAAGTTACTCCCCCTTATCACCTGAATAGACCTCCAGATTTCTGGATCTAAGTCCCAAGCTCTGTCAGGAAGCCACTGCTCCTCAAACGCTCCTTCTCATATGCTTTTACAACTTAACAATTTTTAAATCTTAGATTTAAAATATTTGCAAACATTTTTGAGATTCCTAACATTAAAAAATACGGAGGAGGGGGCCAGTGAGGCCGCCCCCCAGGTACAGAATTTGCCATCAGTGCCCCAATTCCCACAAGCTGTCCTTTAGCCGCCACATGCACACAGTAGCACAGGCACACAAAATAAAGACACAAAAATATAATTTAAAAAAAAATTGTTAAATATGTGAGAAGCCAAGAGCTAGAGAGATGACTGGGGGCTAAGAGCACTGGGTGCTCTTGCAGAGGATCAGGATTCTGTTCCCAGCACCCACAGGGTAACTCATAACCACCTGTAAATTCCAGTTCCAGGGGATCCAATGCCCACTTCCATGGGCTCCTGCATGCACATGGTGCATATACATCCACTCAAGCACACACACACACACACACAAAACAAATACATATACATACACACATACATATTATATACACACACAAGAAACCAGCTATAGTAGTGGTACACACCTGTAATCCCAGCGTGAGAGGATCTGAATTCCAGGCTATCCTGAATTACAAGCAAGACCCTGTCTCAATCAAATCAAACCGGCAGAGAATAGAGGCTCATTACTGTACTCCCAGCAATTGGACAACACAAGTGGGGGGAGGGAGAGGGAATGAGTTGGGGGTGCAAACTTGTAAAGAGGTGGGAGTGAGCAGAAGGACTGAGTCGAGTTCAAGGCCACCTGGGGCAACAGAGTGTCAAAATAGAGCATAAAGGGGAAGAGAAGGGAAAGGAGGAAGAGAGCAGAAGAGGAAAGGAGGGGAAGGGAGTGGGGGGAAGACAGGAATACTGGTAGCTTCTGTCAACAGGTGTTCTTTTTTCTTGGGCTTTTTTTTTTTCCGGTTTTTCAAGACAGGAATTCTCTGTGTAGCTTTGGAGCCTGTCCTGGAACTCGTTCTGTAGTTTCAGGCTGGCCTCAAACTCACAAGAGATCTGCCTGCATCTGCCTCCCGAGTGCTGGGATTAAAGGCGTGCACAACCACCACCCGGCAACAGAGATTTTCTTAATGGAATTTTTATCACTCAAACTTTGACAGGGCTTCTGAGATGGCTCAGTGAGTAAAGTACTTTGCTATACAAGCCTAGGGACCTGAGTTCAAACCCCATAACCCACATAAAGGTGGCAGGAGAAAACTGACTTCACAGAGCTGTCCTCTGACCTTGACAGGTGCACCGTGGCGATGCACACATGGATTGCTTCTATCCCAATATGGTATGATAGACCACGCCCTCCTGAAAGGTTTCTGTGAACACCCTCAAAAAATTTCTTCACTCAACTGCCGACTGAGATGAACCTGGCAGACAGGTTATACCATGAAAGACCTGATTAACTGCGCCCCTATACAGCAGAAAAAAGTTTGGAGAGAAATAACTACGTCCATATTCCCAAATATTGTTTATAAATGTTCTTTTACATTTAAAGGGGGACATGATATAGATATAAATAATTTGCTTTGTTATGGATTTTAAGGTCAATTTTGTTATATGTATATATGTTTCTGATCTTGATTGAGGTATTGTGATTGTGTAGTTCATTTTAAAAATATAATGTATAATTAAAAATATAGGTTGTTAATGGATAATCATCGATAATAGTCAAGCTTGTAGTAATGTTAGTCTGATTTTCTAAAAATGCATAGATATATTTCAGATAGACATTCATATCTTTCAAAGACTACAAAACATGACATTTAATGTTTTAATAACTTAGGACTTTTCATGACAATGAGACACGTCTGCTCCTGGCAGCACCAATCTACTTCAAGAGGAAGATGGGCATCAAAGAGGCTCCTTATGGAGTTGGTTAGCCATTTGGGCAAGAAACTGCTCTTGCCTGGACTGTTATATAAACTGGACACAGAGAACCCGCAGAGAGAGGACTGCTAAACTTACCTAAAGGTGAGATGATCTTTCAGGGTTCCTGATTCATAAAAGAGTCTGCGAGACATTCTACAGGACACAACAGATAGTGACTAAATTGCCTTTAAAATTTCCTGCTTCATAAAAATGTCTCTGGATATTATGGGCCTGAAGGCCAAAGATGAATGCCCCAACGATACAGAGGAACTTTGGGTGACTGGCCAAACAGCAAGATGTCTCTGTCATTTCTAGAGTTTTGGAAGTTGCTTACTTCTTGTTTACTTAGGTAATATATCCTTCTGGAGTCTTTGATAGAGTTAAAGAATGGATAGTCATAGTTATAGTTTTCCATTATTATGATAAAAATATAGTTATAAATATTATAACTGTAATTCTTGTTTGATAACTGTTTTGTTATACATAATTTTACTATGTTAAAATGAAAGCCTTTCTTTTTTGTTTAAACAGAAAAAGGGGAAATGATGGAGGAGGGTTATCTGTCTATTGTGTTATTTTCATTGGTCAATAAAGAGACTGCCTTGGCCCCTTGATAGGACAGAAAGTTAGGTAGGTGGAGAAAACAGAACAGAATGCTGAAAAGAGGGCAATGAGGCAAAAGCCATGGAGCCAGCCACCAGGTCAGACATACTAAATCTTTCCCGGTAAGCCACACCTCGTGGTGCTACCACGAGATTATTAAAAATGGGTTAATATCAAGATATGAGAGTTAGTCAGTAACTAACTCTCTAGAGATAATGAGCCAGGCAGTGTTTAAATAAATACAATTTATGTGTTGTTATTTCTGGGACTAAACTAGCCGTGCGGGAGCCGGGTAAGGCAAAAAACAGGCCTGCCCGCAGCTCCTCACTACACCCCTCCACACACACACACACACACATGCACACATACACATGCATACACACACATGTCATGTATGCAGGTAACCATACACAAACACATGCACACACATAAATAAATTAATTTTAAAAAATTGTGTGAACTACTGTTCTCAATGCAAGATTTGGAGTCAGTGGTTTCCACTGAGGCCACTTATCAGCTCTCATTCTGAATGTCCTCACACAGAGGAGAAAGCATGCTCCTGGCTCCGAGTGGTAGAAGCTGACACCAGCAGTTGGTCAAGCATGTACAAGACATCCTCCATGTATATTCACGGAGCAGCTCCCCAACGAAGAATGTCAGCAATCAGTACTGTCAGTCCAACTAAGGCTAAGGAACACCACTCTATGCAAACACCAACACTTTCTGTGACTCATTGGCCATTCTACCCCCAACACCAGAACCTTCTAAGGTCACGAGAAACCTGCTTCCCACACCGCAGTTGTGCTTAGGACAGACTAGTGGCAGCCACTGCTCCATCCTCGCTCTGCCCTTCGGTAGGGAAGAATGAACCAATGGCCACGGAAATGGTGCCAGTAGTTAACTATGAGGCAATTCCCATTGGACGCCAAAGCATTAAAACCATTTCTTGAATTACAAATCACAGTACTTTCATCTGTAAACATGACTGAGAGCATCCCAAAAGTTAGACACCGTGTGCTGACAACTTCCTGAAGTAAAGAGGAAAGAGCCTTGGGGGTGGCAAGAGGAGGAGTATTTATAGCACCTCACGAGCTGCTGCTGAACTGAAGGGGAGACAGAGAAAGAACAGTAGAGGTGCTGGACAGATGACTCAGTGGTTAAGAGCATTAGCTCCTCTTCCAGAGGACCCAGGTTCAATTCCCAGCACCCACATGGCAACTCTGGTTCTGATGCCTTTTTCTGGTCTCCACAGATGTTACATGCATGTGTGTACTGAAATTCATACAGATGTACAGATACACATGCACATAAAAATAGGTAATTTTTAAAGAAATTAGGGGAATGTTGGATTAGACACACATGCACACACAGAGGGAAGGAGAGAGGACAGGATAGTGAGTCCTGTGATTTTCCCACCATGGCATCCAGGGCAGGAAGTGGGCCTCCAGGCTCTCTGGTGCTTAGAGTTCCTCAGCTTAAGCAATGTTGCAGATACTAGAAGTAATGCTTAAATAATGACTCTCTCTCTCTGGTGCTGGTTTTAGGGAGAGGGGGTGAGTTCTAGATTTAAAGTGAGATGAAAGTGCTGCCAGCCATTTTTCTAGCAAGTTCATGCTTTTCCCCCAAGGAACAACATCATGAACAAGCAAGTGACCACATCCTCCAACACTGGAGAGTAATGGGGCTGGAGAGATGGCTCAGTGGCTAAGCACGCACACTGCTCTTGCAAAGGGTACAAATTTGATTCCCACACCCATGCCGGGTGACTCACACCCACCTAAAACTCCAGCTCCAGGGATCTGAGGCCTCTGACCTCCACGGACAGCTGCACTCAGGCGCACAGACACATGCACATGATTAAAAACAATAAAACAAATCTAAAAAAAAAAATAAGTTTAGTAATAAAGATTCAGTTCTTCTAAAACAATTTTGTCTGAAGTCCAGTGCCACAGAAATGAATATTTAAAACCCCATGAGGCTGGAGATGGTATTATACTTCTTTAATCCAGTACTCAATGCAGAGGCAGGCAAGTCTTTTTAAGACCAGCCAGGTTAGGCTGGAGAGATGGCTCAGTGGCTAAGAGCATTGGCTGCTCTTCCAGGGAACCTGAGTTCAATTCCCAGCAACCACATGGTAGCTCATGACTGTCTGTAAACTCCAGTTCTAGGGGACCCGACACCCTCATACAGACATACATGCAGGAAAAACACCAGTGTCATTAAAAAACAAGAAGACCAGGTCTACATACATAATGAATTCCAAACCAGCCAGGGATGCATAATGAGATCCTGTCTCCAAAAACTAGAATAAAATAAAGCTCTCATTTGGCTGGCTTTCTAAGTACTGCCAAAAGCAAAATATCTGTGTTGTGACTCCAATGTGCACAGTAAAGGATGATAGGCAGGGGAGAAAAGCTAACAAACGAGTCCAGTGTCCCTTATTTTGAGGAAGCTGGGCTAAGTCACAGTGCTGAGGGACATGATCTGCAGGCACACTCTACACTGAGCTACATACACACCAGTCTTGTCACATCATCCTTTAAGATTTCACTCCTGAAGCCAGAAACAGTACTGCATACTCGCAGTCCAAGCACTTGGATGCTGAGGCAGGAGGATCACTGGAAGTTCAAGGCTGGACTACAATGTAAGACCCTGTCTCAAGAATACAAACAAACAAACAAAAAAATCCACAAATGTAAAACAGAGATAATACCTAACTCTTCAGAGTTACTATGCATGCTTAGAGGGATAGGGTTGAATCTGGAAGGAGCAGGTTATGTAAATATGATCAAAATATATTGTATGTTCTCAAAGAGTTAGTAAAAAAAATGTATTTTTTTGAAAAAAAGAGTTTTTGGGATGGTTAACTGAAACCAACCAAGTGAGTTCTAGAGAAATGGCTCAGAAAGCCCAGGCTCAGTTCCTGGCACTGACAAGGCAACTCACAACCATCTGTCACCCCAGTTCCAGGTGATCTGACCTCTCTTCTGGCCTCTGTCTGCACATCCACTGTGCACTTATATGCAGGCAAAGAGCCATACTCAGCAACAAAGAAACCTACCCAGAACGCAGCACTGTCTAAATGTGAGTTACTGCCAAGTTCAGTGGCCAAGTCGAATGACCCACAACTAGGCAGAGGCAGAAAGATCAGTTCAAGGCTAGCCAGAGCTATACAGTAATACCATCGCTGGAAAACAAAGACAGAAAAAGGCAAAGGCCAATCTGGGGATTCTAGCAGAAAGAGGCCCAGAACAAACTAAGCCACAATGGTGGTGCTCCCAAGAGTCAAGATTAAGGTAGATGCCACCAGAATTCCCAGCAATCTGGGGGCAACAAAGAGTGTCCTTAAACCCCTTTAACAGATAGGCACCTTGGCAAGGTCTTCAACGGAGTAAACCAGGAAGATTTTCCCTACCCTCAATGACCTGAAACTGGAGCACAGTGTAACCAAAGACACTACAGTTCAATGTGAAACTCTAGCTGGAGTCAAGGATGTCCTAATGCTCAGGATTAGAGGAATAATTTTAATTCTGACCTGTCTCAGTGAAACCATGAAAGGCCAAGTGCAGAACTAAATATTTAATATTCCCCCAAACTAATACTAACCAGACCATCAGATAGGAACTTTACCAGATACTGTAAGGCCAATGAGGATCCCAAGCATGCATACAAATGACTATACAAGGGCTTAAAATGTACACGGATGTGCACATGCAAGACCCTTAACATAGGTTCACACAGTTCCTCCAGTGACTCAGTCAAGTCTCCTACCTCCAACATCTGAGGAGAAGGCACTACTCCATGAACCATGCGCTTGTGGAGCAGATACTGCAAATTAAATGCTTCTGACATGGTATTATTACTATTATTATTATTTCACTTATTTATTCTGTATGTGGTGGCCACATATTAAGACAGGAGAACAACTTGTGGGAGTCAGTCCTCCCCTTCCACCAGGGATTGAACTCAAAGAGTCAGTCTGGGGACCAGTGCCTTTACCCTCTGAGCCATCTCACCTGCCCTACTATACTGTTGAGTTGAGAAAGAGAATAGACTCTTGGTTTTGGTTTCTGTAGCTGTGGTTTTTGTTTTTGTTTTGGGAATCTAGTCCAGGATGGCACAGGTGGCCTGGAACTCCTGACATTCTCGCTCAGTCTTTAGACTACTGTGATTCATAGGCACTGAGACATCATCACCCAGCTTCACAGACTCAAGTTCCAAACTAAAGAGCTCCGGCCCCTCAGCTCTGAACGAGGGTGAAGACCAGGAACAGCTGGTCTGACAGCAACGCAATCTCATCCATGATGCTAGGAAGCTTCAGTTCCTTCAGCATGCAATAGGAAGACATCCACCCTTCAGAGACACCGAGAGCCCTAACAACCCAGAAATCAATGGCTCCAATTGCTGTTCTAATTGCACCTTCCCAACACGACGTAACCACTTCTTGTTCATCATTTCTTTTTATGATTTGTTTTGATTTTTGAGGGTTTTTTTTGTTTTTGAGGCTGGCCTAGAACTCACAGAGATCCACCTGCCTCTGTCTCCCAGAGTGCCAGGATTAAAGGTGTGCACCACCACACCTGGTGTTTTTCATCATTTCTTAGCAAAACCTCTCTCTCAGGCAGCAGCTAGGCTCAGGGACTGCTGTACACATTTCTCCGAGTGGCAGGCACCGTGTCTCTACCATCCCTCTCTGGATCATCCATCCTTTGAGTCTAACTCCACCACTTACCATCTTCACAATTCCACCAAAACTTATCTTTTTCAGAACTCTTTCCTCCTTTGCATCCTTCATTCTGGAACCCAAGAGAACATTTTAGAGAGAAGTTTTACAAATGAAGAAAATTCAATTTTGTCATCGTTTTTAGGGGTTTTGTTTTGAGACAGTGTCTCACTATGCAGCTTTTGCTATGTTGGAGCTCTCACTATGTAGACCAGGCAGGCCTGGAATTCAGAGAGATCCACCTGCCTCTATCTCCCAAGAGCTGGTGGTTCAGAAATGAGTTAAGGCAAAGCTGTGAAAGCCACATTAAAGTCAGAGCTATCATGGAACAGCTCTGCTAGAGGTTAGAACTGACTAAGCGACTCAAAGCACCTACTACCACTAGAAACTCTAGCAGCCGGCCACAATGTCATTCTTACGGATTATCAGCATAATCACCTTCTAAGAGGCCAGTGAGTTGGCTTAGTGGGCCCAAAAAACTAGAACCCATGTAGGGAACCCATGGGAAAACCAAGGCCACACAGCTGCCCTCCGATCTTCACAGGCCTGCTGTGAACAGCCCTAGGAACTCCCCAGCCCCCATTCCATCTCATCTCACCCCACACACACAAGCACACAATTTTTTTTTTCTGTGTATGGGTGTTTTGCCTGAATGTATGTCTGTCCAGCTCCACAAATAATTTTTTTAAGACAGGGTTTCTCTGTAGCTTTGGAGCCTGACCTAGAACTCACTTGGTAGAACAGGCTGGCCTTGAACTCATGGTGATTGCCTGGTTCTGCCTGAGTGCTGGATTCAAAGGCGTGCACCACCACCGCCCGGGTGCAAATAAAAAATACTTTAAAAGAGCACCTGGTGGCTATAAAGATAACCCATAGTTAAAAGTGCCTAGTGCTCTTCCAGAGGACCAGAGTTCTGTCACCAGCGCCCACGTTACACTGCAGGCTGTAACTGCAGCTCCATGCCCTCATCTGGTCTCTACAGGCACCGCGTGCATACGCACAAACACACAGAGATACACATACACATAAATTAAATTTTAAAACGTATTAAAAATAGAACACTTTCCACCCCAGCTTGTAAACCTACCTAATGGACACACGTAGCTCACTTCTCCCTGCCTGACTCAGTCACATAATGGCTGTGCCAGTGTCGAAACAAAGGCAGCTTCTGGCCCTTGCGCATTCTCTGCACAACACTGAATCTGAAATGTAGCAGGGATAGATACCTAAGATGGGAGAAGGCTGACTACAAAAAAGCAATGGGAGAAAGGGAGTGGGCAGTGGAGGGGAAGGGAAGAAGAGAGAACATGCTAACACAGACCAGTGGCCCTGTCATTTTATCTCCTAACATAGCAGGCCTGAGTTTTGGGAAGGATTCTTACAGGTCCACTGAAAACTGTCAATCATTTAGAATGGGCAGTAACCCTGCCTCCCAGACACATCTGATAGGGAGGGACAGTTGGATGCTTGGTCTTAAAAAGCAGGAGAACTGAATGCATACAGATGATGCCCACTTGTATTTCAGATGAGGACATAGAGCCAGGCATGATAGCAGACAGCTGAGGCAGAAGGACTGTCACAGACTCACGACCAGCCTAAGCTATAGGAGAGTGCCAGGCTAGTCAGGGCTACACTGCAAGACTTACCTCAAAACTAAGCAAGCAAATGAGGTCATGGAAACAGGGCTGAGCAAGAGCCATATTCGGTCACATGTATTAAAAAGAAAATGTAGTTCTATCAGGATGGCAGGCGGCTTCCTGGGCTCAAGTCCTCCTGGCAGCTGCCACCTCTGCCTCACACGGAACACCCTTTCACTCCGCTGTGTCCTTGTGGTGTGACTCTAGGCCACAACAGCAGCAAACCATCAGGAGTTCATGTCTTCCACCACGCAGCAACCCCACAAGACTGCTGCTGCTCCCTGCTCTCATGCCCTTCCGCCACACCAGTATCTTGTCCCCATCACACGGAGGCTGAGTCCTGGACATGGTCCTTCCGAAGACTCACTCGCTCACCTGTTCAGTTACTGGCACCAGGGAGCCTCTCCTAACAGCCCGATCCCCGCCACCCTGCACTCTGATGTAGCCATCCATTCTGCACCCCCGTGTCCTTGCCTGTTTCTCTGCGCTGTGACCATCACCTCTGACGTGACTCCTCAGGTCCTCTATGGGCTAACTTGCTCACTCTGATTCTTGGCATACTCCAACCCAGACTTAGCTTGTTCCAGCTACATTCTGAATTTTCCACAGTTCTGCCACTCAAAATTTCTCTCCCTTTCCCCGGAGCTGCCCATCCTTGTCCCCGTTCCTCCAAACCCCAGTGTCCAGTCCCACTGCAGCAACCTGATCCCACAGCAGCCCAACCAGCCCAGAGACCCCACCATGCAAGGAGCAAGACTATGAGCTAAACTAGCAGATGGCAGATTCAGCCAACAACTAGTAAATCGCTGTCCATGCCCCAGGTTCATAATTGATAGAACCGTGGCCAGATGTCCACGATATAAAACTGCACTATGATTTATGTGTTAAGGCAAGCTTTTGTAGAGGTGGGGGTAAACTTCCTCATTTGACACAACTGTATTACTATCTCAGAATTCATCAGTTTGCCTTCCCAAATAAGGATCCACTATTTTTTCATAGCTCAATTACTTCGTCCATCAGCCCCTTCCTACAGCTCAATTTCCTGGCTGGCTGGAACTCCGGAGTGACCTTCCCAGGAGATCTGGTTCCCAGGCCACACTGCTGATAGCCCTTTACCATGTGCTGAAAAAGGAGTGTCAGCCACCTTCCACAGCTGCTGTGCAGTGGACCTCCTATAACTCACTCTCGGAAGTCATCAGTCACTTCTGTTCCTTGTCGGTTCTAGAGAGAAATGGTGACTGATTATAGACTCTGAATTCCTATCTCTCACTAGGATCCCAAATCACTGAAACAACAAAACTGGCCGGCACCGTTCGTGTGCTGACCTGAGGCCTAGCAGCCCTATGACATCTTTTGCCTGATTAGACTAGAGGTGCTAAAGGGAAACTGGGAGTAGCGGCTCACATCGATAATTTCAGCACTCAGGAGGATGAGGCAGGACTGCCACAAGTTCAAGGCCAGCTCAGCCTAGAGTTCAGTTCCTAGAGTGAATGCTAGGTAAGCACAGGCGCGGGCTCAACCAAGCAATTCAAACACTAACAAGATCCCGCCATGATCTGTGCGTAAGTTAAAGTGTGACAAGTGACTTTAGAGAACTAGGCGGGCACCCAGCCGGGGGTGACTGGTGCAGACCACCACGAGGTGCAGGGACTTTACATGCAAAAACAGGAGGAAGTAGTGAATGGGGTGGGAAGAGGTTGTGTTGAATATAGGACAACTTGACTCTGGTTCCAATCTACCCATTCATCACTAAGGAATAGTGCCATCTTTTGGAGTTTTGTTTTTTGAGACAGGGTCTCACCATGTAATTCTGGCTGTCCTAGAACTCACCCTGTAGACCAGGCTGGTCTCAACTCACAAAAATCTACCTGCCTCCCAAGTGCTGGGAAGTAAAGGCATGTGCCACCACACCCAGTAGTACAGCGCAATCTTAGCTAGTCACTGAGTCTTCAGAGAACTATCAAGTCCACCTTCCAGAACATTAGTCTAAGGCATGAGGCACACACCTAGTGACCCACAACAAGCAACACTTTCTTTCCCATTCTGGAACTCACACTGAGGTGTAGCTGTGCAGACTCTGTGACCAGGAGACAATTAGGAACACAGGGAGAGAAAGCTAGTTCTGTCTAGGAAAGGGCAGACATCCCTGGCAAGAGGACACTAACGAGGTCCCTGTGCTTACTGTTTTCCAACCAAAGGACCCTCAATAAACACGGATGACGGAAGCACAGAAGGCAGACCACTGAAACGACTTTACTAGATGTCCACCCAGCGTCCTAGACCATCCTGTCCAGAAGAAGCAGATGAAAACTACATGTAGTTTAAAATTTCCTAATAGTACTTTTAAGGGGAAAAAAAGAGAGGAGTAAAATAATCCTGAATTCCAGGTCATGGACGTGGCAGACTGTGTGCAAATACATGAAGGTTTTAACCACACTATTACTTGCTCACTATATAAGCTATATAAGCAATCTAAAAAATTAATGAGATAGTTCACATTTCCTTTAAGTCTTTAAATCATGTGCCTCATTCTGGTTCCCTCAAGTAGTCCAGGCTATTCCTGAACTCCAAATGTAAGAGGATGACCTTGAGCCCAATCCACTTACCTCAACCCCTAGGGTTAGGGCTATAGGCAGGCACACCAGGCCCAATTTCCAGGTGGATCTTATATTTATGGACCAAGTGCAGGCAAGAACATGTATATAAATATGTGAAGAGAACACCAGAGGAAGATATTTGATAAGCTGGCATTTTTGGTTAACAGAGACAGGGCCTCACTAGGTAACCTTGACTGGCCTGGAACTCATGGAGAGCAACCTGCCTCTCCCCCACAAGTGCTTGTACTAAGGGCCTGAGACATCACACAAAGCAAAACTGGCATATTTCTGTGCACAAGCTTTGTTCTGTTTGAGGTTAAACAGAAGTCTTGACCATAGTTAATGAAGCAGTTGAGCTGTTCCATGAGGGAAGAGAGGTGACGCACAAGGTTCAGCTCCACCAAAAATGAAAGTCCAGGCAAGCTAGGACATGCACACCACCCTCCTACAGTTCACCCACTTTTATCCATATTTCTCACAGCTGTAGCCGAAGCCCTAGACAGGGAGGTGATACATCGTCTCTGTATTTTCATCACCAAAACTAAACGTCTACTCGTAAATGAAGTGCGATCGTACAGAGCCCAAGACTCTCCAGAACAGCAGAAAATAACATCCTTTCCTCAAACGGGAAGACAGGAACACAGAACACCAGCCCCAATCTGGGGAAGGAGGACTCAGTGCCCAGGGAAGTCTGGTTTGGAATTTAAGGAAGCTGTTCCAGGTCCCACAGCTAGTAAGAACTCAACACAGGTTTGTGTCACCGAGGATTACACAAAGAGGGCAATTTGGCAAAGGCCAAACACTTCCATGGCCTTACCACTCAGAACTAACTAAACATTAAGCATCACCATTCCCACTTAATCTCCTGGTAAAGCATAACCAGAATTGTTAAAGTCCAGCTTATCAGAGTCGCCATGGGAGGCTTAATTCGATTAACTCATGTTTTCAGGTTCATCTAAGACAAGGTTCAAAGTGAGCAGAACTGTACAGCACCAAAACGTAAAACTCTGGGATACAGTAGAAAGTCAAGGTGGAAGGAGTCTTAGATGAGGTTCCAGACCTGGGTTCTGGATCTCCATCTCCTCTGACCTACTTGATAAGCCCACCCTCTATTTTGGGTTTTGGTTTTGAGACAGGGTTTCTCTGTAGCTTTGGAGCCTGTCCTGGAACTAGCTCTTGTAGACCAGGCTGGCCTCGAACTCACAGAGATCCGCCTGCCTCTGTCTCCCGAGTGCTGGGATTAAAGGTATGTGCCACCACCACTTTCTATTTAGGTTAACTGTAAAAAATGAGGCAAAAATTATAAATGATATCTGAACTATGTCCAGCCGTGAGATCTTTTAACGCAGATCTAATCCATGTAGCTTTTCAACACTCCTGTCTTAGCATTCAGATCCCTATAATCCATTCCTTTAACAGAAACCAATGCCCATTACTAGCCCCAGGAATCAGCCTCCAAAATGAGTCTGCGTCTCAAAAAGAAAAGGTTGAAGTTGAACAAACCTGTTTACCTTTAGGTCCCCAGGACTGGTCTACATGCCACAAAGTTCTAATTATGTAAAGGCACAATAATCAACTTCACTGAAAACCATACAATACTGGTGTGTGGGGCCAGAGGATGATCGAGCAGTCAGCAGCCTTAGCGGGGAGGCACGTGACAGCTAAGAAAGCCACCCGGTTTCTCTAAGATTATATTTCTGTCTGCAGATGTCAATGACACTGAATTTGCTCTCTCCTCTCAAATGTCCTGCCTGAAAAAGATGTTCAAAGAATTCTTTAAGCTATGTTTATTTATGGTTGGGTTATTCTCATCTCACTTTCAATTCACTTTGCGTTTCTCTTATTTTCAGAGCACATAAAGACAAAAGCATCGCTCTATTCCTTCTCGCTTCCAATTTGTGCCCAGGAGAACTTCTGGCCTTCCAATGTGCTATTTCTAGAGCCAGCTCTCTGGTACAGAGAACACATTCTCCTCTCTGTGTGCTGACTGGTCAGGGTGGCTCTGGGTGTGCCTCTGAGCTCATCACTGCAGCCTTAAAGACAGCCACCCACCAGCCTCAGCAGCTCAGGGGACAGTCATCCAGTGGCCTCGGCAGCTCAGTACTCGACTCTGTCGCATCTGGGGCTCCTCCTTTGAGCACATTTTCAGAGCACATAAAGACAAAAGCATCTCTCTATTCCTTCTTGCCGACACTCGGTGCTCAGAACTGCCTTATTTTCTCACATGTATGTATGAATAGGAAATATCTACCACACAGAAGGTTCAGTACTCTCTTGAGTTTTAGGCATCCAGGTAGTCTTCAAACTGGTTCCTCCACTGGGAGCTTTGATCCGCCCAATCTGACCTCTGGCCCAGTTAGCCACACCAAAAGAGCTAAGAGGCAGAGGGCCCCATCCTAGGCAACTGTGCCCAACGTGAAGTCAGCAGATCAGGGCCCTTCATCAGTGCCAGTCCCTTCCCATCTCTTCGTCTGACTTGGTCATCTCAAAACAGAAAGGACCAGGCGCCAAGAAATCCATGTCACCTCCAGAACCTTCCTTCAGTCTTCCTGCCCCATCTCTCCCCACATCCAGTCAGCACCACCACATGCGACTGGTCCCGGTATAACCTGCCCCTCCACTCCATTCTCACAAACAGTGCGCCCAGCCTTCCACGTAAAGTCGTAGATTTTCTCCCCTATGCTGCAGGTGTCCCCATTTGATCTCCCTGCCCCTACCCTCAACAGCTCCCATTCAATTTCCAGGTATTCCCTCAAGACTTTTTGCTAATACCAGTGCCCAGATCATGAGGACTATCCAGAAAGATCCTCATCTCATTGGACCTCTCTGCCTCATGCATCAATATGACTACCACATGCCTACCAGGCTTTCTCTGCACCTTCACTGCTCCATGGCTCGCGTGCTCTTCCTGAACCCGGGCCAGCCTCACACACTCACGAGCATTCCAGGTTCAGCTGCAAAGCCATCTCTTGGGGGCTCCTCCCAGACAATGACAGTAGATGCCCGGACACAGTTCTAGGACAGTTCTATGGGCTACTTCCTACTCTTTGCTCTCTGGCTTCCTCTTTCCTCAGCATTTCCAGAACCTGGCAAGATGCCTGTTGCTCAAAAAACAATGAAGTCTCTGGTACCTTGAGGCAAGAACCTTCACACTTGCATAGACGACATTTCCTGGGCTCACCTACCATGCCACTGTCTCTGCCTCTTCTTCCAGAAAGTGATTTTATCCTCAGCCCTCCCTTCCTCCCTCATGAACTCAAAGAAGTTTAACCAAAACAGGAAAAAAAAAAAAAAATCTAACACTAAGGGTTAGAGATCAACTTCAGTAGCCTGGGCTACACATAAGGAAGACCGCACCCCAAAAAAAGGACTTAGTTTCTCCACTCCATTGCCATGACAGTGCCCAAAGGCATCCACCTCCTTACAGGGTATCCAGAGACTTCAAATGGTAGGCATTTTTGAAGAAAACTATCTCTAGACAACCAAGATTTCAATAGAGATCTTCGGTATCATTTTCCAAAATTTCAATTCTATTATTGTGTGGTGTTTCACTGAACTGACTGCCAAACTCATCTTGAGATTAAAAATAACTGCCGGAAGAAATAAAAGGCTGTTTTACCACTTGCAGCTCTTTGTTTCCAGTTTGGCTAATTCCGATTAGTTCAGGGTGATAAAGCATGTCAGCCCATTAGAGCACTGGTACCACGGCCATCTCGCCAGTGTCTTCTGGTCACCAGCTCTCTTCTCTGCGAAGTCTCAACTGCAGCTGTCAAGGTCGGATCTCTCTGGATGACACAGTGAGCTGAATTTATTTCATTTAAACTTCAAATTTATATACATGTACCAGATAATGTCGAGTATTTACAAAAGTAAAAGTAAAAAATTAAAAATGCTGACACGAAACCTGTACACAGATATTTACAGTAGTCTTTTTTTTCCACAATCACCTGAAACTGGAAACAACACTGCTCTTCAGGCAGAGAAAGGACGAACGAGCCGTGGTACATCCACACAGTGGACTAGCACTCAGCGACAAAAAGAGCCAAGAACTGACACACAAAGCAATAAGGACGAATCTTGAGTACATCTTGCCAAGTGGAAGACGCCATTCATAGGACATTCTGAGAAAACCCAGACAATATGGCCATGGAAGAGGAGAACTACAGTGAGACTTCGGTGGCCAGGGGTTCGGGTGGGGGACCAGTTTGCCTCAAAGGGGCAGCAAGAAGTTTCGTCATGATGGAATTATTCTGCATGGATTACGTCAACTCATACGTGGCTCTATTTACATGTCAAAACCTAACAAGTGGTACTCCTGAGCAAATGTCACTGGGCGTAAATTAAACATTTACATCCTTTAACCATACCTTGAATAGTGACCATCCCTAAAACAACTTAACACCAACATATTGGGGCTTGTGTGCCGCTGTCTGTGAGGGCTGCTGTCTCAGTTCTGACACTTGGAGGGGTGAGGAAGAGATCTGTGGGGGCTGAGGAAGGAGTGGTCCCAAATGTTCTTCAGATCCCTGTCACCAGTACTGCCGCTCCTTTCTAAGGTTCCACGGCAGGGCAACTCTGCACAGGCCTTACTTAGCAAGGCTGAGTTCCGCCAAGGACATGGGCAAGGTCATTCAAAACCCACACAACACAGAAGCTCGAGAAGGATTTCAAAGAAGGGGGGGGGGGGGCAGGGACCAAATCCTAACACTGTAACTCAGTCTAGTCAAAAGCGTAAGCAAAAAGAAAGAAAAAAAAATCCACTTAAACGTGGTATACCCCCTTCCTAGACTGTCCTTAAAACGAGCTGCATGGCTGGATGGGTGTGGTGGCACATGCCTGCAACCTCAACACTCAAGAGTCCAGGCAGAAGGATGAAGTCTGAGGGGAGCCTGAGCTATATATCAAAACCCTGTCTCCAAGATGGGTGGGGTGTTTGGGGGAAAGGAGAGGGTGGGAGGAAGGGCAGGAGGGAAGGAAAGTGAAAGACTGTGAACACAGGATGAAACCCTGAACCAGGTTAGACTGAGCTGTTAAAAAAAAAAAAAAAAAAAAACCTTGAATTGAGTGCTCCTTAACATGGAAAATATGACTCAATTCCAGGCAAAGGATGAAAACAAGCGAGTGTCCACCACCCAGTTACACTCTGTTTCCAGTGTGCGCTAGCCAAACCCGCACATTCCTGCTGCAGACAGGGGAGGCCCGAAGGTTCTCCTCAGAGACTGCCTCAGGAAACAGCACGCAGGCGCCAGCTGTAGCTCCAGTATGGGTGCCATGGTGTTCCCTCCTGGCTCTCTCAGAAAGGAACATGCCCTTGCTTATTCTCCAGACCGCTCTGGGTCCCTCCCCCCTCCCCCAACGCCCCAGGAGACATGGGCCTGCTACCTTGTTACAGCCCAGCCTGAGATCAACACCTGAGGCCAGCTCCAATCCAAGATGAGCTCATGATTGCTGCCTGGGAGAACCAGCTCCCCAGCCTCCAACAGCATCTGCAGCTGGAAAGACTGGCCTAAATGCAAAACAAATGCTATTTTCAGGAGAGGCTTCTGGGGGGAGGGGGAAGGGGGGCAGGGGAGAGGAGAACAAAGCTAAAACCACCAAGAGAGTATACCAGACCAGAACATTCCATGACATGCAGGCCCTAAAAAGGGCTTTTAAAATACATTTTCAAGAAATGGTCATTGTAAGGGGCGAGCAGTGAAAGTTAAATAAAACCCCTGCCCCTGGAAAGACAAGAATGAAGGACTAAACGATAGAATAGCTTATTGTATTAGGCTAATTAAGGCTTATCACATTAGCCATCTGAGTTTTAGCTGGCACCAGAAACGCAGGGGCCAACACGCCATGCAGTATAGACTGGAATATGCTCGACAAGCATTATCCCTACCACAATCGTCTGCACAACTCTGGCAGTCGGAAACGAGGTAGAATTGAAAACCAATTTTAGCACATGATTTGCAAAGGACCTTCTTCCATCGTGGAAGCCATTTGCTGGTATATCCGTCTGCGATCACATTTATCTCTATTAAATACTACAGAAAATATTCCAAGCTACCATGCACTCTAGTCTCCCTTTTGCCAGTGCTAGCACATGGGCGAGTCTCTGCAGCCCCCCCACCAAATTCCAACAATAAAAACCCCTGCCTACTTAACGCCCTTCACTGCTGACAGACTGCCCACCACTGCCAGCACACTTCACCAGCTCTAAGATCCTCTGCATTTCTGAACAGACTAGTCTGCTGGAGCCGGAGAGGAACATGATACGCACTTCAAAGAGAGAAAATGTATTTGCAATCAGGTCTCCCATGGGCTCCTCTTGACTGTACTTTTACCAAACCAGCAGAAAGGCAGAACCAGCTCTGTTGGCTGAGATCATATTGGACCTGACTCTGGTGTGACTGGTTTCCTGTTTGGGGAAGTTGCAGCTCTTTGCACAAGGAACCCCAAGGCAAAATGTTTAGTGCTCTCCTGGAAGCTCCCACGGCCTTTGTTCTTCCCTGACTCGCTGCCCTCCTCTGCTTTCTCCTCTCCTCCTCTCCTAGCTCTGGTTTACATTTTTTTGCCAGCCCAATCCTAAATGCAGTAAAGCATTAGACATTTTCTACCACCCACTACGGGAAAGCTGCAAGCTAAGTCATTTTTTTTTTTTTTTTTGCACAGATAAAACCGGACAGACCTGGGTTCCTTCTAGTCCTTGGCTAGTCCTCCACACTGAGATGTACGCCACAAATAATCCATTGGTGAACTCACTGTCGACAGCCCCCAAAATCAATAAAGGACATTCCACCACTTGACTGGAAACCCTTTCAGGTCAACACGGAGAGCGTGGAGTAGGAGAGAGGGGTGATAGATGAACAAAAGACAGTCTACCTCCAGGCTCCTCAGATCCCAAAAAGCTGGCTGGGCTACTTGGATTTGATGAAGCCTTTCCTTTTCTTACAACTGTGGGCAAAATGTGCCATGTGGACTGCTTCTATGCAAAAATCGTGCGTTCTCCACAAGGCCCAGCCGCCTACCGCCCTCCAGACATGCCTTTCCAGGCCTGACTCTTTCAAATGCCCAGGCACATGCGATTTAATGAAGGCATTCAGATCTCGCCTGGATAACAACACCATCAAAAAAGTCAGTGGAACCCATTAAGCATGGATAACATGAAAGGTATTTGGTCTCCACTCTGAACCCCACTTATCTCCAGGGTACCAAATCCACTGGCGGTCTGTGTCAGAATGGATGTGCAAATTAATATTTAAATTCATGCTAAAAATAGCTTATCTCACCTTGTGAACCTTGACCTTTTGAAAAGACTTTGGACCAGTGCTCAGTTACTGTCACACGGTTGCATTCTCTGCAAATATGAAAGGGTTAAAAGCAGCCCCAGTCAACAGGCCTACAAGGAAGAAAAAAAAAAAAAGACAGCATGTATGGCTGACAACATCACTGGATCGCATCTATGCTCATTTCCCAGAACAATATTGTTACCTTTTGGCCTTCATAATAGTCCCAAGAATCCCCAACACCCTTTAGTAGCATCTAAAAGGAAAAGCACAAAACAGAACATAGCCTGCAAGAGAAAAAGGCATGCAAAGTAGCATTCTCCAGCAACAAACCACCATCACAAATCCATCAGTTCATTCTGGTTGTTTCCTTAAAAACAGAGAGAGAGAGAGAGAGAGAGAGAGAGAGAGAGAGAGACTGCACAAACCAAGTGTCCCCACCCTAACAAGACACATACTTTTTTTTTCTTTAATAAGGGTCATAAATCTCAGCTCCTTGTCCATCCCTTAAGCAAAAGCAAAAGGCAGGAACAGCCCAACTCGTCTCAGCCACTGCAAACCTGCACCTCTCGCCCATCATCTCTACACAGGCTCTTTTAGGGCTCCATAGTCACGTACCAGTGCTGTGTGGTGTCTAAGTGTGCATTTACATACTGGGTTGGGATGGTACCTTCCTGCAAGCTCCTCTGCTTTTGGCTGCCATGAAGGGAGGAAGCTGCTATCCCACTGTAGTAGCTCAGTGACTGCATTGTGTTCAGGAGCTGATCTGCCTCAAACCAGTTTCAGCCGGTTCTGGTCACCCTACATAAAAAAGCTATGGCAACCCTCGCTGAGTTGCCAACAAGTCCCTGAAAACCATCAGCACAGGGTGGGCGCTCGCTGGGGGTGGCCTCTCCCTTTTAGAGCTTCCTGAGGAGGGAAAGGTCATTGTGTGTGCCCCCTCCACACGAGCACAGAGCCCTGGAAAGGCTCACCTCACGAGCCCCCCACAGCCTCTCGGGGCTCATCCCCCTCCCCTCCAGCCCGAAGCCCACCGCAGACACTGTTTTTCCCCCTCCTTCTCTTTCCCCCACTTACCTCCCACAACCTGGCTCAGATCTTTGTGTACGTGTGTGTCAGTGTGTGTTCTCTGTGTTGGTGGCTGACAAAGAGCCCCCAGGAAAGCAATCTATGTGTGTCTCCTCACACAGGATGCGTCGGCTGCAGGAGCCGGCCTGGCCTCCTAGCAGAGTGGTGCTGGCTTGTTGACCAGGCTCCTCTCTGCCTGTCACCCCCACCCCACCCAGCCCCCTCCTCCCTTCCGTCCTTCTCCTCTCTCTCCCAGCCCTGTCACCACCACCACCAGCAGCCCCCCCAGTCTCCTCCTCCTCCTCCAACCTTCTCTTCTTTCAAGCACCTGGGGGGGAGAAGTCCAAATCCCTTCACCTCTGGGTAGTACACTGGTGAGGTGTGGGGCGCAAGGGGACAAGTCAAGGGACAGTAGGGAAAGAGGGGACACCCAGGCCTTGGGAAAATCATCTGTGCACAACCAGCTCTGGCGGGGGAGGCGAGCCCGCGCTCACGTGGCCCCCTCTGAGCCGGTGGGGCCTAGCAACACCGGCCCTGCCTCGGGCCCCCCCTTAAGAAGCTGGCTGGGCGCGAAGGCCAGCCGTCCCCAAGGCCAGGGTGGGACAGGCCGCCGCACTCAGGCCAAGGGGCCTGAGCCTCGCGCTCGCCGTGGCCGGCGGGGTGGCACGAGGGGCCCGATGCCCCCTCCCGCCCACGTCCGCCCGTACCCCCACGGCCCCCTGTCCCAGGCGCACACCCACCCCCTGGCCGGGCGGGCCTCCGCAGCGCTCAAGCCCGGGTGTCCGGGCCGTGGCTCGAGCGACCTCTGCTCCGCGCGCCGCCGGCGGCTGCTGCTGCTGCGCCCGCTGCAGTGCGAGCGGCGGCGGCGGCGGCGGCGGCGGCTTCCATGCTACGGGCGTGTCGCGCCTCCCCGCCGCCGGGGTCTGTGTGCGAGAGCGGGAGCCGGGGCCTCGCCACCCTGGGGCTCCCCGCCGCCGCGGCCTCGCCGTACGCCCGGACGCCGGCCCCGCTCCCGGGCGCGGGCTCTAGGCCGCGCGGCGGCGGCGGCTCGGCCCGGGCCACGCCGGGGCCTAGCGCTCGGGCCGCCCGGGCGGCGAGCGAACAAAAGGGAGCGCGGCGAGGGGGAGGGGGCGCCGTGGGGGAAGGGAGCCCGAGCCGGGCGGCGGAGCGCGAAGCCCGCGGCCGCGACGCCCCACCGGCCCGCGGCGCCTCGCCCGGGTAGACGGCTGCGGGCGCGCGGCACGGCCCGGCCCGGCCCGGAGATGCTGGTGGCGATGCTGGGGACGGGGCCGAGCGGGGGCTGTTTTGCTGTCTTTTCAAACGACACTTGAGACTCTCACCTAGTCCTTTTCCATGGCCCCAAGCCGCGACTTACTGGAGTGGAAGGAAGCAAGGCCTCGCCAAAGATGGTTGAAAAAAAAATGCCCGTGAGCCTCTCTACCCAGGATCTTGAAGCCAAGGTGGTGGTTGTGTTGTCCTCCTCGTAATGGTGGCAAATAAGTAAGAAGAGAGCAAGCTATCTTCAGATAAATTCAATCTGAGATTCTCCCAGGAGGTGGAAGAAAGGGCTCCCTTCTGTTAGTTAGTGGTTTGGAGCCCTTTTCGCCTTAAACTGAGCCACAAAAGAATGGAAGACACCCCTGGGGTGGGGAGAAAGCCCTGGTGTAAAAGACACACGTTTTTGCTTTCAGAGAAAAAGCCACTGGGGCCAGATTGAAGCATGGCATGTTCGGTTCATGTATGGTGTGTTGTTTTTTTTTTAAAACGGGGGAATGATATGAGTAAACACGCAGTAATAGCTGGGTCTTTAAGTTCTATAAGGGAAATGGTGCACAAATGTAACAAGCACAAGTGTACATACAGCAGGTGGTCATGGCTTACAGAACACAGGCAAAAAGATACATACAGAAACCCAGCCAAAGGCCAGGAAGGGAGACAATCGCAAGCCATCTGAGACGGAGGTGCAGCGCTTCCTTCTACGCCAGATGAAGTATGCTGTTTTCCAGTCCTGTCCTGGTGCCCATATTGAGCACAATCGAGCACGCCACTGAAAAGGTTTCTTTTTTTTTTTTTTTTTTTCTGTTTAGACAAGAGAAACCTCCATGTTGAGCTAATTGTACTGACTTGGAAGCAAGACAAAATGGAAGATCTGAAAGAAAGAAAAAAAAACCTGCCACCATTACCTCCTAAAAAAGGCTCGCTCCTGTTTGCTTGTACTCTGAAGACAACACTACCACTGGAATGGCCGTGAAGAATCCCGGCAGAAGTATCCCTGTGTGTTTTATTTTAAAACAGACTGGTGAATGCCTGCAAAAGTGACCAGAGAAGTTTTCCTTTTAAATCTCAGTATTCTCTGGCGTTAACTTCTGTTGAGGAGGCCATTGTTCTCCGTGTTAGGGCACCGCAGGCTGTGCACTGTAAAAGATCTTGTGCTCGCTGAGACTTTTCATGCAAATGACTTGAATTATTGTCTCACATGAGTTCTCGAGTGTCAGCCTGCGCTTGTGCCATGGTGCACACAAGTTGCCATGCATATCTGCACAGGTTTAGGAGGAACCTGTGCCGGCTGCAGATTCTGCCAACCGCAGCATTATGTGTGCCAGTGTTACAAGATGAGGAAACTGAAACCCTCATCTTCTTGGTAACCGGAGAACAATGCCACCCAACACACTCTGTGTTGGGTTTCTACTTGCTTGGACTTGCTTTCATTTGAAAGGAAGCCTTTTCCTTCTTCTGAAGGTAGGCCGTTGTTAATATGCATGTAAAAAAGAATTATGTGCACTGAAGAGAATACAAGGACCGGCTTAATCTGAGAACCCGATAGGCTGGCGGCCTGTTAGAATATATGGAATTTGAGCTTGCAGATGTCATAGGAAGGTAGTGGTTGGTTTGAAATCTTTTGTACTTAAAGTGCTCTCTTGCCCCTCCCCCCACTCCCTACAAAGCACTGAAAGCTTAGGGAAACAGCATTTAAATGGTTACAAGAGTTGTGCCCCCTAAACCAAAGTCTAAACTTGCTTATCCTAGGAATCCAGCTGTGCAGCGGCCCCAAGGATTTGTAATGCCAAAGATTTGTGAGCTGGGCTCTGTCAAGCCCGG
Organism: Myodes glareolus; assembly: GCF_982192425.1. Taxonomy (NCBI): domain Eukaryota; kingdom Metazoa; phylum Chordata; class Mammalia; order Rodentia; family Cricetidae; genus Myodes; species Myodes glareolus. The sequence goes on from NC_142038.1 coordinate 22,801,156, forward strand.
TATCTTGGTCAACCCTTGGGCTGGGGGAGTTTGGTTTCACGGCCCCACTCATCATTTGCACAAAAGACAGGAGCTAACATTGCAACTGCTTTTAAACCAGAAAGAACCAAAAAGTAAAAGATAACAATTTCTAGCAAATTCTCTCGTTTCTATTTTTACAATGAGGGCTTCAGAGAAACCTCTTGGCCAGATAAACCGATAGTTTAAAACAAAGCACCCATTTGAACCCATTTTGCAAAATCATTGAATTTCACAGCTGAAGAGACAGCTTCTGAGTTGGGGGTGGGGGGCCCACCACTCGTCCAAAACAATCACTACAAAAAGGTCCATTCTAATATTCTACATATGTAAGGCTTCCATGTATACCGTTCTGCGCGGAGCAACAGTAAAACAGTAATTTGACTACAAGAATGAAGTAAAACTACTGCCGGAGTGCAGCAGATAAGGACAGGACAAAGAAAACATACCCTTCTCATGCCAAATAGAAACTAAGGGAATCCCAGGTCCTTTGGGGTTTTGTTATTGATGTTTTTTATTGCTAACACTGAATGCCTTGGTGTTTCCTCCAGTATATCGGAGAATGGAGAATCCCAGCTTCGTTTTTTGCTTTTTGTTTGTATTTAACCTTTTGTGGTGGGAAGCCAGCTCTATGCGGGCCTGTAGCTACCACGCTTTCCCTCCTTCCCCTCCGAAATTGGGAAATTCCTTTGTTAAGCAGAGCACACAAAAGGTGTGTTCCTGGAGGGAGGAAGGCGTGGAGAAAAGCCTCCTCTTTATCTCACCAGCAAAGGCCTTGCAGGCCAACTCCTCAGTTGCTGCTGGAGGTTTTGAGCTGCACTTTTTTTTTTTTTAAAGCTCCAAACCAAGTAGGCCTAGGTGTATGTAGTCTGTAGAGGGTTTCACATGTAACGTTCGTTAGCGTGTTTTTAAAAGCAGCATTACAATATTTGACCCTAGAACAGTAACTTAATGATTTGGAGCAGCTGTGTAGATGGTCACATCAAAGTCAGGGAGAATGTCTTATTACGAACAGCAAACGTGATAGAATAGGGATTTTTCTTTTCATATGGATTTCAAAAAAACATACCCCTAGAAGAAGTCAGCACCAGTTTCTCATTGTTATCAGCCAGAACTGGACTGAAAAACAGATCCCAGACTTACTCTTTGTTAGTGACCTCAGACTTTCTGTGGGAACACCTCCTTCCCTTTCCGGAGTTTCAGCCCAGACCCCTTAAACAGGCCTTTTACTAGGAGGCCTGAAAGGGAGGCTGGGGTGGCTCCTTCCTAGGGGGCAGGACGTGGGGGTTCCAAAGTGCTTGACCGGCCTCCTAGGTCCTGAGGAGTGGCTAAATACATTAATTCTTAGCTCTGTCTATCTGATAAGTCAGTGATAGCTGGCCTAATTCAAAGAAGGGTGACGACAAGAGAAGGGGGTGATGTCTATGAGTTGTACCTTGAAGGACCAGAGCGTCAGAAGTATGGGGCTTGGGGGAAAGTCTTAGCTTCTCCCTGGAGGCGATCTTATGGGTGAGTCTCCTGCAGTAAGGACAATGCCTGGGCACCATGTTGTATCTTCATCTTAACCATTCTGGCTGCCCCCTCCCTCCACGCCATCTGCAGAAGCCAGTGTCCTGTGCATTCTGTGGGTGGCATGAACTGATTATATACTCAAGTACCTAAAAGCAAATATGTCCCCATAAAACTAAGGTCTTTTGCTTCTGGCCTGGATGCTGCGGAGTTTTGCTATTTTCCTCAGGGTGGTCAGCGCTAGCCTCTAACTGCTGAGTGTGGGGGGGTGGGGGGGGAGACATGTACGCCACACATACATGTAAGCTGTAGGTGGCAGAGGTCAAATTTCAGGAGTCTGCTACCTACCTTATTGAGGCAGGGTCTCTCATATCTGCTGCTGCACTGTGTACTCTAAGCTAGCTGGTTGGTCATCAAGCTTCTGACCAGTCCTGCCACTGCCTCCTACCTCGCTGCAGGAGTGCTGGGCTTACACACACACAGCACAATAGCCAGCTTTCCTGGAACTAGCTCTTGTAGACCAGCCTGGCCTCAAACTCCCAGAGATCCACTTGTCTATGCCTCCCGAATGCTAGGATTAGAGGCGTGCGACACCACTACCTGGCACAATATCCAGTTTTTTATGTATTCTGGGGCTCCAACTTGGATCATCAGGCTTACACTGTTAACATGTTTAGCCCCTGAGCCATCTCTCTAGCCACTTCTGGGAACTGTGACTTCTGGTGACTCGCTGCAAATTGCCTTGGTCTCTGTTTAATGACAGTCCTTAGGAACTGTCTGGCATGAGACTATATAATACATTCCCTGGAGAAACCAAAGTCACAGTAAGGGCTGTTAGGGAGGCTTGGCCTTCTGTCTACATTTGACCCCATTCGTTGCAAGAGCCCTGAGTTCCAGAGCCCTGTCCACTGAGGCCGTTCACCATGGCCGGCGGGGGGGGGGGGGGGGGGGGGGGGGGGGGGGTGGAGGGGGGGTGGGGGGGGGGGGGGTGGGGGTGGAGGGGGGTGGGGGTGGAGGGGGTGGTGTTAACTTTCTAGCCCTGCCTTGGGCACTCCTCCAGCAATGCTGTCCAGAGGTTGTGTTTGATCCTCCTTTTCCAGGTAATTGCAGCCCAAGGCCCTCACCAGCTCACGTCCTAAGAAACGGCTCTCACTGAAAATGTCCTTTGTTTGAGGTTATCCACTCCATCGCTCAGCAAGGTGAGAATCCTCACTCCACCTCCAGCCCCACCCCGCTGATCACAATCCTACCTTCCTTCCACATCCACCACCCACCTTCAACCTCCAACCCCTCTGGTCAGTTTAGATAGGGAGATGTCAGATCTCCCTATCTCCAATCTGGCTAACTTCCATAGCTCCTTCACACTGACACTCTAGGAGTCTTCCTAAAGACACCATCCCACCATCCCTCTGTTCAGACCTTTGTTTGCCTCCATTGCACATTAGACTCTGTAAACATAACTTAGAAGGGCTTCTATCCTGCAACCCATTACAAGGCCTCCCTTGCCTTACCTGCTGAGCGCTGTAAGACCCAGACTTGGTAAACATTCTGTTCTTTAAATGTGACCTACTTCTACTTGCTGTCAAGTCTATACATGCCATTCCCTCTTTCTGAAAAGCTTCTGGCCTTCACTTTTGTCTGACTAATGCCCGTGTGTATTTAGGTCTAAATGTATGTTGTTCACGGAAGCCCTCCTGGCTCCTCAGGTTTGGAATACCCCTAACATGCACTCACTCCTAAATTGCATATTTTTCCTTTAATTTTATTTCATGTGTGTCTTGTCTACATGTATGTCTGTGCACCATGTATGTGCCTAGTTCCTGTGGAGGCCAGAAAAGGGTGTCAAATCCCCTTAAACTGGATAGTTGTTAGCAGCCATGTGGGTCCTGGGAATCAAACCTGGGTCCTCTGGTAAAGCAGCTGCTGAGCCATCTCTCTAGACACACTTGTCTGCCTTTTTACATGGTGTGTAAATTTTATATGACTCTGTCACGACGAAACAAAAAGCATATTAAGGACAGAGGAGATGACATTATGGCTCACATTAGATTCCCCCCCCACACACACACACACACCACTCTCCACAGGTCCACACAATCACTATTAACTTGACATTTTAAAGTAGTCATTTGAAGCATTACATTAACACCTATAGAGGTTTTGTTTGTTTGTTTGTTTTTTCTGCTAAAATTTAAAGATAAAAGATAGGGGCTACGTGGTGGTGGCACAGGCCTTAATCCCGGCATTTGGGAAGCAGAGCAGGTGGATCTCTGTTTGAGGCCAACCTGATCTACAGAGTGAGTTCCAGGAAAGGCAGGACTACACACAGAGAAATGCTGTCTCGAAAAACAACCAGTAGATAGATGGATGGATGAATGGATGGACGGACAGGTGGATGGATGTAGGAAGGGAAGATAATCAAATCTTTTATAATTTCCTACTAAACTTTTTAATAAATATTTGAAGTATATTTTGAGGTCTTCCTAAATAGAGGACCAAATCCATTTATCTCTAAGAAAACATTGGCTACTTCTAGACTGTTATGTTTTGTTTTTTTTTTTCCCTGGGAGGTCTCACTGTGGGCTGGGGTGATGTCAGAAACAGTAGTAAGAGATGGGGAAATAGCTGAGTCTGCAAAACATGTGCCACACAAGCCTGAGGGATCGGAGTTTGGTTCCCCAGTACAGGATGAAAACTGAGTTCTACACCATGCATCTGTAATCTCAAGGCTGGTAGGGATGGGGTCAGAGGTGAGGATCTCTGGGGCTCCCATGGTCAGCCAGCCTCGCCAAACAGGTGGACTCGGACATGAGATAAGGGCCAGGTGTGGTAGCATACACCTTTAATCTCAGCACTCAGGAGAAAGGGGCAGGCAGGTCAATGTGAGTTTGAGGCCAGCCTGCTTGATAGATTGAGTTCTAGGCCAGCCAGTGACAGTCTGCTTGAAAATGTTAACACAGCAACGAACCATGTGTAAGACCAAACATCTTTTCTCCTTTCCCAGTGTAAACCTGCAATGTCCTATGAGTTTCACCAAAAAACCCTAAAGTAAAAGACATGTTTGAACCCCCTGTGCAACCTCCAAGGTACTTCCAGAGTTGCCCTAAAATCTTTTTTCTATGGTTAAAAAAAAGAATCTCTTCTTTTTTTTCTTTTGACTCAGGAGGAGGGCCTGCTGCAGGAAGCAGAGAGCCACTCTGGTCCTCAGCTCACAGGTGCCTTTTGATGCCCCCAGGACCACACCCCATGGGACGGTACCTACCACCCACAACTAACATGGATATCTTACCCTATGAACACCACTAGGATTTCCCTCTTAGACACACCCAGAGGCTGGAGTTCTCGGCGACTCTAGACCCTGGCAGGTGACAGGACGGGGATGGTTGATCTCCCCTGTCAGTGCCACCAGGCACAGTGGTGCCCTCAAGAATCCCTGCATCCAGGAGGTGGAAGTAGGAGGCTGAGCTCCGCAGCTACACAGTGCCTTTGAGGCCAGCCTGAACGTCCTAAGACTCCGCGAGCACACACCCCACAACAACAGACACTGGGGCAGGGACGATGAGATGTGTGTCTTGGTATACCTACGAGGGTGTTTCTAGAGAGGACTATGTAACATGAAAAGGCCGGGCCTGCTTGTTTGGGTTTCTTGTCCTGCCCTGTTCCTACCTGCCACAAGTCCCAGACAAAATCAACCACACAGTTATTTTATAAATTATAAAGCTGATTAGCCCATTAGGTCAGGCTACTTATTAGCTAACTCTTACATCTTGATTAACCCATTTTTCTGATCTATGTTAGCCATGTGGCTCAGTACCTTTTTCAGTGGGGCAGCTTACATTCTGCTGCTTCGGTGGTCTGGGCAGGAGTGGGAGGAATCAACTTCCTCCTCCCCAGAATTCTCCTGCTCTCCTTGCATCACTTCCACTTCCTGTCTGGTTTTCCTGCCTACACCTCCTGCCTGGCCAATCAGCGTTTTATTTAAAACATGATTGACAGAATACAGACAATTCTCCCGCACCAGGACTAAGTGGAAGGAGAAAACTCATAAATGTGGGCGGGTCATACTGTGGGCTGGAGCCTGGACAAAAGAAAGCGAAAAGGAAGGAAGCCAGCTGAAAAGACAGTTTTCTTTAGCTGGCTTTCTCTCTCTCTTTTTTTTCTTTTTATTACCAACCATTCCATCCTGGCACTGAGAAAAGTAACCGACACCATCTGAGCAGACGCACGGAGTCTAGGTGTCCCCACATGTGGAGGGCTTCCGGGTCATCCTCCTTGGCAATGCCTCTTCTCTCCTTCCTTCCTCCTCCTCCTATTTTCCCTCCTTTCTTCATTTATTTATTTGTTGATTGATTGATTGATTGATTGATTGATTGGTCTTTCTAGATAGGGTTTCTATATATAACTCTGGCTGTCCTGGAGCTCTCTCTGTAGACCAACCCGGTTGGCCTCAAACTCACAGAGATCCACCTGCTTCTGTCTCCCGAGTACTGAGACTAAAGGCCCCGAGTACTGAGACTAAAGGCGTGTACCACCACCACACGACTTCCTTTGTTCTTCTTTAACAAAGGGTCTCCATTAGCTCAGGCTGGCCTGACACTCATAGTGTAGTAGAGTACTTCTGCCTCCCCAACAGTGTGCTAAATTATGGCTATGGTATGAGCCACCACACCTGGTTTTATATGGTACTTCGATCAAACTCAGGCATCACACATGCTAAGCAAGTATTCTACCTATTGAGCTACAACCCCCAGCTGTTTGTTTTGTTTTATGAATCAGAGTCCTTGAATTCACCCCAATCGTTCTTCCTCAGCTCCCCAAGTACTGATATTACAGACCTGAGCCATCATGCCAAGCTTCTCACCTTTGAGTATGTTTGTCCTGGATACTAGGTCAACTTGACTATAACACATACACACACACACACACACACATAAAATGTATGTATGTATGTATGTATGTATGTATGTATGTATGTATGACATATTCACCGTTAGGCCACCCTTAAGTACTCCTATCCTGTACCACCATGTTCAATCCTTAGGAGACCGGCAGAGGGAACCTTCAATAAGCCCTTGCTGATGCTGTCCATCTGTCTACCTTTATAGCTGGTCTTTTTGACTCCTATGCACTCAACATAAACTAGTTAAGTTAAAAGTGGCTGATGAGACAGGTCAGAGATAGAGCATGTACTATTTGGTTTTAAGCAGCCATCACTACCTGTAACTCTAGCTCCAGGAAATCTGACAACCTCCTTCTGCCCGTCCTTGGCACTGCACTCATGTGTATAAAACCCACACAGACACAAAGACCACACACACACACACACACACACACACACACACACACACTTCAAACATAATTAAAATAAAACTTTTTTAAAAAAATAAAAAGGAATACTTCCCCTCTCCCTTGGCCCCTGAGGTAAGCCTTCTGGTCGCTGGTGGTTACCTTCCTTGACGAGATATTATCTGGTAGGCGCTGCCTGCCTGTGCAAGCCCCCTCACACCTCCCGTCTCTTAGCTCCTGTGACATCTTTCCTCCTTCCATTAAGGCTATTTTTGTTCAGCCTTCCTCCTTGGCTCATTTTCTACATTCCTCTCTGAAATACGAATTTTGCTCCAGGTTCTATCTTTGGCTCTCTTCATTCCTAAATCTGTACCTCTTAAAGGAATGTGTTTGCTCTCAGGGTTTCAGATTCCCCAAAATCTGAAGTTTTAGATCTGATGCTTGTTCTAATCCTACTTGGGTGAGCTGCCAAGTAGCATGTGCGTTCCTCCACTACACAGCTTAGGAGGTCCAAAGGGGGCCTCTTGCTCCGCTGCACCCTGTCACTCAGGGTCACGCCCCTCTTTCTCCACCCCCTCCCGTCTCACAGGGTGAGGGCACAGTTCCTTCTTGTAGCTTACTTAGCACCCTGCCCTGTTCCTGGCCAAATCAGTATTTTTTGTTGTTTGTTTGTTTGTTTGTTTTTCAAGACAAGAGTTTCTCTGTGTGGTCCTAACTGTCCTTAAACTCACCCTGTAGACCAGGCTGGCCTTGAACTCCGAGATCCTTTCTGCCTCTGCCTCTACCTCCCAAGTGCTGGGAATAAAGTCCTTCATCACCACACTGAGCCTTCAAGTCAATGCATCTTAAGGAAGCCATTTCCCCCAGCTGAGTTCTTTTGTTGTTGTTGTTCACTGTTTTTTGAGACAGGATTAGTAAGACCAGGCTAGCTTCAAACTCACAGATATCTGGCTGCCTCTACCTCCTGATGTGACTAAGGGCCACCATGTCCAGCACCCTTCCTGAGTTTTTACAGTGACTCCTAACTACCGTACAGTTTTTACCTAACTGTTCTTCATCAAATAGCCCTTAGGAAACCAGAGTTCAAATATTAAATGTGTGCTGAGAACATAAGTCAGTTATACACCTTTGGCACAGAGGGGGCTCCAAGGACAAGCATTGTACAACAAAGCCAAACAGAGCAAGAAGCTGGGTATGGCGACACGTATACATTATCCAAGCACTCAAGAGCTAGAGGTATACTCGAGAGGCAGCCCAGTTGGTAGGGTGTTTGCCTAGCAGGCATGAAGCTCTGGGTTCACTTCCCAAAGCTACATAAACTGGGTGTGGTAGCCCATGCCTGTGAAGGCCTGTGGATCAGGAGGCCAAGGTTATCCTAGGCTCCACAGTACCTTAAGACCAGCAGGACTTAGACAGCAGATCCTGTCTAACAAACTTTGAACATGCTTAGACTAAAAAAGCATTTGCTGTTCATTTGAAATTCTGATTGGACTGGTCATCTTAGGTTGTTATTGTTGTTTATTTTTTTGTTAACATGGAAACCCTAGAAATGGTCTCTGTTCAGTTCCTTTCTCTCCCACTTGAAGGCAAACTCTTTGAGCGTGCAGACATGGTCTGTTAGACCTTTTCTAACAGTGTTGGGCCTTATCAGGCTTGGCCAGGATGCTGAGGACTGAAGGTAGAATGCAGAGGGCAATCCACACTGGCTGAGGTATCAGCAATAGCCAGGCAGTCTGGGCCACACTACTCTCTAGCCTCCACTGTCTCCTCAGAAATCTCTCCATTGCCATGGGAACACCCAAGGACACACGAGTTCTGCTTCCTGATTCCTGGTCTACTAACAGAACACGCTGAACTACTGAACTCCAGGCAAATGACAGTTTACAATCCCACCAACACAAGTCAGCGTAGGGCCAAAAAATTAGCCATGAAAACAATTTTGATACCCCTCTCCTCTCTCTCCCATCACGCCTTGCTGGATAGTCTCACCTAGAACCTTTGCATTTCTGGCATGGAGCTGCTCTGTTCTAAGCTATGAAAGAGAACTATGATCGTTTGATAACGTCCTCAACAGTTAGCCTTTTTTTTATTCATTCGTTTGTTTGTTTACTTGGTTTTTCGAGACTGGGTTTCTCTGTGTAGTGCTGGCTGTCCTGGACCTCACTCTGTAGACCAGGCTGCCCTTAAACTCACAGGGATAGATCCTCCTGCCTCTGCCTCCTGAGTGCTGGGATCAAAGGTGTGCACCATGACTGTCCCGTGACAGCTAGCCTTTAAAACACCTGCATGCACTGAGGTGATAATTAGAACAGCCTCATGGAATGTTCTGACAACTGAGTATTGTTAGCTAGGACTCGTTACTTAGGGAGGGCTTTGGAATCTTCTCCCAATCCTTCATGGGTATTTAGTCAGGTACATAACTGCCTGGCCTACAGAGAGAGTTCCAGGACAGCCAGGATTGTTTCAAAGAGAAACCCCTTCTTGCAAAACAAACAAAACAAAACTTAAATGACAGTGTGGCCATATTGAAGAATAGTACCACTTTTAAAAGCCTTTCAGTGATTTGGACTCAAGGGCTGCTGCCCTGACATGCGTTTCCTACCAGAGCCGGCTAGATATCAAGAAAGGCGTCATCATAAAGTATCTGCCCCCTTGTCTTCCTCTTTTTGCAATCACCCCCTTACTCTTCAGATTCTCCACCATTCATGGAGCAACAGGAGATTCTCATCAGACGCTAGGCTGGCACAACTACCTTGTCTTCAACTCCCAGCCTCAGCAAAAACCTCTCTTCTTTGTGTCTCTGTCTTGGGGGTTCTGTTAAAGCAACGGTGACGGTGATGGCTAGTGTTAATGTCACCTGACAGAATCTATAGTCACCTAGGAGATGGGCCTCTAGCCAAGTTTTCACGGAACCATCGTGTTAATGGATGTGGAAGAACCAGTCCACTGTGGGTGGCACCTTTCCCTGCCTACCATCCTGGGCTGCGTACGTGGAGAAGGGGAGCTGAGCAGTAGTGCATGTTGATCGCGCTCTGCTTCCTGATTGTAGATGTCATGTGAGCAGCTGTCTGGAGCTCCTGAGGCCTTGACGTAGCCACAGTGCTGGACTGCATCCTTCAGCTGTACACTCAAACAGGCCCAGTTCTCCTCTAAGTTGTGTTTGTCAAGATCTTTTCCCAAACAACAGAAAAAGAAACTAAGATAGTAGATCGCTGGATCTCCCTCTGTCTCTCTCTCTCTCCTGAGACAGGGTTTCTCTGTGTAGCCCTGGCTGTCCTGGAACTTGCTCTGTAGACCAGGCTTGGCCTTGAACTCAGAGATCCACCTGCCTGCCTCTGCTACCTGCACGCTGGGACTTAAGACACGCACCATCACAACCCAGCCACAGTAGGTGTCTCAAGCATGCATCCACATCAGTCGAGTCAGGTAGTGAGCCATGGTCCCATGTCTCCTGTTGAATTTGAAACTCTAGGTCTAAAAGCCTTGAGTCAGTCAAGCCTGGTGACTCAGACCTATAATTCCAGCTATTCAGGAGGCTGAGGCATAAGTTCAAGGCTTTCCTGGGCTACAGAGTAATTTCAGTTAAGTCCAGCTGAGGCAACTTCGTGAGACCTTGTCTTGAAGAGCTCTGAGAAGTCCTGTGGGCAAAACTCAATGAAGAATCTTACTTCTTCCCAGGAGGGACAGGTAAACAGTCACTGGGACCGGTCTTCTCAGAGAGCTCCTCTAACACTTGCTCCTCCTTTCCCCACTTGTTGTGTTGATTGGCTAATTTATTTCTATCCTTCATAGACTCTACACTCTATGTGGGGGTAGTTCACCATTCAAAACCCCAAAGCAGCATGGTGGTGTGAAACACACTGTTTTCTGCCACTAACCCATATTTCCTGAGCCCCTCCCCCTCCCCCTTTGTGCTATTGGCATCAGACTATGACATTAAGCTCTCACCAATGGTAAATGAGATTAATTTACCATCTATGGCAGAGATAAAACTCAGAGGCCATTTTGCCTGTGTGGGGCAGAGAGGGAGAGACCCTCTGCCCCACACAGAGGGTCTCCCCACAAACCTGCAACCACGTGTTCTTTCTCTGGGGAGCAACCTAAATAGCCTGTGGAAGTGGTGGGCTTTCCCGGAGGGGAGTCAGGCCCAAGACAACTCCCAGGTCAGGGGCTGGGGTGACATTTCCAACTTAATATAAACTTCAAATACATGGACCTCAGGATGAACCCAGATGGGGTCATCTAGACTGAGATACCCACAAAGGAATGCACTCAGAGACAAGGTTGGAAATATGGCTCCTTACAGGTGAATTGCTGAAAAACCTAGCACACAAGGCCCACAAATGTCAAAGTATCCTAAAAAGGCAAAGGTTAACGGCCAAGGAAGAGGAGACGATGATGCACTGAAGGTATCACCGTAGCCAAAGAGAGAAAATGTAAACCAGAAGAGGGGGCTGGGTCAGTGTGGGATCTGGGAAAACAAACTCAGGGAGGGAATCTTGCTTTTGCAACCCCTGTGCACAGCTTTCCCAGGCAGGAGGAGCAGGCTGATGTGGCAGGTGTGGCCTGGCACAGGAAGGATGCAGTGACAGCTGACTCACTTGCTTGCCTCCCCCACTTCAGTTCCGGTGGAGCCTGCAAGTCCATTGCCATTCGCTTCCTCCCATAAGGATTGCCTAATAATAGCTCCCACGTGTTAGGCTACATCTGTGCTAGGCCCTGGCCTACACCCCTCCTTGCCTTTCAGTCCAGCTTGGGGTGGGGTTGGGAGCCTGGAACGGGCTTGCCCAACATCAGGAGCGCCAGAAAAGGCTAGAACTGCAGTTTGGACTCACACTGGCTAGCTGTGGGCACTGGATGATCTTGTCTCTTCTGGATATGCCCTGTCCCCAAAATAATGTCTGCGTGTTTTGTAGAAAATAACTAAGTTGGCTTCCTTCTGGCTTATGCCTTTTGTGGGAGGGTTGCTCACCCCCCTCTCCTTTCCAGTACATGCAGACTGAAGTTCTCCTCTGCCCTCAGCCACTCCCTTCCATATAACAGCTCACGGGGAACGCAGCCATGCCCCCATCTTTCTGCCTTTCTTGCCCGCACCACCCTGCCCTCCTGGCAGCAATCCCTTCAAAACAACCACCATCCCTTATTGGTACCTGATATCCTTAATCCTGACTGCCAACTTGATGGGGGTATAGAATGACTGTGGAACACATCTCTGGATGCAACTGTTTCCAGGAAGTGGAGAAGGGAAGAAGCACCCTGAATGTGTGAGTGGTCCTGTCTCAGGGGCTGGGGGCGGAGGTCACAGGCTGAACAAAGAGAAAAAAGGGTAAGCCGAGCACCAGCATTTGCCTCTCTCTGCTTCCTGACTGTGGAGACCATGTGACTGTCTACTGTTCCTGCTGTCATGACTTCTTACTAAGATGCTTTGGTCGGGTGTTTTGTCAAAGCTACAACAAACTAATATGGGATGGAGAGTGAGGGGAATGATTGCTTGCCTCCAAGCACTCAACGAATCCAAGGGTTTAACATCCTAACTGTTCTGTTATTGACTGTGCCAGGGGCAGGCAGTTCATTGCTAATTATGACTGGACAATAGACAGAGGCTAGGACTGACCCCAGCAGAGGGGCATGCTCAACCCAGGCCCTTGGAAGATACCTGAGCAATGGCCTTGACTCACATCAGACAGCCTTGTGAACTTGGAAAAGTCATTTAACATCCCTGAAATTCAGACATGTCACTTGGAAACAGTAGGACCGAAAAGGGAGACAGAAGCATCCCGATGCCCTTGTCTTCCTGGGTAAAAGAGGTTCAGAAGAGATGACAGCTAGTATCCACTGATGCCTTGCTAGGCACCAGGCAGATGATTTTGGACATTTTTCTGCCTGGTTCCACGCGAAGAGCGTGGCAGGGATGAGGGCAGCACCTCAGATAAAGGTGTCTAGGGGTGATGACCCCACTGCATTCCCTGGCTCCTGCTCCCATTCTCTCCCTGGCTCTTTAAAGACTGAAAACCATCCCATCAGGTGCAAATGCATGGAAACATATTCATGATTATTCAAATGAAGCCCTGCAAAACAGTCAGTGCCGCTCATAAATATTCATTGTTACCAGCTAATCAGTAGCAATCTCACAGGAAGACGTGCTCCGTGCTCCGGCAGGCAACCCTCTCTTCCCCCTCTGCTCCCTCCTCCCTCTGCCCAACAGACTGTCCCCCTCCAGCCCTAAGCCTCTCAGCGTCTCTGTCTCCTGAGGTCTTCGCCATCTTATTCAGAGAAAAGATATTTCTGGTTCATGAGTTAAAGCTTGCTTTATTTATCTCTGTCAGAAGATGACTCTGTCAGGAGGCTAGCCTCCTGCAAAGTATAACTGGTCAGGTTTCAACAGCTGCAGATTCTCAGGCATCTATGTCAAATTTTATTTTATTTTTTAAGAAGATTTTTTTTTGTGTATGCATTGGTGTTTTGCCTGCACGTATGTCTGTGTGAGGGTGTTGGATCCTGTTATTATGGACAGTTGTGAGCTACCATGTGGGTGCTGGAAATTGAATCAGGTCCTCTGGAAGAGCAGTCCTTGGTGTTTTTTTGTTGTTTTTTTTTTGTTGTTGTTGTTTTTTTGGTTTTTCAAGACAAGGTTTCTCTTTGTGGCTTTGGTGTCTGTCTGGCATTAGCTCTTGTGCACCAGGCTGGCCTCGAACTCACAGAGATCCGCCTGCTTCTGCCTCCCGAGTGCTGGGATTAAAAGAGTGCACCACCACAGCCTGGTGCAGTCTGTGCTCTTAACCCCTGAGCCATCATCTCTCCAGTCCCTTATTTCATTTTTTGGGTGGGAGGGGATAGGAGGAACAGGGTCTTAACACATAGTCTTGGCTGGCCTGGAACTTTTATTGTATAGATCATGCTGGCCACAAAATTACAGAAATACACCTGTGTCGGCTTTGAAACTATTGGGAAATGGCTATTATTATTATTACTATTATTACTTATTTGGGTTCTTCAAGACAGGGTTTTTCTGTGTAGCTCTGGCTGTCTGGAAACTTACTCTGTGACCAGACTGGCTTCAAACTGCCTTCTAAGTGCTGGGATTAAACATGGTGCCACCTCACCCAGCAATACCTATTTTTTTTTTAATTATGTGTGTCTGTATGTATGCATACGCATGTGTCTGAGCAGCATAGAGGTGCTAGATTCTTTGGAGCTAGAATTGCGCAGATTGTGAACCACCTGATGTAGGTTCTGGGAATTGAACTTGGGTTATCCGAAGAACAGCAAATGCTATTAACTGTGCAGCCATTTCTCTAGCCCTTATGCTATCTTTTTAAACAGTTTTTTTTTTCCATTTTAAAGACAGTGTTTCACTGTGTGGTTCAGCGTGCACCAGCGTCGGCATGTACCTACCGCCTTGCCCTGCTAAAGCATCTGGACTTCAAGACACTCCCTGTGATGTAGAAGGAGCATACATTCACCAAAGGGCATTTTTGCCAACCATGGTGCCAGGGGTCACCCAGAAGCAGGACGCCTTGAAGCATAGTGCCCAGGAAAGACAAGGGGAGCAGCAGGTCATGGGCCTGGTGACCTCTATCTGTAATTCCGTCGATAGTCCCAAATTCCAGTCTCGCTAGGACCACACAGTGAGTTCCAGTTAGCCTGAGTCCCAAGCTCCAATCTAGCCAGGACCACACAGTGAGTTCCAGTTAGCCTGAGTCCCAAACTCCAGTCTAGCCAGGACCACACAGTGAGTTAGTCTGAGACACACCAAGATGCTGTCTCAAAAAGCAGGAAGTGTTGAGCAGGTGGCCCAGGATGTAAGAGCAGTTACAGCTCTTGTACCTGACCTAGGTTCGGTTCCCAGAACCTACTTGACAGCTCACAACTGTAAATCCAGTTACAGGAGGATCTGATGCTCTTTTCAGGCTGGTGTGGGTCCTGCATACATGCAGCATACAATTTTACCGTTCTATTGGTTGGTGTGAACCTGGGAGAGTGGAGCCGAAATAATGGGCAGACTAAAGTTTCCTGTAATAGCCATCTTTATTCAAGGCCTTATACAATCTCTATTCTGAGGTTATTCTAAGGGTTAGGCAAGGTCATGTGAGCAAAGTTCACTTAAGTTCATGTTGTGTACAGTCACAAAGACAAGGTCATGTGAGTTTAGGCTGTACACAGTCATGAGGACAAATTGTGCTTGAAAACCCCATTCTCAATAATAATGGGTAAGATGACAGTAATCACAAGTAAGCCCACTTCTATCCAGCACACCTGGGAGGGGCATGCATAGAAGCACATGCCAAGAACAAATCCACAAAAACAAGGTCACAGGACTCTTGTTTTCTCCCAGGCTCAGAATCCTCACACAGCTTCATTGGTGGACCATGTTCCGACGAGAAACAGAGTACATAGCGAAGTATGCACAATTTGTGTGTGTGTGTGTGTGTGTGTGTGTGTACAGTGTCTTACTCTGTAGTCAATCAAACTCACTGTGTAGTGCAAGCTGGTCTTGAACTCTTTTGCCACCCCCTGCCTCAGCTTCCCAAGTGCTGACATCATGGATGCAAACCATCAGCACACCTGGCACCCCCCCTCAGTGCTTGGGGGCCAAACTCAGGGTCCACCTATGCTAGGTCAATGCTCTACCCCTGAGTTCCGCGCCCGCCCCACTTATCATCCTCGAGCAGAACAGGCTGTTTCCTTCTTCCCTCACGTGACCCCCTGTGACTGGCTGCAGCAAAGGGGTACAAATCAGAACAAGGGTGACTTCGGGGGAGGCGGGGCCACAAAGACCTTGTAAAGAGCGATGAGTCTGTGGAAATTAAATGTTCAAATGAAGTCCTCTAGTGGCTGGTGAGACGGCACTGGCTGTTCTTCCAGAGGTCCCGAGTTCAATTTCCAGACCACATGATGACTCACAACCATCTATAGTGGGATCTGATGCCCTCTTTGGCCATAAAGACATACATGCAAGTAGAAGACACATATACATAGAATAATAAATATTTTCTTTAAAAAAGATAAAAGTGAAGTCCTCTAGAGATTTTTATCAACCACTAAGACTAGGTTCAGAGGCAAGAAAGAGTCCTGACTCAAGAGAACAAAGACCTGGAGAGATTAGACAGCAAGGCCGGTTCAGACAAGTACCCTTTGTCAGGAGTGGGCAGAGCCTACCCAAAGGGATCATTAGGTAATTTTATAAGGAAGGATCCTAAAAAAGGGGGGGGGGCTGGAGAGATGGCTCAGTGGTTAAGAGCATTGCCTGCTCTTCCAAAGGTCCTGAGTTCAATTCCCAGCAACCACATGGTGGCTCACAACCATCTGGAATGAGGTCTGGTGCTCTCTTCTGGCCTGCAGGCATACACACAGAATATTGTATACATAATAAATAAAATTTTTTAAAAGTAATTAATTATTTAATTCTTCTGTTTGTTTGTTTTTTGAGATAAGGTTTCTTTGTGTAGCCTTGGCTGTCTTGAAGTTCACTGCAGTAGACCAGGCTGGCCTTGAATTCACAGAGGTCATTCTTGCTTCTACCCCAGTGGGTTTAAGTGTGTGTACCACTTTTCACTGGACTGTGACATGTCCTTCACAAGTTCAGCTGTTTAAATACTTGGTCCCGAGCTGGTGACAGTGTTTTGGGCGGTCATGAATACTGGGACTCGGGGGCGTACCTAGGTCACTGAGGATGGGTCTGGAAGGCTGTTTCTGACCCTGGTTCCATTTTTCTGTATTCTGTCTGCTACCACTGAGATGTAAGCAATCCATTCCCTGAGCTCTGATGCGGACAGATGGAGCGGCCCCAGCACCCTGTCCCCTGCCTGCAACAAACTGGAACTAAGTCTCTTGGACCATGAATCACAATACACTGTTCCTCCCGCAAGCTGCTTCTTCCAGGCAGTTAGTTTCAGGGACAAGAAAAATAACACAAAGACTTTAGGGATTCTAAAATGTCAAATTTGAAGGTGAGAAAATAAAACAGCAGCCTAACATAAACTAGGTCCAGGTAAAATATAAGTGCATCTCACGGTTACGTCAACTTAAAAGTTTAAATTACATTTGACTTTGTACATGTCATGCCCCTCTCTCTCTTTCTCTCTCTCTCTCTCTCTCTCTCTCTCTGTGTGTGTGTGTGTGTGTGTGTGTGTGTGTGTACATGTGTCACTTTGTACAGGTAAAAGTCGGAGGACAACCTGTGGGGAGTCCTCTCCCTCGACCAAGTGGGTAGCAGGAATAGAACTCAGGTTATCAGATTTGCTGGTAAGTGCCTTTACCTGCTGGACTGTCTCCCCAGTCCACATTTTACTTATCAAGGTTTAAGGAAAACCTGCTATTGCTTCTGGTTTGGTTAAGTGTCATTTTCTTTATGAGAAGCAGATGACTCTAACAATCCAAGATGCTTGGGATGAAAGTGGACTTTCATTGATCTCCCTGGCAATAAACTAGCTTTTCAGAGAAGGCTGTGTGTCTCCCTTTCAGGGACAGAGAATGCTGCCAGGACAGAGCAAGGGGCAGGGTGACAAAAACCATTATCAATTTCTCACGGTTGATTTGTTAGCGGCTCCAGCAAGAGAAATAATATTCCTTTCTAATCCAAAGGGCTGTCATACCTGTATTTGCAACATTATTTCTTAGACCGACACAGCTTTCTCTTGCTAAAAATCATTACACACACACACACACACACACACACACACACACACACACACCCCTAATCAGGAATCCCTGGTTTGATTTAATGAGACCTACACAAAGGGGGTTGTCAGTAACCACAGAAACGGGGCAGGGCTCTCATAATGATGGTGCTTGAATTGTATCCCCATCTGAAAAGAGCCTTTTTAATTATAGGGTTTGGGGTGGGGGGAGTGGACTGGAAGAGAGTGGAAGGGGCAACGGTGGATGTAGTCTTTTATCTCCTTAAAAGGATAGCAGGTGGGCCCCACTAACAAGTCTTAACCTCAGGATTCGGCTTAAAAACCCTAGAGAGAAAAAAAATTTTTTTTTTTCCCATTTTAACCCTGTGTCTTTGCTTGTTCTTCCCTTCCTTAGATGACAAAGTCCGATTCAAAAGGACTCAGAAGGGCCAAAGGGATAGTCGGGAGGCCCACCAGACCAGTTCAGAGGTTTGTAATCCGTCTCTAAACACAGAAGTCCTGCCCACGTGGGTAAGTCTGCAAGCTGGCCTGGTGAGCCGCTTGCAACACCGCCTGGAGCTATTTTGAAGCCAGTGACATTAAAGTCTGTGACAGTCTCTGGGATATTTACAGTGTTAGGTAATTCTAGTCCGTCTACATTTTCCACATCAGGTCAGCAACAGTGTAACTCACTCTAGAAGGCAAAGTAATCCAAGTTAAAGGAGCCAACACACAAGGACTACTTGTTGTAGTCCATTCTATTGGCTGCCCAGGGCAGGGCCCAGAACCCTCTCCGGGTTGAAAGGCGCTGCTGTAGCTGAACAAGGGACAAAGGGAAAATTGGGAGCAACATTTGTTCCTTTTCAGCAGGAAATGAAAAACTTTCCCAGAAATTTCCTAAAGTTTCTGTTTGCCTCTCATTGCCCTGAACTGTCTAAGGGTCTAAGGGTCAACGCACCTCTAAGAAAATCAAATCAGAGCTGGCAAGGGTAGCACAGGCCTTTGATCCCAACACTCCAGAGGCAGACACAAGCAGATCTCTGAGACCAGCCTGGTCTACAAAGTGAGTTTCAGGACAGTCATGGCTGTTACACTGAGAAACCTAGTCTTGAAAATTAAACAAAACAAAACAAAACAAAACAAAACGCCAGCGGTGATAGCACACGCCTTCAATCCCAGCACTCAGGAGACAGAGGCTGGTGTCTCTCAGCGAGTGCAAGGCCAGGCTGGTCTACAAAATGAGTTCTAGGACAGCCAGGATTGTTAGACAGAGAAACCCTGACTCGAAAGAAAAAAAGGGCATGATGGGGGCCAGTAAGATGGCTCAGTGTGGGGGTACCTGCTGCAAGCCACGGGAGCTCAGTTTGATCCCCAGAATCTACGTGGATGAGATAACTGGTTCCCTCATAGTGTCATCCCCCCCACAGGCACACCCCCCCCCAATAAATGTAGTAAAATTTTTAAATGCATGATGGAGTATTTTACATGGCAGTCCTGCTCAACACATCTTACAATTTGGGTCTCTTAGTGGTGTCGTGGGTTATATAGCTGAAAATTGAATTTAACCAAGAAAAAAAAAAAGTCCAGCAACATCCCAGAAATGAGATGCCTTCAATTTCTTGTTGTGAGGTTGAAGAGTCCAAGAATAGGAATATAAAAATGTAGATTCCATGGATAAGAATGTAGAAATAAAGAAATATAAAGTTGTAAGCCTAGGAGAACGAGAACACACTGTCAGCAGTGTAAGGATTAACTATTAACAGCGTGTTACTCTGCTTTACAACCCATAGCTCTATTTGTGAAGCTGAAGCAGCTCTCTGCAAACTCAGGGTCGCTCTGTAAACCATAGCAATTGCTATAGAAGATGCTGGATCTCCCAGCGTGCTTCAGCTCATAGGAGCTCACTCAGACCTATGGGAGACAGTTCCCCTGTGTCCAGTGCCTTCTATTGGTTAAGTTTGATTTTAGTATTTGAGACAGGGTCTCTTGCAGCCCAGGCCAACCTCAATTTGCTATGTAGCTAAGTATGATCCTCTTGCCTCCACTTCACCAATGCTAGAATTACAGATATACCATTCCACCCAGTTTATGGGATCCTGGAAGTCTAGTCCTGGGTTTTCTAAGTGCTAGGCAAAGGACTCTACCAACAAGGCTCGATCACCAGCCTTCTCCATGGCTTCTTGCCTCGGGCCCTTTGCCTCCCAGCCTGCAGCCCTTCCTTGACTGCAGACGTGTGCTTGGCTAGCATGCACACAGATGGAAACGTTGCAGAGGCCAGTTTCCCGGAGCAGCACAAACACACGGGCTCCAGGGGAATGGTGGGGTAGTCCAGCGGTAGGACGTGTGCCTAGCACCACCCAGCAAAACCCCAGTAAACCAAACCGGACACAGGAGTGGGTGGATACATCCTCTGGCTTCCTCTCCTTCTAGGGGACAATTCTCTGGGAGTCCTCAATAGTCTCTCAGGAGGTACTGTACAGGATGAACCTCCCCCCCCCAAGTTGTGTAAAGAGATAAGCCTTCAGGAACACACACTGGTGTCTCCATTCTGTTCCCTGTTTCATGTCCCTATTCACTCACAATGCTTCCTCGAGTCACCTCCCAAATAAATCACTAGTACCCGAGGGAATCCAAAATGAAGGCACGACCCTGGAGGCCACTCAAGCAAGTAGAAACCCAAGCGAATAGAAAGTTTGCCTTGCAAAGACTGCTCAGAACTATTTCTCCTTCCCTGTTCATCTTAGGAAGACAGCAGGATGTGGCAGTCACTGGCGTGGTAGGGGCGTGGGAGACTGAAGGAGAGGAAGGAGACAAAAATAATACCAGGGTTTTTTAAATATATGTTTGTTTATTTATTTTCACTTTATACACATTGATGTTTTCCTGCATGCATGTCTGTGTGAGGGTGCCAGATTCCCTGGAACTGGAGTTACAGACAGTTGTGAGCTGCCATCGGAGTGCTCAGAACCCAGGTACCCTGGAAGAAGACCCAGTGCTCTTAACGGCCATCTCTCCAGCCCCCCCCCCCAGGTTTTATATTTCAATTAATTAATTTTGAGATTTGATCTCATATATCCCAGGCTGGCCTTGAACTTACTGTGTAGTAGAAGTTGGCCTTGAACTCCACATTCCCCTGCCTCTACCTTTCTAATGCTGGGATTGCAGGCGGGCATGATTGTATCTGGTTATGTGGTGCTGGGGACGAAACCCAGGGTTTCATGCATGCAAAGCACACACTCTTTTCTGCTGAGCTACATTCCCCAGTCTGATTCCTAGGTTTCAGATCTACCCATTTGGAAGGACTAAGATGCCACCGTGAGGTAGGAGTTGCTGAAGGATGGGCAGTTTAGGATAAAGACCCAGAACATGCTAATTTTCTCACACAAAGAGCCTGTTACACGTTTACTGCATGGGTAGCTACAGCCAGCATCAGAAATGACATATGAAGACCAGGACAGGATGAAAACAAAGAGGTCGAGAGGAAGCTCAAGCAGGTAAAGGTGCTTCCCACCTAGTCTATCTAAGTTCAATCCCTGGGACCCACACGGTAGAAGGAGAACACTGACTCTCACAAAACTGGAGTCTAGGGATATGTTACTTTGGAAAAGAGGTTCTGCTTTTGCCTCCACAGAAGATGAGAACCTATGGATTTCTTCCAAGCTAATGTGGTTTGATGAAACAAGAGCCCCTGAAAGGTCTCTGTGAATCCTAAAAATACTTTGCCGAACAAATAGCAAGAAGAAGTTTGGAGAAAACTACACCCAAATTCCTAAAATGATTGCTTATAAATGTTTGTTTTCATTTTAAAAGGGTTGGTTATAAAATGATTAATGGTCAAAGTCAATTTCTAAAAAAAATAAGGGGGAGATGATATAGAAATGAATACTTAACATTGATATGGATCTTGGTCTATCGATACAAATTTATGGTCGACTTTGTTACATTGTATATTTGTATTTCCGTTTTTGTTTAAGATATTGTGTCTGTGCAACTCATTTAAAAGTGTAATGTATAGTTAAGCAATACAGATTAATAGATAGCCATCTATAATAATCAAACTTTTAATTATGTTAGTTAGATTTTCTAGATGTACAGAGATACATTCCAGATGGATAGGTATTCTTCAAACCCTTAAAAGAATTACAGAATATTGCATTTAGAATGTTTTAAGAACTCAGACTTTTCTCAACAGTGAGACATGTCTGCTTCTGGCAGCACCAGTTACTTCAGAAGGGTTGATGGGCATTGAAGAAACTCATTATGGGGTTTACAGTGTGACAAGGCTAGCCATTTGGGCAAGAAACTGTTCTTGCCTGGACTACGTGATGGTGTGCTGTATGAACTGGACATGTAGGACCCACAGAAATGTGACTGCTGAACTTGCCTAAAGGTGAGACAGTCCTTCAAGGTTACTGCTTCATGAAAGAAACTGTCAGACATTCTGCAGGTCCCAGAAGAAAGTGATTGACAAACTGCCAATATGGGTGAAAAAGTCTTTCAAATTTCCTGCTTCTGCCTTTCAAGTGCTGGAATTATAGGCATGTACCACCATTGCCTGGTGCATTTTCAGTTTTTAAGATTATATTTTGTGTGTGTGTGGGGGGGGGTGGTGCATGCCACAGCTTGTTGGTGACAACTTGTGAGACTCATTGTTCTTCTCCTACCACGTGAGTCCCAGGGATATCTATCCCTTAGATAGTCAGGCTAGGTGACAAGCACCTTTACCTGCTTCATGAGAAAGTCTGCTGGAATCTTTCCGGTAAGCCACAGCTTCGTGGCAATACAGAGATTAATAGAAATGGGTTAATTCAAGATGTAAGAGCTAGATAGAAATATGCCTGAGTCATTGGCTGAACAGTGTTGTAATTAATATAGTTTCTGTATGGTTATTCGGGTCTGGGCGGCCGGGAAATGAAAGAGCAGCCTCCTTTTACACTCTCTGGTTTCTGTTTGTAGGAAGAGATGTGTTCTCCAGGTTTTTCGCTTTGGCTGCCACTGCCACGTCTCCCTTCCAATATAGACTGTCCCTGCTGTGAACTCAACGCTTCTTCCTATAAATTGTTTTGGTCATGACGTCTACCGCAGCAACAGGAAATCAGTGAAGCCAAGTGCGGTCTGAGTTTGGTGGTGTGTGTCTGAGGCAGAAGGATTGAGGCAAGATTATGCCACAAAGCAAGCGAAACCTCACCCTGCTCCTTCTGCAGCCTGTATATATAAACATCCAGACATGTATCTTTCTTCTAGCTCAAGTTGATCTTGAACTATGTCACTGATGATTCCCTTGTGCTAACCTCTTAAGTGCTGGGTTACCAGTATATACCTCCATGCCAGTATATTCCTCCATGCCAAGTTTTATGCAGTCCTGAGAATCAAACCCAGAACTTCGTGCACCGTAGGCAAGCACTCAACCAATTGAGATCTCTCTCTAGCCCCAGCCCCCAGCACCTAAATTACAGGGTCCAGCCTTGGGCTAGTTGGAGTCTTGTCTTCATGGTGGTAATGAAAGATCTTGGTAGTTGTGTCCAGGAGGGCGAGGAGTCACAAAAGACTCCGTGAGGAAGCTGGTTGGCTGCTGGGGCTAAAATCCTAGTATTAGCAGGGGAGAGGCCAGGATTATGTCTTGGGTAGAATTAGTATAGTCCCTGTATCCTCAAACTGAGGTTTCTACACAAAACAAATGCCTAAGTAACAGAATTGACTTTATCACAGCTCTGAAGGTTTGTAGTCCTGGGTCAAGGTATGGACAGGCATGATTTCTCCACGGCCTTCCCTCTGTGTACAATCGTGATTTTCTCTTCTCATAAGGATGCTGGTCACACAGGATGAGGGTGTCACTGTTATATTCTCATTTAACCTCGATGACTTTAGAAAGCCATAACTCCACACATATTAAAGCGTCGAGTTTCAAAGCACAAATTTTAGAGGGACAGCACTCAGCCTTTCTCTGAACTTTGACTTCATCATCATTGTATATTCACAATCAAATTATAATCAAAGTGGGAGACTTGGCTCGGTGGTTAAAAGAACTCCTTGCTCTTCCAAAGGACTGAAGTTCGGTTCCCAGCACCTACATGGTGACTCATTACCATCCCTTCCAGAGAATCTGATACGTTCGGATGCACGTGTGAACATGCAGGCGAAACACTCATACATAGGTAAAATAAAATAAATAACTGATAGAAAATTATAATCACAAAAATTATTGAAATAACAAGTAAAGTCTGTACTGTCTACTATATTTATTTTTGGCTCTTTGAGCCAGACCAGGTGGTGAGACCGGACAGAAAAAAAAAACCAAAACAGACCCTCAGGCCAATGGAGGAAGGCGTCTCTTTTAGTCTTTCCTCTCTCTGACCCAGGTAGTTATTGTGAAGATCCAAAGGAGAAATGACTTGAAATTATTAAAACCATGCACTTCAAAAAGTACTGTTTTCATTGCCTGTACCATGCAGTCTCAGTTAAACCATGCAGCTATGAAGTTCGTCACTAAGTGCCCCCTCCTTGATCGCTTTATTTAGGCCGTTTGCCACCAAATTAGTAATGATTTGGTTTGGCTGTGAGTGAAAGAAAACCCCAGATAGCAGTCGCTTAACAAAACAGACAAACTGAACAACAGCAGTTTGCTTCAGAAAATCGGTAGGGATCAGC
Organism: Myodes glareolus; assembly: GCF_982192425.1. Lineage (NCBI taxonomy): Eukaryota > Metazoa > Chordata > Mammalia > Rodentia > Cricetidae > Myodes > Myodes glareolus. The sequence continues at coordinate 22,825,236 of NC_142038.1, forward strand.
CCTTCCAGTGACATCACATTCCAGCTGTAAGGATGTAAGGAAGGGACAGAAACAACAACAGCAACAACAAAGCGAAGGGTTGGGAGCCACAAGCATCATGCTTCCATCCGTCCAGGTGATTCCAATTTAGTCCACTGACCATGCTTGCCCCACAAGGGAAGCCAGGAGCCATGTCCATTCTGGGTGGCTATGTGCCATTAAAATTTTTATTGCTAGGAAAGATGAGAAAAGCAAACATTGCTGGGAACTGGGAATTTGCTTTATAACAGGTTCCCAAAATGTTCTGGACTTCTGCAGTTCCAAGAATCAACCAAGATGTTGACTGAGAAACAAACAAACAAACAAAAACTTCAATAGGCACAGTTTATATTTAAAACAATTTTTTTTCAGTGCTAGAGCTCAAAGGCAGGCTTTTGTATATACTAGGCAAGCATTCTATCATCAAACCATATTCTTAGCTCTTTAAAGAATAATTAGGGCTGCATCAGTGGCTCAGTGGGTAAACTGTCTGCTAAGTAGGGGTGAAGATATGAGTTTGAATCCCTCACACCCGTGTAGAAAGCCACGCATGGTAGTGCACACACACAACCCCAGTGCTTTCAGTACGATGAAGATAGCAGATCGTATGGACCAGTCAGGAATTCAGAGGCACCTACCTCTGCCTCCCAAGTGCTGGAATGAAAAGTATGCACCAACAACACCTGGCACAAAATAAATAATCTTAAAAATAACTCAAACAACTCAAGAGAACAACGACGAAAAGAAACATGACAGAAGATCAGTAAAATGACTTTCCAGGCCAATGTGCTTGCTGCCAAGGCTGACAACCTGTGTTCAATCCCTAGGACACATACAGTAGAGAGACAGGATTGCTTCCCATGGGCTGGCCTCTGACTTCCACATGCATGCTATGGCATATATGCACCCACACACATACACACTCTTACAAATAAAAAAATTAATAATTAAAAAAATGTGAGTAGTGATGACCCATGTCTTTAAGCCCAGCACTCAGGAGGCAGAGGCAGGCAGATCTCTGAGTTCGAGGCTAGCCTGGTCTACAGAATGAGTTCCAGGACAGCTAGGACTACACCGAGAAACCCTGTCTTGGAAAAACAAAACAAACAAAGATAGAGAGCCATAGAAGAAGACACTTGACATTGGCCTTTGTGTCCATAGGTACATGAATGAGTGGGCACACCTCTGCACACACATGCCCACAGACCCACCACAGACAGATACATACACCACACAAGATTATTCTCATGCTTTCAGAGTTCACAGAGTTCACAGGCTCTCGGATAAATGGAAACCGGCAGAAATGTGCAGAGTGCTAGGTAAGCATTGCTATGACTGAATAAAAGGGAACCACAGAAAGCACCAGCTTCATCCCACAGGAAGCCTCCAGAATCAGCTTCTCCTGGATGAAGTCAGGACGTCTAACCTCTAGACTCTTTTGAGATAGAATCTCCCTATGTAACTCTGAGCAGTCTGGAATTAATGCTTCATGTAGACCAGGCTGGCTTCAAACTCAAAGAAATCCTATTGCCTCTGCTTCCCACGTGCTGGGGTTAAAGGCACACATCATCAAGTCAGATAATATTGAATTTTAATTTTTTTTCTTAAAACCACTACCACCCCCTTCCAGGGTCTCAGGTAGACTAGCTGGCCTTGAAATCACCATGTAGCTGGACAACTTCTGATATTCTATCTCAACCTCTTGTCATGTGGGATTTCCCTCAGTATGCTGTGAATATTCTTCGGTTAACAAAGAAGCTGTTTCGGGCCTGTGGTAGGGTAGAGCAGAGCTAGATTGGGAAAACTAAACTGAATGCTGGGATAAAGGAGGTGTAGTCAGGGAGAAGCCATGTAGCCCCACCAGAGACAGACGCCAGAACTTTACGCAATAAGCCACAGCGTCGTGGCAATAGACAGATTAATGGAGATGGGTTAATTTAAGATATGAGTTAGCCAGAAATACGCTTAAGCTGTTGGCTAAACAGTATTGCAAATAATATATTTTCTGTGTGTTTATTGCGGGACTGGGCAGGAGAGAAACCTCCTACTACATTCCTACAACATGGAATTACGCATATGTTCCATGTCCAGTTTATCCAAGGCTGGGATTGAACCCAGGGGTTTGTGTATGTTGGACAAGATTCTACCAAAGGAGCTACTTCTTTAGCCTCAGTGTCAGACATTTGTGTCCATGAGTTTATAATGGGGCATATACTGTGTTAAAAGAGACAGGGACCACTTAAAGGGCAGAAAAGGACAAACGCAGGGCCCTTACCTTGAGACCCATAGAAAGCACAGTTTTAATAGCTTTGCAATATAATGGCAGATTAAGTCACAAGACTGGAACGTTTACTGACAAGGGAGCCTATATGACTAAACCAAATAAAATCCAGTGTGGTTCAAGGCACTCACATCATCACCCCCATGAAGGCAGGGAAAACTAATAACCAGAAAATCCTTGTGCCATGAGATGCCCTTGGAAAGGCCCAGAACCAACTTCAATATCAACCTGTCAAAGCTAAATCACATTTTCTCTTTCTTGACCTGAAAATTCCTAATTTTGGAGGTCCCACAGCTGGGCAACACATTATTGACTTCCCACTGACCTGCATGAGATTAGACTCTGATGTAGGTTTTGGTAACAGTTGCCTAGGTTACTTCTCAGAACCTGAAGGAGCCCTTTGCTAAACACTGGCTTTTCACTGTAACCTACAGTTTCTATCTGATGGATGGCTAAGTGACATAAAAGGCTTGGCATCTGTCTTTATAGCATGTCTGTTCCCTTTGGTCCTTAACCCTGGGGTCAAATTCTTCGGAGCTTTACACATAGACACCGTGGTCATTAAAATGTTGCACCCAAGGGCTCTGGGGGATGACTCAGTTGGTGAAGTATCTGCCCTATAAACCTCAGAACCTAAGTTTAGATCCACAGAACCCACGTGTGTGTGTGTGTGTGTGTGTGTGTGTGTGTGTGTGTGTGTGTGTAGGGGGGCCGCTAGTGAGATGGCTCAGTGGTTACGAGCACTGACTGCTCTTCCAGAAGTCCAGAGTTCAATTCCCAGCAACCATGTGGTGGCTCACAACCATCTGTAATGGGATCTGATGCTCTCTTCTGGCTTACAGGTGTGCATGAAGACAGAGCATGCACATGTTAAAAATTAACTAAAACAAACAAACATAAAAAACCTGTGTGTGTGTGGAAGCAAATGCCTGTAACTCCAGCATTGCTGGATAGAGAAAGGTAGACCCCTGAAACCAGGGATTCTAGCCCATCTCAAAAAACACAGATGAAGGCAAGGCAGTTGATATCAGCCTTGGGGTCTCCACATCTGTGCTCACACACATGCAACCTGTACACACACACGCACACACCTACACTAACAAGTACACACACACACATGCATGCACACATGCACACACAATGCATGCACACTCACGTGTTGTGCCAAAGACTCTAATACAGTTTTTGTTGGAACCCAGGCTGACCGGTATCACTCAGGGTGCTGCTTTTGCTCAGCCTCGCCTGAGCTGGGATTGACGGGCATGAATCATCATGCCCAGCACGCTGCAGTTCTAACGTGACCATTGTCAACTGGTGCTGGTGTGAGTGCCCTACTCTGTGTGTGCTTTCTTGGCGGCTCACGCAAACGACAGTCCCTTAGCTTCACCAAGGCTCCAGCAAACCATAGGCCAGGATGTGTATGGAAGAAGATGACGTCAACCACAGGGGACGCTCAACAGTTCCTGAGTTGAGTCATGGCTCTTAGCCTATAAACATCCAGACTGGAACGGTCGCACACAAGAAAACCTTAAGCCAGGCCTGTCGGCACATACCTGTAATCCCAGCTTCTGTGAGGCTGGGGCAATGGATAGAAGTGAATTAGAGGCTAGCCTGAGCGACATCTAAATATACTTGTCCCTAAATATAAACAAACAATAGATAGGATAAATAGAGAGAAGGAAAACTTGGTGCCATGGCCACCAGACAATTACCAAACTTAGACGTACTTGGAAAAACCGGCAAGCGTCTGCCATTTCCTTGGTTCTGTGAACAGCAGACGGCCTCTCTATCTCCGCTATCCTTTAGTTAGAGCCCACGTCAGCCAGTTTGTGCGTAAGTCCCGGCAAAGGAGCCTTGCCTGTCTTGGTTGTAATGAGTGGCTTTTTATGCCACAAATTCCTGCTGTCAGGTAACAAGGCCACCCCTGGCTAGAGGAAGAACTAACTCCAGGGGAGGGAATGTGGAGGTAGGGCCTTTATTGGAGTTTTCCAAGGGGTAAGGCAAGACAGGGCAGGGCAGGGCAGGGCAGGGCAACCAGCTTTGAGTCAGAGTATTTGAGTGATGGCAGCAGGCATTGGGTTGTAGAAGTGATAACTGGTACCTGGCCCTTGGATGACTTAGGGCAAATGAAACACTGGCTTGGTGTGAGAGTTGTGCTGTAGAATATTTTTTTTAAGATGTGCTACATTTGTTTTTGCTGTGGAACGTTTGTTTAAAGATGCAGAGATGTGCTGTATTCATTTATGTTACATTTGTTTAACTCTGTGAAGCTGTGTTTCTTTGCCTGCCTAAAACACCTGCTTGGGCTAATAAAGAGCTGAATGGTCACTAGCAAGGCAGGAGAAAGGATAGGCAGGGCTGTTAGGGAGAGAGAATAAATAGAAGGAGAGATGAAGGAAGGAGTGAGAAAAGAACGGGCCAGCCACCAGCCACACAGCCAGACATGGAACAAGAAGGAAAGAAAAGATATACAGAAAGAGAGAAAGGTAAAATCCCAGAGGCAAAAGGTAGACTGGATAAGTTAAGAAAAACTGGCTAGAAACAAGTCAAGCTAAGGCTGGCGTTCATAAGGAAGAATAAGTCCCATGTGATTTATTTGGGAGCTGGGTGATGGGTCCTCATAGAACAAAGGGCCCAAAGAATAAAACAGAAACAACCAACTACAAATGTGATAAGGGGCAGGTGCGGCTGCAGCTTCGGGACTTGCAGGTTGACATGAGAAAGGCTCACAGGCTAACCCCTAATCGTGTGTGTGTGTGTGTGTAGTATTATGGATGTATATGTGTACACCTGTGTGTTGGAGCATGGGCGTGTGAGTGTGCAAAGGCATATAGAGGCCAGAGGTTAACATTGGGTACCTTCTGCAGTTCCTTTTGTAACTTTTTGAGGCCAGTGTCTTTCGCCGAGCCTTGCACTCCCCGTTTCAGCTGGTCTGGCTGGCCGATAGACTCTAGGGATCTGCCTGTCTCTGCTTTAGCAGCGCTGGGTTTACGGATACGCACCACTCTGCCCAGCTCTTTACATGGGCACTGGGCTCTAAACTCAGCACTTCACGCTTTTACAGCAGAAGGTCCTTAATGACTGAGACATCTCCCTAGTACTACAATTCCTAATTGATTTTTATTACATTTATTTACTTATTTGTGTGTGTGTGTGTGTGTGTGTGTGTGAGTGTGTGTGTGTGTAAATGCCAAGCAGCACAAGAAGAGGCCATAGGACAACCTGTGTGAATTGGTTCTCTCCTTCAACCACATGGTTTCCTGGGATCAAACTCAGGTTGGTAGGCTTCTCAGAAGGCTTGTCTGATGTTATAGATGGGCCCTGTAATTTCTTATTCTTTACAACTTCACCACTCCAGAAGAGAAGTTTAATTGCTCATCTAGAAAGTTTAATTCCTATATCATATCAACACATCAGAAGACATAGAAATAAAAACATGGTTAATGATAGGCGGTGGTGGTGCATATCTTAAATCTCAGCATGTGAGAGACAGAGGCTGTCGGATCTCTGAGAGTTTGAGGCCAGACTGGTCTACAAAGCAACTTCCAGGACAGCCAAGGCCACATAGAGAGACCCTGTCTCAAAAACAAACAAACAAACAAACAAGAACAGAAGCAAAAACTAAAGACACACACACAACCAAATATGGCTAACATAGAATTAGCAACAAAGACATCCTGAGAACAGTCCTTCAGCATCGACCAACCCAGGTGGACTACCAGTTCCACCTGCATGGTGATCTCCTAGTGTTTTTACAGGCAGGGGACACCTACAGGCTTTGGAACTGGGCCTGAGCTTGCAGATATATGGTCTTAGGAAGCATCCAGACCATAGCTAAGGTTCAGCATCTTCACTCACAGCCTGGGCAGAGAACGTATGACTACTTAGAATCTAGATGTGAGTGTGGTGGGGAATGTGTGGGCTTGTGAGTCAGCACAAATCTCTTCGGGGTTGCTTAGATCTCTTCAAGATTTTCTAGAAAGTTAGGCCTCAAACCTTAGATTTGACTTCACGTAATCTACACATGCTTGATTCTATCCCAGTTAAACAATTAGATTTTATGTATGTATGTATGTGTGTATGTATGTATTATGTATACCATGTTCTGTTTGCATGTATGCCTGCATGCCAGAAGAGAGCACCAGATCTCATTACAGCTAGGTGTGCGCCACCATGTGGGTGCTAGGAATTGAATTCAGGATCTTGGGAAGAGCAGCCTTCTCTCTAGCCCCTGAACAACTAGATTTAATGACTGGTGGTACTCGCTCACATGTGGTTAAAGTGCCTTACCCGTTGAATAAGATTTGTTATTCTTCCTATCATGAAAGGGGTGGGTCACAAAGATGTCTCAGCCGGTAAAGGTGCGTGCTGCAAAACCTGAAGACTTGAGTCTGAGCCTTGAGACTCACATGGAGGAAAGAGAGAACCGATTTCCTCAGGTTGTCCTCTAAGCTCCGTGTGCATGCTGGGGAGTGTGGGATGGTGCTAGGCTAGACACGCACTCTGCCTTCATCCTAGAAGCCCCGAAGCACTTTCTAAGCCCCCAGCGCTGTGAATTCCAGCTGTGCACTCACGGTGCTGAAATGACTGCTTCTGATTCCCTCTCACTTTGTCCTCTATCAAAGGCCTTCAACGGATAAATTATTCAAAGACCGATGCTTGAATTTCTTCAAGAAATAAGGAGAAATCTCTAAGAACTCACTGTGCATGAAAATCAGTTGTTTTTTAAAATAATTTATTTCTGTTAGGAAGTCCTGACAGATTTAATAAAAACATGTCAGTGTTGTACTTTTAATCCCAGCACTCAGGAAGTGGAAGATAGGTAGTTCCAGATATCTGTCTGAGGTCAGCCTGGGGCACACAGCAGGTTCCAGGCCAGCCAGGGCTACATAGTAGTGAGACCTTGTCTCAAACAAACAAACATGAACAGTGAAGAAATAAAGCAAAAAATAAACCAAAAAACAACAAAACCATGTCATAGGCAAAAGAAAATCTGGCCAGATGTGCTATGCACATCTCTAATGTGAGTATCTGGGAAGCTAAGGCAAGAGTATTGCTGTGAGGTTGAGGGCAGGGTGGGCTCCATGTTGAGTTCCTACCAACAAGGGATCAATGAAGTCATATCTCAAACCAACAGACCAAGCGAATCAAACCAAACAGCAATCTCCCTACAACAACAAGAACCCATGAGAGAGAGAGAGAGAGAGAGAGAGAGAGAGAGAGAGAGAGAGAGGAGAGGGAGTTCTGCTTCCCTCTGTAGTTCCATGCTTCTATTTTTGTTTCTACTTCTGTCTATCAGACTCAGAGGAGGACCAAAAATTTAAAACAGAAACAAAACAGAAAGCCCTACAGTAAAATCTCCTATTATATAAAAGTAAAGGCCTCCCAAATGAGTGTCTAGTTTTTGCACCAAGAATCCTTCGCCTTTGTGAAAGAGTGCACTTCTAATCCAATGCTTGGTTGTACTGTCTTCAGCTCCTGGCGGAGCCTCAAAGTAATGATTCTCTAGGGCTGGAACGTTCTTGCCATCCTAGAGAACACAACTGTGTCTAAAGTCTCCATCCTTTGGTTCTTGTATTCATAAATGAGAAGCTCCTCCAGAGGCAGGAACGCTCCAAGTTCCCTGCACACAACTCGCCTTTGGCCTGGCTCTGGGAACGTTCACTTCTGAAGCAATGCTTTGGTCGGGATGATGTTTACAAAGGGCTACAAAATGTGGCTTCATCTTCCTTCTGAGCCACAGCAGAGAGTATGGACTGTGACCTTTTTGAGAACAATGACTAGAAAGAACAAGAACCCCGACTGTCAGGAGAGGCATGGAAACTTCCATCCAGTGATTGCTATGGAGACAGGCACTGGGAACCGTGGCTGCCATGGATGAGCTTTGTCTGAAATTTAAACCCAAGTACAGGGACTGTGACCTAGTACATGTGCCTCTGATAGGCAACCACGCTCTCCCTTTGCCTCTGATAGGCAACCATGCTCTCCCTTTTCAAAAAATCCTTCCCAAACTTGGATTGATACTAAGTCCTCATAGGGCAGTTTAGTGATAACTATCAAATACTTTCAACTACAAATAGCAAATCAAATATATTTATTGAAACTACAAGTATTCTTATTTGTTAAGTGTATATGTAGGACTTTATCTTATAGGCACATATATGTTTATGCAGAACAATAATTGTCCTAGCCTTCTTTTCTGGTTTTTCAAGACAGGGTTTCTCTAGCTGTCCTGGAACTTGCTTTGTAGACCAGGCTGGCCTCAAATTCACAGAGCTCTGTCTGTCTCTGCCTCCTGAGTGTTGGGATTAAAGACTTGTGCCACCACTGCCTGATCTACTCGGCTTTCTATTACTGTGATGAAGACCATGCCCAAAGCAACTCAGTGAAGAAAAGGTTTTTTGGTTTTTTTTTGTTTTTTTTTTTTTCTTTTTTCTGGCTTACCTGCCTTGGTCATAGTCCATCATTTAAGGAAACCAGGGCAGAGCAACTCCAGGAGTTAATTAAGGCACTTAAAAAAAAAGGCCTTGTGGACTGGAGAGATAGTGTAGTTGTTAAGAGCACTGGCTGCTCTTCTAGAGGACCTGTGTTCAATTCCTAGTACCCACATGGCTGCTAACATGCAGACAAAACACAATGTATTAAAAAAAAAATAAGTCTTCTGTATGTTCCAAGGATTGTCTGATTTGTGAGGCTTGGGTTTAAGACCCTGAAATTTGTGCTTTTAGTTAGTTCTCCTTCGTTAGAAATTTAGGGAGGCGTTGATTTGGAGCTGGCAGTAAGAACCATTGAGAAAGCAGTACCCACTTTAGGTATTTCTAATACAAGGAAGTGGATTTGAAATAGAAATCAAACACCCCGTCTGCCTGTTACCAGAGTCTAGGAACCACTGGGCCGCTCTTTGTAACAGGCAAATCCCAAAACGTGTCAACGTCAGTCAGCAGTAGAGAGCATAGAGAGACCGTCATGCCCTCATAAAGCAGAATAGAGACACAGCAAGGACACGAGGAAGATCTGTCGTATACTACTGCAGAATATTCCTTTACACTGTGTGAAGATGTGTCATCGTGACTGGCTTAATAGAGAGCTGAATGGCCAATAGCTAGACAGGAAGAGGTTAGGTGGGACTTCTGGGGACAGAGAGGACTCAGAGGTGGGGTCGCCAGCAGGATGCAGAGGAAGCAGGGCATAGAGGAGGAGAGGGAGGTAAAAGTCACAAGCCACGTGGCAGCACGTAAATTAATAGAAATGGGTCAATTGAAGTTATAAGAGTGAGTTAGAAGCAAGCCAAAACTAAGGCTTAACTTTGATAATAATTAGGAAATTTCTGTGTCATTATTTGGGAGGCGGCGGGACAGAGAAAGACTTGCCACAGTGTGCAAGCGCCCGTGTGGATCCTGCCTTGATTTCTCCCGGGTAGAGATTGGGAAGTGGATCTGCTAGGTCATATGACAATGCCAATTTTTATCAATTAATTTATTATTACTATTGGTAGGTATTTTTTTCCAGACAGGGTTTCACTGTGTAACCCTGACTGTCCCGGGACTTGCTTTGTAGACCAGGCTGGTCTTGAACTCATAGACTCTCCAGCCTGTGCCTCCTGAGTGCTGGGATTAAATGTGTGCACCACCACCACCATGCTGACAATGTTAATTTTTAAAGCAACTGCCCACCTGTCCCTTATCCCATTATCTTAAATTTCAGTTACTTCCCTCCTGGGGATGAACCTAAATAATGTTTAGCTTTGTTACTTGGGGCTTTTAAACATATTTATTCCTGTGTCTGTCTGTCCATGTGTGCACTGTGTGCAAAGGTTCACAAAGAGGTCAGGAGGTGGCGTGGGATCCCCTGAAGCTGGAACTGAAGGCAACTGTGAGTCATCCGGTATAAGTCTTGAGAACTTAACTCAGGTTTCCTGCATGAGCAGCAAGTGCCCTTAATGGCTGAGGCATCTCCCCTGCTCTATTTTGGGAACTTTATATAGGCAGAATCACACCAGGTCAAGTCTCCTTTGTTCAATATCACATTTGAGATTATCCCGTGGTATATAATTCCTTTAAGATGAGAACTGTTAGGAAGTAGATTCTCGCCTGTATGCCAAGACTCCACCCTATGCACGATACATACAGTCTGCTATTCCCCTCAAACCAGCTCCCAGTACCTCGAGCTCCGCAGGGAACACTTCCTTCCCTATTAGTGTTTAGTGTGCAGCTTGGGAATTGTATACGGATCGGGTCGCACAAGTCAAGCCTCCTTAGCTCAACATTGCTTCACCACTATCCCTGCAGCGCCTGTGCTTGGTGTCTCATTCCTCTTTATGAATCCATGGCAGCCTTCTCACGAATTCTCCTACTGCTAGGCATTGAGGATGTTCCAGATTTTGCCGGGTACAAACCATGGTCCTGTGCTCTTGCAATACATGAGGCAAGATGGCCACTTTCTCCTCCCAATCCACCTCCCCACCCCTGCCCCCGTATTCCATCCCTCTGAAATACCTAGCGTGGGAGTGGGTTTGCCGCTACTGATTATTTCCTAATTGGCATTTCTCAACATTCCCACCAGTGGGGTTCTCACAGCCTTATGAAACACTTGGGATTTTGTTTTTGTTTTGCAAATAGCCACCCTGATAGATGTGGCTGAAGTTTTACTTTCATGATGAAACTTTATTTTCCAATGTTACCCAAGAAAACGAATGAGACCTTCCTGTACTTGGCTAAAGAGAGCATTTTCTCATCTCTGGGGAAACTGGCCAGGGTTCGTGTTAGAACTGCGTTACATGTTCCTCTCGGTTCTAGTCAACGAAACTTCTGGCACCTCTTACGCTGTTCTGGGAATGTGATGTATATAAAATTGCATAGGAAATGGGAAAAAGAAAAAGTTTGGAGCTAACTCAGAAGGAGGCTCAACATGTTTCGTAAGCACTGTGTGATCTCCCTTGCCCAGCTTGGTCAGCAAGCCAAGTTTCTCTCTGAGTTTCTGGATTTTCCCACTGTTCTTCCTTCCTTTCTTTTTCTTTTCCCCCTCCCAATCCTTGTGCACAAATTAGAAATGAGCTCCTGCTCTTTGCTCCGAACTGCCTATTTCTATTGTAAACTATACATCTATAATTTCCAGTGAACTGATTTTCTCCAAACACTTACTTTTATAACAGGCTCATCAGTTAAAAGTCAACTGCCATGCTTCCCAAGACTAAAAAGATTAAATTTGCAGCTTTGGAGGGCATTCCTTCCACATATGCAAATCCCAATGAAGACCCGACTGTGAAATACTCCCACTGCACAGCCTGTGTGTTCCAGCTGGTTTTCCCGTCTCCGCTTCCATCTTGCTGTAGGAGCGCTGGCATCATGGACGGGCCATAACATCCAGCTTCTCACATGGCTTTGGGAAGGTGAGCTCAGGTTGTGAAGCTTTTGTAGTATGTTACATGCTGAGCCATCTCACCACCCCTTATCTTTTCCTCGCCCAAACACTCCTCAGCCTTCAACGTCTCATCCAGAATCTTCTGTCCAGGGAAGTCTTTGCTGATCTCCTTTAGATTTTTGTCTGGATATTTGTTGTTGTTGTTTTTCAAGACAGGGTTTCTCAGTAGCTATGGAGCCAGACCTGGAACTCATTCTGTAGACTAGGGTATTCTTGAAATCACAGAGATCTGCCTGCCTCTGCCTTCCGAGTGCTGGGATTAAAGGCGTCCTCCACCACTGCCCGGCCTGTCTGGATCTTTTTAAAAATTACATTTACTTAGTTATGTTTGGTAGGGCCATGCGTCAAGTTCAGAGGACAATTTGTGGGAGTCAGTTCTCTCTTTCCAGCATGTGGGGACGGAACTCCGGTCTTTGGGCTCTGTGACACGCTCCTGTACCCACTGAGCCGTCTATATGGATATTTTGAACTGTATAATTTGTCAGCTGACTAAGTTTTTCTCCGTATTGCAATTTACCTCTTGTTGTAGCCATAGATCCTGACTTAGAATGTGACCTCTGTATTCAGAGACCACGCCATGCTCAGGATGCCCCATGACACACAGGTCTGAGAACACTGATGTCTGGGGAGCCCATTGATGTTTTGAACTACCATTAGAGCCACTGAATGTACTTTTCCTGAAAAACATACACAAGTATCCACTTACCCAAAGGTGGGTAGGTAGGGGGTTGGGTGGAATGGGGTTGGGGGAGTAGAATGGGACACAGAGCCAAAGAATTCTTCCTGACTCTAGGATGGTGAACCAGGGAGTTTGGCTTACTTCAGGGACCCCAAAGCAGCACCGCCTGGAAAGCCTTGCCTCAGTGTACACGATGACTCCCTCATAGCTAGCTAGCTGGAGCTCCCCCCTCAGCGTTTCTCTATATGCCTTAGCACAGGGCTTTTCAACCTTCCTAATGCAATTCTTCCCTTAATATAATTCCTCGTGTTGTGATGATCCCCTACTATAAAATTATCTCATTGCTACTTTATAACTGTAATTTTGCTACTGCTATGAATAGTCATGCAAAATCTGTGTTTTCTGATTGTCCTAGGTGACCCCAAGTGAAAGGGTTGTTCGCCGACCCACAGGTTGAGAAAGGCTACTCTAGCACCTACTGAGACCACACAGGTGGGGGCAGAGTGAGTTACAGCTGGGAGGGAGCAGTAGGAGGGGTGCTGAATCTCAGTGTGGGGTGGCTAGTGACCTCCTCACTTCCTATGAGGGACTACCACCATGCTCAACCTTAAGAGTCTCCACTGCTTCTGATGAAGCTGGTTAATGACTTCCGTGTTTAGCAGAGAGGACACAGGACACCCCAAATCTCCATCTCTTACATCCGGACACGATTTGGTGGACAGCGAAGGTATTTTGGAACAAAAAGGAGGAAAAGGCACCTTATAAAATGGCAGGTGTAAGAAGCAGGCAATGAGACCAAAAGATGAGAGCTGGGCTACCCTTCAGCAGGGATGAAACAAAGCTCTTCTGCCTCCTCATGGCCTCAGACAGAGTAAACTTGTCAGCTCGTGTGCAGCCGAGGATGGCAATTCTACTGCTCCATAACCTTCCTCTCAAACACCTGGTTTCTGGCAGTTAAATTCAGGTCTTCATGTTTCCCTTACTTCCCTTCATGATGGACCCTACCGGGGAGGGACCATAAAGGGTAGGGACCATAAAGGGAAGGGACCATAACGGGGTGGGACCACAAAGGGGAGGGACCACAAAGGGGAGGGACCATAAGAGCCAAATAATCTCTTTCCTCTTCAATTTACTTTTAGTCATGGTGTTCTATCACAGCCGTAGAAAACAGACATCTTCTGGCTACAGAATCAGTTTGAAGCCAGCCTGGGATATGAGAGATTCTAGGGAAACAAGGAAGGAATCCTCTTCTGTGGGCGGTTTCCTAGCAACGGGAGGCATGGCATGCTGTGCAGTACCACCTGGGGCCCACGGGAGTCCTGGTGGGGAGTGATTTTCACAGGAAGGACAGGCGAGGTGGGAGGCAGGTTTGATTGCCCTCACATGGGGGCCGTCACTAATCATCTGGAACGTGGAATGAGCCAAGGAACATGGTCCCCTGGAGTGTAAGAGACAGATAGAGAAGGTGGCTTCCGGTATGGAATCTATATTGGAAAGGTGGGCTAGATGCTACTTCCAAGAACAGGCTAATACTGGGTGTTGTAGGGCCTGGCCATGATAAGCTTATAGGAACAGATCACCCAGAGGAAGTTTTTAACTTTCAACCGTTATCACCTGCCAGAGTAGGATTCAGCCACGATAAGTTTAACGGAGGCCTGAGTCTCAGTAGTTTACCCTGAGGCAATACCTGGTTGTAGGAAGAACCACAAACTGAGATTACCCAGGCACAGACCATCCAAAGGAAATTCCTAACGTTCCAACCCTTGTAGATAGGATCACCTGCCAGCACACATTCACCAGGACACCCCTAGACAAATGTCAGCCAATCAGAAGTCCTGAACCTTAGAAATCCCTCACCCCCACCTTTACTACTATGAAAACCCAGTTCTAACTGAACTCGGGGCTCTCGGATTATTTCACTACGATGAACACATGGAGAGACGGAGTTTGCAACTTTGTATAAAATAAAGGCTCTTTGCTTTTACATACGGGACTTGGGCTCCTTGTTGGTTTTCGGGGGACTTCCCGGATCTGGGCATAACAGGTGTTAGTATTCAGGCATTTATATTGGCCTGCCCTTGGGTCCTGACAGGGTATGTCCTCAGCGGCAGCCACTAAGAGCATGCACCTCCTGTGCCCATTCACTACGTTCCCTTATAAAAGGCTGGCCTTGCCCACCTCCTGTCTCTTCCCCCCCCCTTCTCTCTCTCTCTGATTCTTTGCCTGTCTCTTTGTCTCTCTGTCTCTCTGCCTCTCTCTCCCTGCCTCTTTTTTTTTCTGCCGCTCCTGTCCCCAGAGGCCAGTCTCCCCTCTCCCCTCCCCCCTTTACCCATTCACTTTCCCCTAATAAAAACCTCTCCACCGGAGCTCTATGCTCTGTCTCATGGTGGGTGTCTTTCTCTCACACACCGCTTTTTTTTTTTTTTAATTACAGCACTGGCTATTCCTGGGAAAGGCCTCTTTCTGCAGTCGGTGAGAACCCAGAGGCCAGAGCAACAAGGTCACAGAACACTTAATAAGCAACAACGCAGCGTGGTTGGTTGTTGAGTAGGTGAATGAAAAAAAGCAGTCGAAGGAGGACGTGACTGCTCCGAAGTGCGGCGGAGGAGGGGAAGGAAGGTTTGTAGTGGAAGTGAGGGAGCGCATAGCCAGAGGCTGGGGCATCTGGGAGGGTCCAGCGTGAACGGGACCAGCAAGCTGAGCCAGGTCCTGTGGGAAGAGGGGAGGGCCAGGAAGCCAAGAGACCAAAAAGGGTCAAAAAAGGCAAAATAGCTAGGTTGTATAGGGAAGAGCAGGTGGGGGAAGGGCAGCCCAGGTAGTCCCTGGGCTGGAGAAGTGTAAGGCAGGGTGCAGGGTATGCCTACCATGAGGACCCTGGAACAGGTAGGGACTGAGGGATGCGGGGAGAAGCTGGTGGCCAGCATCACAGTTAGCCCGGGTTTGAGAACTAACACGCCAGCCTTTAAGTTGTTGGTAAAGGGCACCAGTGATAAAAA